>NC_090997.1:61697500-62022500 GCF_041146395.1 Eulemur rufifrons | reverse complement strand
GTCACAAACAACAGGTGAAGACTTAAATGAAATTTGAGGGAAAATGATTTCCTATCCAATCTATCCATCAAGTGTGAAAATGGAAAATTGACTTTTCATACATACAGGGTCTTGGCCAAGCATGGTGGCTCATGCCTATAATCCTGGCACTCTGGGAGGCCAAGGTGGGAGGATCGCTTGAGCTCAGGAGTTCAAGACCAGGCTGAGCAAGAGTGAGACCCGGTCTCTACTAAAAATGGAAAAAATTAGCCAGGCGTGGTGGTGCATGCCTGTAATCCCAACTATGGCCAGCGGATGGCTTAAACCAAGGAGTCTGAGCTTGCAGTGAACTATGATGACGCCCCTGCACAAAAAAAAAAAAAAAAAAAAAAAAAAAACCCCAAAGTAAGCCAGGGCGGGGTGAATTCAAAGAGGGTAAAAAGCAGAAAACAATGATGGGAAGGTCATGCCACTTAGCACCAATTAGAGTAGTAAATATTTGGTAGAGAACATTCTCAAAAGCTAGATTTCAGCACTAGTCCATAATGCTTTTGTTTTTGTTTTATAATCTATGGATTCATTCCAATCTGCTTCAGAAACCTCCCTTGCTTTCCTATTCCTCTTGGCTTTCTTTCTCCTCTAAATTCAGCTCCTGATTCCAACATGTGCCTTCTAGACCTTTAGGCCAGGCAAAAAGATCTTCTTTGCTTTGACTGTGCCATCTGGATGGCTTCCCCGTGTTTCTCTGCATGTTAACTCTCCATCTAGTCTTAAATCTCAACTGAAAACAGATTTCCACTCCTGCCAAAACCTCTTAATTTTTCTTTCTTTTTTTTTTTATGAACCATTATCATGCACTGGTTATTCTATTTTCAACTTGCCAGAAAAAGCATTATGTCCTTAAACAATTTTAGAACAGCTTCAAATTGGAAAACTTGCAAAAAACCTAGTAATCTCCAAATACATTCTATGTATTAGAAACCTTTTGAAAGCAATATTCTGTATTAGGTAACTGGGAATGTCAGAGCAATTCATAATTCTTTGCAACACATTTTGCAGGAATAGTTTAAGGCCTACTCTGACATTTTTCATATGATATAATCAATATATGTTGAATAAATAAAGTTTAGGCAAAAAAAAAAAAAAAAGAATCAAGATGTGGAAAAAAGACGGCACAGACAGAACTCAATGCTGCTCTTAAAAAGTAGCACTCAATCAGCCTGAGCAAGAGTGAGACCTCGTCTCTACTAAAAAAAAAAATCGAAAGAAATTAGCCAAACAACTAAATATATATAGAAGAAATTAGCCGGGCATGGTGGCGCATGCCTGTAGTCCCAGTTACTCAGGAGGCTGAGGCAGAAGGATTGCTTAAGCCTAGGAGTTTGAGGTTGCTGTGAGCCAGGCTGACCCCATGGCACTCTAACCCGGGCAACAGAGTGAGACTCTGTCTCAAAAAAATAAATAATAAAAGTAGCACTCAGGGTCCTATCTCCTGTTTTCCCCACTCAACTCAATATATTTTAGAAAGGGCACTTTGGCAAATATTATATTATATATTATATATATAATTTGTTACATTGTATTATATTTTATAGTAATATTTAGAAGATGATAAAGTGCCAAAGGAGAAGATCCTCAAACATCCGAGATCACAAATACCTAATGTGACATGAATACTGTTTCAGAGACAGATTTTAATCTAAATAAATTGAGAAACAAAATGGATACCCTTCTAACCATAAACATTAGACATAGTTTATCTAAACAATATTATATACTCCCAATATTTTCATTTGGGGAGGCAAGCTAATTTTCTTCTAATAAAGTTTATTTTCTAATAATTATTGAAATTAAGAGATTTAAAAATCTCTATCTCAAGGGAAAAATCAGATGATCAAATGAAGAATAGTAAGACTATTTAGACTGGGCTGTAAAATGGGTCCTGAAGAACTTTTTAAATTCTTTATTAATAGCAGTGATTTCAGGGAGAGTTAAATTCACACAGTTTTCTTCAAAATGACTGTCACTTAGAAACCCACATCATTTGCATATTCCTATAGTTTCTCACAACTTACCCTATTTTTTGATTCTATTAAATTTCTTTTGCTTCGTTTTATAGGAAATATATTCATTATTGATCAATTCGATTCAAAAATATTCTTTCTCAAGGCTGGTCCATCATATTCTATCTCTTTGCAAATATTATAAACATCAAAATTGTTAGCAATTTTGTTTAACAGTAACATAGAAACTTCTGTATAGTAAGCAATCTTTTCTTTTCTTTTTCTTTTTTTTTGGAGATAGAGTCTCGCTCTTTTTGCCCTGGCTAGAGTGCTGTGGCATCAGCCTAGCTCACAGCAACCTCAAACTCCTGGGCTTAAGCAATCCTTTCGCCTCAGCCTCCTGAGTCGCTGGGACTACAGGCATATGCCACCATGCCCAGCTAATTTTTTTCTATACATATTTTTAGCTGTCCAGATAATTTATTTCTATTTTTAGTAGAGGGGGGGGGGTCTTGCTCTTGCTCAGGCTGGTCTCGAACTCCTGACCTCGAGCGATCCTCCCGCCTCGGGCTCCCAGAGTGCTAGTATTACAGGCGTGAGCCACCTCGCCAGGCTGCAATCTTTTCTTAACGATTTAATTTTCTATAATTTGTTCTTGTGTCTCAGAAATCATAAGTAGTTAGAACACAGACCATGAACTGCACCCTGGCATTGCTCCTCGGTGCTGGTTATTTTCTATGTGCTCACCTCCTCGATGCATTCTCACTCCTGCTGTTCCATACCTCAGGAGATTGACCTTGCCTGGCTGGGGAGGCACTACTTGCAGGAGACACGAGAGAGGGCTAGAGAGGGATCCTGTCTTTCTCTCCTGTCTCCTGCCTCCCTTCTTCAGAGCTGTGTCTCAGCAGAGCTGCATTGCTCCTGGACCATCAGGTGGACGGCCCCTCACACCACAGCTCCAGCTCTCACCAGACTCCTCCTTCGCTCCTCCATCCGTTGTTTGCTGTGCTGCCTTAAGCCTGCCCACACCTCTCTAAGTGGTCTCTAGATTTAGTCTTTATTTGAAACATCTGCTGTGAATTATTTCCTGCCAGGACTCTGATACATCCCCAATTCCCAAAATACACACACTTAACACTAGACTCAGACTTAAAAATCTGAAATAAATATGTTTCACTAGTGACCAGTTGTAAGATTTGTCGTAAGTTACCTGTATCTTAGAGAATTTGTAAAATAGGATGATGAGACCTTCTCTATTGGGTTTTTGATGAGGAATCAGTGGCATCGCCTTTTAGATTGTGCAGATGCAAAGCTTAAGGGTGATGTTGGAAGATAGCAATAGCCTATGGCCTATTCCACTAAGCATAAAAGATATGACGGAAGAGCATTAGAGTTGAATCCAAAAGATCTGGGTAAAAATCCTGGTTCTGCTATTTATTAGCTATGTGACCCTGTTTAGTCCTATCATCTCTCCAACCTGCTGTTTCCTTATCTGTTAGGTGCAGAGCACAGCACAAGGGAGTTCCCATCCACAGCCCATATCAACTTGCCTAATCACAAGGCCCACTCATGCTAAAAACAGCAAACCTCATGTGCTTACTGATTGATACCTGTTTACACCCAGACCTGTGGTCCATGAAAAAAGAAACATCACACCCTTTGACACACATCTGCCAAAGTACTCAACAATACAATTAGTAAGCTCAAGAAATTTTTTTTTTTTTTTTTTTTTTTTGAGACAGAGTCTCACTCTGTTGCCCGGGCTAGAGTGCCGTGGCGTCAGCCTAGCTCACAGCAACCTCCAACTCCTGGGCTCAAGCAATCCTCCTGCCTCAGCCTCCCGAGTAGCTGGGACTACAGGCATGTGCCACCATGCCCAGCTAATTTTTTCTATATATTTTTAGTTGTCCAGCTAATTTCTTTCTATTTTTTCAGTAGAGACGGGGTCTCACTCTTGCTCAGGCTGGTCTCAAACTCCTGAGCTCAAACGATTCGCCCGCCTCAGCCTCCCAGAGAGCTAGGATTACAGGTGTGAACCACCACGCCCGGCCTCCAAATATTTTTAAATTTTAAATTTCCTATTAAAGTTTGAACTCAACACTAGAACAGGACAGAGACAGAGACTCAATCACCTTAGCACACATAAAACAACACACACAAGAGACACTGAATGGTGGCCACCTCAAAATACGCCACTTCAGCATAAGGATTATTTTGAACTAAAGATATTTGAAAAACAGCCAGTGTAAGAAGGGCACCTTCATCTCCCCTTTTCTTCCTGAAAAGTAGGAGATAAAACTCCCATGTAAAAGATGCCTTCCTCATACTAGGAGGAAAAAAACATTCCTATCACCAGAGACAGGGAGTCAGTCAAGGCCAAGAAAAATCTGTACAAACAGACCTTGTTAAAATAACTTTTATCTTTCTTTAGTCCCCCCATATATTTTACTTATTTTTCCACAGTTGCTACTCTTTGTTCAATATATGTACTTGGGTCTATCTGCTTTTGGGAGACTCCCACGTGCATGTAAAAATCTGTATGCTTTTCTCCTGTTAATTTGTTTTATGTCAATTTAATTCCAAGGCCCAACTGGAGATCCTAAGGGGTAAGAGGTAAAGTTTTGCCTGCCTTACAATACTCAAAAATGAGTGTTGAATCAATGCCTTAAAGAATTCCAAGTGATGGGAAGAAATAAACAACTTTCTAGGACAAACTCATAACAGGAAATCATGAGATTAGAGAGCTGCCCTGTTGTCATAAAAATCTCCTTCCCTCAGTCCTGGTATTGGTTTTTGTTTAGTTTCCTGTCTCCTTAGCCTAAGCTTTCCAGTAACATGAAGAACCAGGGAAAGCAAAGGAGACAGTAAATTGCCCCAACTACCAGTATCCAAAGCCAATTCACAGTCTCCTTCCACATAGCAATGGCCACCAGGTAGAACAGCTGAGGCAATGCGGCTGGGTAAACTTCTAGTTTATTTATACAATAGGAGCTACAGTGGGTCTCCTGAGACTAAGTAGTTCCCCAGCATGCTGGGTCAGTACTTTTATATACAACCCCAAGCCATCCCCTCTGTTTTGTGATTATAGATTATTGGGAAATGGAAATTAGCTTCACTCCTATAAACAAATTTAATTTAATATATCACATAATTTTATAGGAATGAGACCATAGAGATCCATCCCTGAATGTTAAAAAATCAGCCCACAATAATCCAAAAAAGAAAAATTCTAAAATAGTCATTTGTACAATCATTTACATATCCAAATTTAGAGATAAGAATTGTAGTTTCTTCCATGAGATAGAAAAATTAATTCAGACAATCAGGATTGAATTTCACATCAAACATTTTACCACCTTTGGGTCCAAAACTCTGAAATCAAAAGGTCTTACTTTAACAAATATTTGAACAGATTTCTAATTCATTTGCTAATTGTTCTCTACTATCAACACTAGTTATATAAATTGTTTTAAACCCTTTTATTAATTAAAAGCAAGAAAATAGAAAAAATAAAGTTCAAAGTTGGCAACTAGAAAATTTTGTTGTACCATATGCTTTAATTAATTAATTAACTCAGGCATTAATTTAGACACTTTCAAACAGCCATTAGTTCTAAAATAAATCAGCCATTTCATGTTATTAATTTACCACAGCCATGCACAAACTGGGGCTTGATAAGGGCTGAGGTGACAGTGACACTAATAATGGTCACTTAGTTTAGGGACCATAGAACTCTTAGTGCATTAGAATAGGAGATCTTTCCATGGCCACATTGACTTTGGTCAGAGGTCTTTCAAATATATCATAAGGAGATTGGTGAAATATGGAGGGTTCAGTACAAATACTATACTACTAAAAAATTATCTGAAATGCATGTCTTCTTTATGGAAGTTATCTTTAAATATAACTATGTTTTCCCTCCCTAGCATCCATTCCATTCCATTTTCCACAGCTGTCCAGCAGCCATGCACTGTAGGTGGGAATGATCCCACTCCTAACTTCATTCCCACAACAGGATAAAGTGCTTGCCTTATGACCCAAGTTCAATCAAATGGTTAGAGAAATGGTTACTCAATGGTTGGAGAAAGAGAAGTTCTTGTCTTCTCGGCAACATGGAAATGCGCTCCAAATATGACTCCAAAGTCCAAAATGTTTTCATTACACCATCTGCCTGAGGACTTATTACTGGAAACATCAGAAAAGCTTTAGTAAAAGAGCCCGTTCATATAACACCACCAGCCACAAACCTGAAGAACGTTATAATATCTAGCTTTGGAATTTTTTTATTATTTATTTCAATATATTTCACTGCTACTACGCAAAATATATGATACATGTCCAATTTAGGTTTCTACTTAAATGAAACGCAGAGGTTCAAGTCAAGATTGTATTTGAGAACTAAGATTTCTTATCTCTAACAAATATTTTAGAACATGAGATATTGTTGCTAACCTTAGGCTTCTGTTTCTCATTAATAAAATTAGGAGATTAACCTAGATGATTCAATTCTGTAAAATTCAACCAACATCTACTGGGCATGTACTCTATACTATGCATGTAATGTGCTATGTGCTGAAGGTACAATGATGAGCTGAAAACAGTCCTTGCTCTCAAGAAACTCACAGAATAGAAAGGAGGACAAAACATAAATAATACAGTACACAGAGCATATAACATAATATATACTGCATGTATAGTGAACATACATGCTGACACGTACTAAATGTTCAATACAACATAATGTAAAGAACTGAAGTTCTCAAACTGAGGTACCCAAGGCACTGCTGCAAATTTGCAGGAGCACTGAGGGCTAGTTTAAATGTCTGAAAGAAACACAGCAACAGCTGTTGTACACCAGGAAAACTATTAGCTCAATGTCAGATCATACTACAGTCCTTTCAAAAATGTCATATCTTTGTGAAGGTAGGTTTTCAATGGTTACCATTATTAAAAAGCAAGCACTGGCCAGGCACGGTGGCTCACGCCTGTAATCCTAGCACTCTGGGAGGCCGAGGCAGGAGGATCGCTTGAGCTCAGGAGTTCGAGACCAGCCTGAGCAAGAGCGAAACTCCATCTCTACTAAAAATAGAAAGAAATTAGCCAAACAACTAAAAATATATAGAAAAAATTAGCTGGGCGTGATAGCGCATGCCTATATCCCAGCTACTCGGGAGGCTGAGGCAGGAGGATTGCTTGAGCCCAGGAGTTTGAGGTTGCTGTGAGCTAGGCTGACGCCACGGCACTCTAGCCTGGGCAACAGAGTGAGACTCTGTCTCAAAAAAAAAAAAAAAAAAAAAAAAAGCAAGCACTGTGGGAAAATTAGTGTACAACAGAAAACAAGGATGGCAGTGTCTAATCTGACTGTAAGGTTTGAAAAACTGTACTGTCCCACGGGTGCACACATCCCATTGTAGTTACTTAAGAATGAAACTGAGGCCAGGCAAGGTGGTTCATGCCTGTTCATTCTAGCATTCTGGGAGGCTGAGATGGAAGGACTGCTTGAGCTCAGGAGTTTGAGACCAGGTGTGCCTATAGTCCTAGCTACTCAAGAGGCTAAGGCAGGAGGATCACTTGAGCCCAGGAGTTTGAGGTTGCAGTGAGCTATGATGATGCCATTGCACTCTAACCTGAGTGACAAAATGAGACCCTATCTCAAAAAATAAAAAAATGAAATAAATGTTTTTCTTTCATAGTATGTGAATTTTTTAACAATTACTAAGTCGTTAGGACTTAAATATGTAAAAATTATTTAATACTTATTCATATTTAATAAGTTAGGTTTGTTCCTATTTAATAAACAAAACTGTTAGGTATTTCTTTTGGCCCAGGGGCACTGTGAAAAAGACACTAAGGGCTAAAAAAAAGTTAGAAACCCCTGCTAGAGAAGCATGAATAAGAGCTTGGAGAAACCAAAAGAGAAGCAATAAACTTTGCATGCAGGCAATTAAGGAAAAATTACAGAAGGGAGTTAGCCCAGTGATTTGCAGGTTGAATAGACATTTGCCAGATATATGATAGAAAAAGTCATTCTAGTCTGGAGAAAAAGCAAAGACATTCTAATTAGGAGGATGAGCTAAGTAATGATGTTCTTAGCATGGTCAGAAACAGCTAGTTAAGGCTCAAAAGATAGGCTGAAGCCACATATCCATGGGCATTTCTGTCTGGCATGAATGAACAAACAAATTAATTAATTTTACATCAGGGAAAGGAACACTGACCTTCATCCCTAATGTAGTAAGTATGTGTGTGTGTATATGACATTGTATAGAGTGATGAGTACACATCATTGAACAAGTAGTTCCTGCCTTCATGGAGTTTACAAGAGGTTAATGATAGGAGACAGAGAATAAACAGTAAAAGAATATATATATATGCTTTATACAGTTATATATTTAATATAACTTATAAACTAGAGCATATTGTGACCATAGTCCATGAAAGTAAAGGGTTGAAACAATATGGAAAATATCTGAATATAGTTTAGCACTGATTTGATAGGGATGTTAAATGCTTTGATTGGTTTTGAAATTCCCATCTTTTTTTTTTAACGTATACTTAGGATGGATATGAAATTCCCATCTTATTACAACCGAATATCTACTCAGAGAATGTCCTCAAATTTAGCAGACTTTCTATAATAACCTAACTCAAAAGGGAGGATGATAAGAAAAGCAAGTGTCAAAAGAAAGGCATTAAAAATTTTAAAAGCATTATGACTGTACCACCAAATGTCCAATAAGGAAATGCACTGATGTCGCGAGTGTTTGGGGTTCTGGCTACTATGCATTTATGATCTTGGAAATAAGCCACTCATACTGCTCTCCAAACCACTAAATCTAGTAAAAATTTATGTTTTGAATCTTATATATGTAAAAGCCCATTCACCACACAAAGAATCTTTAGAATATGAGGTTTATATTTTTTAAAGTAAATAGCCAATAATTATTCTATCAAAATTGTATGAGACAAAATTAAATACAAAGTATGGATCCTGGTTCTCACATACATACACACATATACACAAGGACATTTTTGGGACAGCTGAAGAAATCTGAATGTGGGCTTTACTTCTAGGATTACTAGATAAAATACAGGATGCTCAGATAATTTGAATTTCAGATTAACATCAAATAATTTTTTTAGTACATGTATGTCTCAAATACTGCATGGCACATACATATACTAAAAAATCTGTTATTTATTTAAAACTCATATTTATCTGAGCATCCTGTATTTTTGCTGACAACTATATTTTAGATAATATTATTAAATGAGTGTTAAATTTCTTGAATGTGATTATGGTAATATAGTTATACAGGAAAATATCCTTCTTAGGAGATATATGTGATGTATTTAGGGGTCAAGTGTTATGATGTTGCAACTGACTTGTAGATGATTCCAGAAAATGAGATATTTAGAGAGAAAATAAAACAAATGTGGCAAAATGTTAACCATTAGTGAATCTAAATACATTGTTGGCATTTTTCAAAATAAAAAGTTGGCAAAAAAAATATTTGGTAAGGTAACTAATCACTGTATTACTTTTACTTTTGAAATAAATCTAAAATTAATCAAAAATATCTGCATATTTGCATTCTAGACATTTGCTTTCAAAACTGTTATCAAAACTATTCCTTTATTCTAACTGCTGCAAACTAAAAAAAAAAATTTGTCATCCATCATTATAAATATTTTGATTTAGTGATTTTAACTTTATCCATTGTTCTCTACAATATTAAAATTCTAGCATTAAAAAATGATCCAAGGTGATTCTCGCCAAAGTTATAAATCAAAATAGCATGTCCTCTGCCTTTCTGGATTACTATCCACCTGCTACACTGGAATAATTTCCATTAGGACAATTAAGATAATAGGGGTAGTGCTGTTAAAATTAAAAGTGTTGTTTTCAATTTGTTTAAAATGCAGGAATACTACTTTTCCTGTTTCTCCCCACTCCCCCCACCATTGCATTATTATCTCCCAAAATGATAGAATCAGAAACAATGATTCCAGCTGGAATGCGGAGCATAATTACATCTTTTAAAAACTGGCATTATATCATTCTCAACATGGACCCCTTTTTGATAAAAGTAGATCATTTCAGGTTTCAATGAAGATCTTTAAAAACTAAAAAGCTGAACTATATGTTAGCACCCACAAATTCTCTTTAAATGAAAATGTTTTTTAAATGCCTTTCCTGATTTGCAAAAGAACCCTAGTAACCTAATGTATATCAACTTGTTCAGTTTACTAGTATAATTAAGCCTATTTAAGTATCTAAATAACTAGTGTTGGAGGGGGGGCGCTTAAAACTAAAACATCTAGCGTAAGAAATGGCTCAGTTTCTGATTATAATAGAAATTAAAACTGCAAATGATTTTTTCATGCCTTAGCCATTCAAGCAACAGACATTTATAACTTCCTATAGGTACCACTGGAAGACAAATGACAGGAGGCAGTTTCTCCAGCAAATCTTTCCATGTTTACTTGCTCCTACCTGAATATTCTGATCCTGGCCTAGCTTAGGTGAAGCTCTGCTAGGCCCGGTCTACTCCAGTCCAGTACTATTTCAGGAAGATGTCCAGGACACAAGCATAATTCTCAAACCAATCTGGAGTTCATCAAAAAAAAGATGTGGAAAATATCCCTCATTCTGAACTCTACCGAGGTTCTGAATTTGATAAATTAAACTGGACTTCCAAGCATCTTCTGGAATTGCTAAGAACTAATGCTAAGGAGCAATGAGAACACAGACACATTCACAGAGAGACACGTGGATACAGGAACTCAGAGACACCTACACTCACACATAGACACATGGATAGGCTCACAGCCACCAGAACAACTGCCTTCAGAGTCAGAAAAGAATTATTTTGTGTCTTCAGTGATGGCTTTGTTATTTACTCATATTCCATTCATTCCACAAACATGAATTGAGCATTGAGCACCTACTCTGTGCCAAGCAACAACCTGGGTTCTTCAGGCCCAGAAGACCAAGAAAAGAAAGAGTATCCACCAAAGGAGTTTGTGGTCACCAAGTGGGCAATATGAAATGGTCCATAACAAAGGATTGGAGGCAGCTTTAGTAAAGACTCAGAGACAAAATAAGGTCCCAGTCTTGTCCAAGTAGCTCATCATAGCTGGTGCTTTTATTGCCAGCAGAGAACAATGGCAGATGAGGCTGCAAGGGGCAGGGATCAGGCACTCAAGAATCTTGTAGAACATGTTAACAGCTTTGTACTTTATCCTGAGGGCACTGCAAGTCTAAAACACGAGAATAGTGTGATAAGATTTATATGTATTCAGCTTATGGAATTTCAGAAAGAGGAAAAAAAATCCCATTGCTAAAAACCTCTTACTAAGATATTTCACATGCCTTTCTGAGCACTGTGCTAATAATTCCCCTTCCTCAGTCTACTTGTAAGAAGAAAATGCTGGACTAGTAGACTCTACAATTACATTATCAAGAAATGTTGTAATTTTCTCAAAATGATAAAATCAACTGAGCTGTTACAGTATCTCACAACTGCACTTAAAAAATGGCTGTGCACAGTGGTATACGTCTGTAATCGCAGCTACCTGGGAGGCTGATGGGAAGACCACTTAAGCCCAGGAGACCAGCCTGGGCAACCTAGTAAGACCCCCATCTCAAATAAATACATATTTTATAATGGAATATTATAAACAGGCAAAATTAGAGAATATTTGGAACACCCAGTTACTCATTACCCAGCTTTATCAAATCTTTATATTTTCACATACTTATTTCAAAAGTATAAAGCATTAGATATAATTAAAGCCCCCCCTTTGTGCCCTCCCTCCTCAGTATTAACAACCTGAATTTGAAGTTTATCATCCCCATGCTAAGTAACATTCCATTTTATAATAAATACATCCTGATTTATTTATTCATCATGGCATCTGATTGTTATTCCTACAAAACAGACTCTCCTTTTTCCATTTTTCTACTGGGTTGTTTAATTTTTTTCTATTATTTGGTAGGAGTTCTTTATATATTCTAGATAACAATCCATGGTTAATTATTTTTATGCAAATATTTTCTCCCGATCTGTGGTCTGCCTTTTCACTCTTTCTATGGTTCCTTTTGTTGACTAGAAGTTTTAAATTTTAATATAGTCAAATATATCACTCTTTACCTTTATAATTTAGACTTTCACATCTTACATAAGAAATTCTTCCTTTTCCCAAGTTCTTAAAAGTTATTCCCCTATATTTCCTTTAAGAAGATCTAAAGTTTCACTTTAAGTTTAGGACATTAATTCCATGGAACTTATTTTTTGTGTTTGGAGAGGTAGGCACCTAATTATATTAATATTTCACTCTTCGTATATATAACTGATGGTCCCACCCTCATTTATTGAATAGAAGATCATCCTTTTCCCACTGATATGCAATCACATGTCAAGTTTCCATGTATGTTTTGGACTTTGTATTTTGTTCTATTTGTCTGTTTATCTATATAATGAAAAGAATGAATAGCTCTGTTGGCTAGAGGCAGGGATACAAGGCAGTAATAGAATATTAAACTGGAAAGCTAGATCAGGTACAGTTCAAGTAGAACTTTGAATATAATTAATGATCTCCTACCAGCCCTCAAATCTAGTCAGGTAGCAATCAGCTAGAGCTAGGGCCAGCAAACTATGGCCTATGGGCCAAATCTGGACTGACATCTGTTTTTGTAAAGACTTATTGGAATACATTTATTCATGTATTGCCTATGGCTGCTTTGACTACAATGGTAGAACTGAATAGCTCTTTTTCATCTGTGCATTGTTCTTGGGAGGGTAGGGAGCGGGGTGTTCAAATAAAAGATCATAGAATATAAGAGGAAGTTGGAAATAATAATTTCACATAAGGGAAAAACTGAAAATTAGCTGTTGGGAAGGCAGGAGGAAAAAGAAAGGAGTTTCATGGCTCCCAATTCCCAGGTCTCTTGAGCTATGCTGTCTCCTACCAAGAGATGAAAAAACCTGGCTGCCTGCAAACCCTTGATTAATGGAAACAGAGATTTTCAGAGTAGCTCCATACTCTATTTAATTCTTTCCCTCCCTGACTCTAGAAATGCTTGATTTGGCTGTATAAAAGTAATTCTAATTATAGTGATTTACATGAACTACTTACCATTTATGCCTAATTACCTCACAGCACAATAACAATTATGCATACATTAAATGTGTCAGATTAACCTGGTTGTAAGTTTTATTTGATAACAAAAGTAAAGTGTTCATTCTTCATAGTTTGTTGCTCATATGGCATGGTCATCTGCTCGTAACTTCTTCAAATGTTTATTAGAGAAAACACTGTTACATAGGTAGGTAAAAATAGTCTAATAGTCTACTACCAATTTTTTTCATATTGATTAATAAATCTGGCATTTTGTGAAGAAGGTACATTTTTTTTTTTTGAAACAGAGTCTCACTCTGTTGCCCAGGCTAGAGTGCTGTGGTGTGAGCCTCACTCACAGCAACCTCAAACTCCTGGGTTCAAGCAATCCTCCTGCCTCAGCCTCCCAAGTAGCTGGGACTACAGGCATGCGCCACCATGCCCAGCTAATTTTTTCTATATATATTTTTAGTTGTCCACATAATTTCTTTCTATTTTCAGTAGAGACAGGGGTCTCGCTCTTGCTCAGGCTGGTCTCAAACTCCTGAGCTCAAACGATCCACCCGCCTCAGCCTCCCAGAGTGCTAGGATTACAGGCATGAGCCACTGTGCCCGGCCCAGAAGGTACATTTTATTTTAACATTATAGCATAAGCTTACAGAAAGTTTCTTAGGAGTACAATGAGAAAAAAAATAAATTCATCATAATGAATTGAAAACAAAATCGAAAGTCCATAAAATCATTTATCCTATTTACTAGATGTCTTAGTCCATTTTCTGTTGCCTATAACAGAATGCCTGAAACTGAATAATTTATAAAGAAAAGGAATTTATTTCTTACAATTATGGAGGCTGAGAAGTCCCAACAGAGGGGCTGTACCAGGCGAGGGCCTCCTTGCTGGTGGGAACTCTGCAGACACGACCAGGGGACTGAATGTGCTAGATTAGGTCTCTCTTCCTTTTCTTATAAAGCCGCCAGTGGTACTCTCATGATAACCCATGAATGGACTAACACCTCTTAAAGGCCTCACCTATTCAATACTGCCCCACAGGGAAGTAAATTTCAACATGAGTTTTGGAGGAACAAATATTCCAACCATAGCACCATGATGAAGAACTCTACAAATAAAGTTCTTCTATCACAGGAAAAGTTAATAGCCCAAATTTTCCTTCTCTGATAATTGGCAGATCAGTGTTTGTTTTTAGAAGAAATAGATCTGTGTCATCTTTATAATTTTCAAAAACTAAAGTTTTATATATGTTTGTTTCAAAGTATGTTAAATTTTGGGATCTTTTTAAATGTTTTAAAGATCAGGTGGGCTTAAGGAACTATAGGACAAATACCATTACAAAGAGATGTTGTGCTATCTACTGAACATTTATTTACATATACATTAGGATTTAACAAATACGGCCTTTCCTTAGACACATCTGAAACTCTACCTGACATATCAAACCTTCCATTTACATTAGATGTAAACCACACAGTGAAACCAATGTTATTCCACTAGGCTGGCCCATCATAGACAACTCAGATTTAAAAGGCGGAGTGTGGGAGAATACCCCTAAGAAGCACCAACGATTTTTTAAAAACCACTGTTATTGAATTGGCCACCAGATAATGATTAAATGATACCTGTGATTGGATGGAAGTTCACCAACCTCAGTAAGATGAGCCCTAGAGATGGCACAGAGTAAGGAGAGATAAAAGGAATGTATTTCCAAAAGGAGAGGACCAAGAAGGAAGTAAGATATAAAATTCACAAAGGCAATTTAACTCTTAGATAAACAAAAAACCCAGTTAAGTAAAACATGTTGTTTTCTGGCCATGCCACATAACCAAGGTGTTATTTTATTTAGAAGCCCACCTTTATTGCAAACTATAATTAGATATGTAATACATAACCAGTCTAGGTTTTTTCAAACTTTTTAGTTCTTTGGGTTTTTTGTTTTTTTTTTTAATCTTTATTTTTTTGGAGATGTGGCCTCACTATGTTGCCCAGGCTGGAGTACAGTGGCTATTCACAGGCACAACCATAGGCCCTGAAGCCAAGAACTCCCATACTCAAGCGATCCTCCTACCTCAGCCTCCCAAGCAGCTGGGACTACAGGTGTGCACCACTGAGCTCAGCTAAACTTTTTAGTCCTTTAGGCACCTATAAACTTTTGGAAATATATGGAAAAGATGTTAGTCATCAAAAATGATAGTTCATCAATATTTCCTCTAACCAGTGTGCTGGACGGATCGATCGTGGTGCCGGCCACATACAGTCAGTCCTTTTCTGAGAGAAACTGCCATGCTTATGGGAGCAGCCCTGGGTGGTGTCGTGGGCAGAGATCTGATCTTTACACTGGCTTGTGGCCCCTGAGAAATCTAGTATGAAAGCTCTGCCCAAACAGGGATGAAGTGATTGGTTGGCCTGTTGGGTTCTTACTCAGGAATTTAAACCACAGATACAGGAAAGAATTAAGCTGGTAGAATGAACAAAAGTAAACAGACACAGGAGAAAAGGAACAACACAGTAAGTGGATGCTATGGTCTCAATGTTTGGGTCCGGTCCCCCCAAAATTCATATATTCAAATCCTAACCCCCACGGTGATGGCATTAGAGGGTAGGACTTTGGGACAGTGATTAGGTCATGAGAGCAGAGCCCTCATGAATGGGTTTAGTGTCCTCATAAAAGAGGCCTGAGGGAGGCCGTTTGTCCTTCAGCCACGTGAAGACACAGGGAAAAGACAGTCGTCCGTGAACAGCTAAGCAGGCCGTCACCAGACACTGAATTTGCCAGCAACAGCACCTTGATCTTGGGTTTCCCAGCCTCCAGAACTGTGAGAAACCATTTTTTGTTGTTTATAAGCTACCCAGTTTATGGTATTTTGTAATAGCAGCTCAAGTGGACCAAGTGGACCTAGTGGACAGTGGATTACATGCATGGCAGAGCACCGTGAGGCCTAGCTGTGTAATGGAGATGCCCTTCACTGCAATGTTCATGTGGAATCTTATTCTAAATCTCCATTGCTTTCTGTAACCTAAATGAATCTCTGTTCCTTTCAACCAAATGTGTTAACACAATGGAAGTCTTTTTCTTTCTTTTTTTTTTTTTTTGAGACAGAGTCTCACTCTGTTGCCCAGGCTAGAGTGAGTGCCGTGGCGTCAGTCTAGCTCACAGCAACCTCAAACTCCTGGGCTCAAGCAATCCTCCTGCCTCAGCCTCCCGAGTAGCTGGGACTACAGGCATGCGCCACCATGCCCGGCTAATTTTTTTCTATATATATTTTAGTTGGCCAGATAATTTCTTTCTATTTTTTTTAGTAGAGACGGGGTCTCGCTCTTGCTCAGGCTGGTCTCGAACTCCTGACCTTGAGCGATCCACCCGCCTCGGCCTCCCAGAGTGCTAGGATTACAGGCGTGAGCCACCACGCCCCGTCAAGAAGCCTTTTTCTTTATAAAAAAATAAAACTATTTAATTATTCTCTCGGTGCTTTGTAAAAGTAAAAATACTTTCATTAGTTTTTAAATAAGGTACTACTAATGTATGTTATACAGTGCCTTTCTTCTAAAGACCTTACAATAAAAGAATATTTGGGGCCAGACGCAGTGGCTCCACGCCTGTAATCCTAGCACTCTGGGAGGCCGAGGCAGGAGGATCGCTCAAGGTCTGGAGTTCAAGACCAGCCTGAGCAAGAGCAAGACCCCGTCTCTACTAAAAATAGAAAGAAATTAGCTGGACAACTAAAAATATGTAGAAAAAATTAGCCGGGCATGGTGGCGCATGCCTGTAGTCCCAGCTACTTGGGAGGCTGAGGCAGAAGGATCACTTGAGCCTGGGAGTTTGAGGTTGCTGTGAGCTAGGCTGACGCCTCGGCATTCTAGCCCTGGCAACAGAGTGAGACTCTGTCTCAAAAAAAATTTAAAAATTAAATTAAATTAAAAAAAGGCAAAAACAACCCTAAACCCAAAGAGAAACTGAAAAGAGTGATCAAGGTAGAGAGCTGTTAGCTGGGTAAGGAGTGCTGCTGCACTTCCCCTAGATACTTCATGCCAAGTGCAAGGGTTTCGCAAGAGAAGCATGCAAAGAGATTAGGGTTGAGTGTAGGAGGAGATGAGCATCCCACTCCCAGCTGGATGTTTGCTTGGGTATGGAAATGCACAGGCTGCTACCAGAGCATGGTGTGGAATAGTTCATGGAAGAATCTGACATGTCTCCCCAGGATAAGGGGGGTGTACAGGATGAAGATAGAGACTAGTGCCTGTTTCTTGCTGCAGAAGTCTGAGGACAGGATGCCAACTGAAGACGCCCATGCAGCAGGGGTTGGAGAAAGGAGATATTATGCTGCTGCCTGTGGCCTAAGCAGACACCATAAAAGGTGACTCAGCAAGAGCTTTCCTGAAAGGACCCTACCCAAGAAAGCTAAGTACAAGGGCAAGGGGGTCCCAGAAGAATGCAGGGGTGTGAGATGCTTCCCCAGAGTCATAAGAGGTCAAAGAATGGAACAGTGTGGAGGTCCCCATGGGAGTCTTGAAGAACCCACCAATGTGCCCCTCAGCACAGCACGTGTATGTCAGCATCTACCATACAAAGGCCCAAACAGGTAACTGGTCACTTAAAACTCGCTGTTTCGCTCGAATCTCTCATTCTTCTCATTCTGACCCTAAAGAAGCCAGGTAAGCAGAGAAAGGAGGAGGAGGGGAAGGGGAAGAACAGGTCACTCCTCCTTTGCCTCTGGTGATCCCTGGGTAAGGCCTGAGCTAAAGGAAGGTGAAAGCTCTGAATTACTTAGAAGTTTTCATTTAGATTGGACTGTATTTTTTAATACCTAAATTTGAAGCTGTTCAAATCCTCAGAGGTAAAAGAAAGCTATGGAACATCAAGAGGCCAAGAGTGGGACTCCAACAGAATTTGTTTACAGAAACTGGTGGGAAACTTTCAAGCTGTCTCACAATTGTACCCCACTGTATTGAGTCCATTTCATAAAACACTTATACCTTTAACTGTTCAATCTTTAACATCACACAAACCTCACCTTTGAAAAAAGGCCTTCTGCCTCTATACTATATCCTTTAAGGTCCTCATGTAATTTCTGCAAACACTGTATGACTCTTCTTTGATGTTCATCATCCTTTAGCTCGTCAGCTTTGATCAGAAAGTCATAGTGGTCCAGAGGTCCATGGCAAACAGCCAAAGCTTTCAAATAAGTCTCTGAAGCAGCAGCTGGGGTCACACTCTCAGTCGTCTGAACTGTATAGGCTATAAACAAAAACATATAAAAAATCTTAGACTTTCTTAAAGATATTTCATAGTGTTCTACATATGTTTCTTAAGGGTCACATTCAAACTTTTAACTAGTTATAAGTGTTTCTATTTGAGCAGCTTTTGAAAATGTCACTTTGATTTAAAAAAATTATATAAAACACATTTGTACAATAAATATATTTATAATATTTTCATTTTAATAAAAGGACATAAACCCCAAAACAATAAACTATAATTGTAACCTCTGTTCTAGAAGGCCTAACCTGCCACAGAGCCTCTACTTTGCCACCAATCCACTAAACAAGCCACCTGGGTTCATCACTGCTTCCCAAAAGCAAGAGTGCTGCTTTTTTTTGAGTTAGCCCCAATTCTGGTTTTTAAGCACCAAGGCAGAGAATTAGAGCTTAGTCCCAAGGGTTTTCTACTGCTCCTTTATTCTCTACCCCAAAACAATACAACAGCCAGATATTACTACATTGATTTCAGCCCTCTGCTCATAATTTTTTTTCCCTTTTTCTATAACCTTTAGGGGGTTGAACACAGAGCTGAGACACAAGAAGAGTGTCTGCTTCAAAGCAGAGTGGTGTTCTGATCCTTTCTTTAGCCTGTTCTGGAAGAGAAACGATTGGCCATGATGAGGTGCAATCCTAATTCCATTCATTATCTGGGGCAGGTTTAATGAGCAGGTAATCGCTTCTTGGCCTTTTGGCTAAGATTAATGAGCACATAACTCCCTGTTTTTTTAGAAGCAATAAACAATAAACAGCAGCAACCTGGTACATTTTTTAGAACAAGATTTCTCAAAGGTACTTTGCCAGCATTTCATTAGTTTCATTGAATATCATGTTTTCTTTGTTACAATAACATGAAAATTACTTCCTTTAGCAAAATGAATTAACAGTCACAATGTGAGTTCCACATTTTTCCCAAAAGAGGGCAGGGCAAGGGCCTTAAATATACCATGAATGTTGGGGATAAGGCAGGGCTGTCTTCTATTATCTGTTCCCCCTTTCTGAATAGAAGTTTTAGCTGATGGCAGGGGTGCCCAGTTACATACTATATTTCCTGACCATGTGACCAGTTTCTAACCAATGGGATGTGAGCAGAAACACGCGGTTCTCATATACACCATTAAAGAAAAGGGGCATATCTTTCCAGCTTCCTTTTTCCTACCCTCCCTCTACCTGGAATGAAAGTGTGATGACTGCACCTGGAAGAGCTAACGAGATGCACACAGAATGTTGAGTAAAGCAGAGCATCAAGGTACACGGAGCCTCGTTCTCCAATAATGCTGAGCTGCCAAACCAGCTCTGGACCACCTACCTGGATTTTTATATAAAAGAATAACAAACTTCTGTATTGCTTTTAAAGCAGTGTATTTTGGGGTCTCTTGTTATAGAAGCCTAAGTCATACCCTAACTAATACAGGGTGTGTAAGGCCTACAAAGGAGAATCTAAGGGTTTCCTGGAACACTGGGCCTCATAGGACCAGGGAGAAGAGTTGGGTTCAATGTTGAAGCTGGAGACATAGCTTTAGAGTTCTCTAAAGGTTCCCAGCAATTTTAGATATTTGCCAGTGTGGCATAATAAAAAATATATTTGATCTTCGTCCCTGGTTCTTGGCATAGAGTTCCTAATTCCAGAATAACAGAGGTGTAAGTAGGAAGGGAGGGTCTCCAGAGACTATAGGAATTCAACCAACTTGAGCAATCAACCTGTTCTGCAGCTTTTGTTTATAAGGCTACTCAGCTGGCTAAAACTAGCTCATGACAGACCCAGGCAGCCTATAAATGAATTCAAGTAAACTTTCCTCATTATGAAGCTGAAGTCTCCACCCCAGGAGGAGCTGTAGCTTTATCACGTAACATGTGACCTGTGTCTAGCATGACAAACTAACCACGCATACGTAATGGGAACTACACCCCTACCTGTGATGACACATCTTTTTCCTTCTCTACTACCCTACTCTATGCCACTTTCCCTTGGGGAGACACTACTTTGGAGAATGTCCCCAGTGCTCTCTTCACTTACTGTAATTAAAAGTCCTACAGATCAAGACCCAGTCCTCATGGAGAGTTGTTTGCTACTGGCAAAGTGAAAAAACTCCAATCTTGATATTTAGGGTAACAGGACTATCCTTTGTTATTCATAATGAGTCCCTTTCCATCACTCCAGAGTTCATGCTAATGGTGGCTCTAGGGTGGAGCCCCTAGATAGCCTCCAGACAGGGCCAGTAGCCAGAAAGACCAAGTGAGTAGAGGGTTGGAACTTTCAGCCCCACCCAACAACTTCTCCGGAAGGAAGGTGGGGCTAGAGACTAGACTCTATAAACACTCTTTTTTTCTTTTTGGGGGGTGGGGGGGAGGGAGGACAGGGTCTTGCTCTGTCACCCAGTCTGAGTGCAGTGGCACAATCATAGCTTACCAGCCTAGAACTCCTAGGCTCAAGTGATCCTCCTGCCTTAGCCTCCCCAGTTGCTGGGGTTACAAGCATAACCCACTGCACCTGGCTTTAAACACTTTTTTTTTTGAGACAGAGTCTCACTCTGTTGCCCACACTAGAGTGCCATGGCATCAGCCTAGCTCACAGCAACCTCAAACTCCTGGGTTCAAGCAATCCTTCTGCCTCAGCCTCCCGAATAGCTGGAACAGCAGCCATGTGCCACCATGCCTGGCTAATTTTTTCTACATATTTTTAGCTGTCCAGATCATTTATTTCTATTTTTAGTAGAGACGAGGGTCTCGCCCTTGCTCAGGCTGGTCTCGAACTCCTGACCTCAAGCGATCCTCCCGCCCCAGCCTCCCAGAGTGCTAGGATTACAGGCATGAGCCACCGAGCCCGGCCTAAACACGCATAAAGAAGAAAATCTGGAGAGCTTCTGGGTTGGCGAACACATCTAGGTCCTGGGAGGGTGGCATACCTTGCCCTATGCAACTCTCCATTTAGCTGTTCCTGAGTTGTGTGATTTATAATAAACCAGTAAACATAAGTGTTTTCCTAGGTGCTGTGGCCCATTCTAGCAAATTATCAAAGATGAAGGGTAGGGAGGATGTGGGAATCCCCAAATTTGCAGTCAGCCAGGTAGATGTGTGAGTAGCCTGGGCACTCCATTTGCAGCTGGCATCTAAAGTGAAGGCATTTTCTGGGACTGAGTCCTTTAGTTGGGGGGTCTCTTTTGTTTGTTTGTTAGAAGCCTCTTCCCAGAAGAATATCTGGGGATGCTCACTTCAGATAGATGGTGTCAGAATTGAAGAATTGTTGGCTACCCAGTTAGTATCAGAGGATTTGAGACTTACAACCAGAGAAAAATGCTTCTTTCCACCCCCGCCTTTATTTCTGGAGTCAAACAAAGTAGAAACCTTAGAGTAATACTAACTTCTTCCCCTTCATCCCACAACCCCATCCCCCACCCCTCAACCAGGTTCTCAAGCCAATCAATCATCAATGCTACTCAGTTTTATATCCTAAACACCCTCTAATCCATTTCCTCTTTCCCTTCCTCATCCTACCACCCCAGTTCGGGCTCTCATTATCCCTGCCTTGAACTATCACAGTAGACTCCCTGCCTCCCAACACCTCCACTGCCCCAAATTTACCACTACCACCATCTCTAAAATATCTCCCACCAACTACTTGGGAGGCTGAGGCGGTAGGATTGCTTGAGCCCAGGAGTTTGAGGTTGCTGTGAGCTAGGCTGATGCCACGGCACTCTAGCCCGGGCAACAGAGTGAAACTCTGTCTCAAAAAAAGAAAAGAAGAAGTGGGGGACAGAAAGTCCCACCCTCTTCATATCCTACTCATTCCTACACTCACATCTTCCCATTTCCCAGCAGCCCCTGAGGCCACTTCCTCACCTTGTAAGATCACACTAAGTACAAATAGTGTGCAGAAAGGGTTATCACAGCAGCTCTGGGACTGCTGTCCATAGACAGAAAGGCCTGTTTGCAAGATTGGCCCTAGCTGGTGTCTGGGAACTTGAATTTCAAGAGGGCTCCCACCATTCCCAGAAGTGATACGAGTGACTCATTGTGCCTAAACTGTTTGTATAATGTACAAACAATGTGGTTTATGCTGAACACCTAGTTTCCTTCCATAAGTCTGGAATTTTGGTACATGCTAGACAGAGGGTACCTATGTGACTACCCCCTGATAAAACCGCTAGGCACTGAATCTCTAATGCGCTTCCCTGGTACACAACATTTCATATCTGTTGTCTAATTAGTTGCTAGGGAATTAAGCATA
Organism: Eulemur rufifrons; assembly: GCF_041146395.1. Classification (NCBI taxonomy): domain Eukaryota; kingdom Metazoa; phylum Chordata; class Mammalia; order Primates; family Lemuridae; genus Eulemur; species Eulemur rufifrons. Next base: position 61,999,897 of record NC_090997.1, on the reverse strand, counting down.
TCTTGTGTGACTCCACCAAGAGAAAACTCTTGGAAGATTGTGCCTGGTTTCCTCTGGACTTCGTAAGTCCCATGTACTTGTACCTTTTCACTTTGTTGACTGTGCTCTGTATCCTTTCATTGCAATAAATCATAGCTGTGGGTATGATGATGTCTTGTGAGTCCTCCTAGAGAATTACCAAACCTGGGGGTAGTCAGGGTAGTCTTGGGCACCCCTGACACCACAATAGTATCCTCATTCTGGGGGTCAAGAAATCCACAAAACAGCCCCAGATTGCATTTTCCAGACTACTTTCCCTCTATTCTCCATTGATATAAGAAATGATTGAGTACCTGCCACATGTAATGGAATAATGGGGAATATCAAAGTTTTTTTGTTTTTTGTTTTTTAAGTGGGGGTAGAGGGACAAAAAATTGAAGTGTTTGTTAATAGATCAAGATTATCTGGCAGTGGCAAGTATAATAAATTTTAGCACAGACACTGGTTATTAAACTATTCTAAGTGGGAAATAACATAGGCCCAAATTAGGATGGGCAATAGCAGAAATGTTAGGGAGCTGGGTAAGATTAAAAATGCAAAGGTAGGCCGGGCGCTGTGGCTCACGCCTGTAATCCTAGCACTCTGGGAGGCCGAGGTGGGCGGATCATTTGAGCTCAGGAGTTTAAGACCAGCCTAAGCAAGAGCGAGACCCCATCTCTACTAAAAATAGAAAGAAATTATATGGACAGCTAAAAATATATAGAGAAAAAATTAGCCGGGCATGGTGGTGCATGCCTGTAGTCCCAGCTACTCGGGAGGCTGAGACAGGAGGATCGCTTGAGCTCAGGAGTTTGAGGTTGCTGTGAGCTAGGCTGACGCCACGGCACTCACTCTAGCCTGGGCAACAGAGTGAGACTCTGTCTCATAAAAAAAAAAAAAAAAAAAAAAAATGCAAAGGTAGATTCAATAATGTGGGTTGCCTTCTGGCCAAACTGCATTACCTACCATGTCTCAAACATTTTCCATTCTTTCATTTCTTAGTCACACCTTTGTTCATATATTAATAGATTGCCCTGCCTAGTCATCCTCCAACCTTCTGCCAGCCCAATTTCTGCTCCATAAACTCCCACCCATCCTTCAAGGTCCCTCAGCTTCCTACCGCCAAACTTCCAAACCCAACTGTATCTACCCCCATCCTTATCTCTTTCCCTTACTTTATAGTTTAGGAGCTATTTCTCCTTCCATCAAAGACTATTAATACCTTTACTTTTCCTCTAATCAGTGGCTTTCTAGCTTTTTAGACCCTTTTTTAATATTATGACCTAATATACACGTACATAAATATAACTGAAAAAAACTTTCATGAAATAAGAGATTTAGTAAAAGTATGAAATAGTAAGAAAAAATAATCTCTCCACACGATACAGTCTTTAAAATATATATACACACATATACTTTTTAAATACTAGACAAAAACCTACTAGATTTTGTTATACTAAATGTCATATAACTTACCTTTTTGTTTTCTGTTTCTAGACTAGAATGTGTGCTCTTTTAGGGCAGGGATTTTTGTCTGCTCTGTTCAATGCTGTATTCCCCAGCAAACAGTGCCTGGTACGTGGTAGGTGCTTATTAAATATATATATATATATATTTTTTTTTTTTTTTTTTTTGGAGATAGAGTCTTGCTCTTTTTGTCCTGGCTAGAGTGCTGTGGTGTCAGCCTACCTCTCAGCAACCTCAATCTCCTGGGCTCAAGCAATCCTACTGCCTCAGCCTCCCAAGTGGCTGGGACTACAGGCATGCACCACCATGCCCAGCTAATTTTTTCTATATATATATTTTTAGTTGGCCAGATAATTTCTTTCTATTTTTAGTAGAGACGGGGGGTCTCGCTTTTGCTCAGGCTGGTCTCGAACTCCTGACCTCGAGTGATCCACCCGCCTCAGCCTCCCAGAGTGCTAGGATTACAGGCGTGAGCCACCACCCATGCCCGGCCTTATTAAATATTTTTTAATCTCCTCCCTTCCAAGCTTTTCAAAGATCTCCTTCTCCTCATTAACCATCCCTGTACAATGTCAGCAACTTCCCCTCTCTACTGGTCGCTTCCTATTGTCCCAATGCTTGCATATCTTTAAAAACAACAACAAAACCTTGGCCCCACAGTCGTGGGATATCAGCCCTCCCTCCTTCCCTTCACAGCCAAACCACTTAGAAGAGTCACCATTGCTTTTTGTGGCCACTCCCCCACATCCAGCTCACTTCCCAACACACTGTGCTCAGATTTCTACCTTAGATGGCTTCTCCAAGGTGACCTATGGCCCATTGTTGCCAAGTCCAGTTACTCCTCAGTTGTCATATTCTTCCTGCTTACAACTGTAAGATATCTAACTTCTAAAAGTTATTCATAGGAAATACTAGGATCGTGGGCAAAGCATGTTTCTTTTGGCATCTGCCTTTGAAGAGGTTTAAAGTCCTTCACTTTTTTATTTTTACTAGCCCAACATCTTTATGTAGTAGTGTATACTTCATTCCCATTTTTCAAAAAAGAAAACCAAGGTGCACTGAAGATGAGGCATAAATTCAGCTAGTCGACAGAGACAAAATGAGAATCAGTCAGGCAAGATACTCAAGACTGAGAGATTGGCCAGCTTAGCCCTGGATAGCAGCTGTATAAATTGAAATACAAAAGACTTCTCAAAAGCTGCACTAAATTAAATCTATTACTACATCAGTGTACACAAATTATGTGATGCTGCTGCCATATTATTTTGATTTGTATTAATTTGTCTTATTGTACTCCAAATGGACAGTGGGAAAATGCCATTCTGAAGTTCCACACACTGATCTACAAACACAAATGGAAGATTTTAGAGGCCTAAAAAGTCTACACTATTCTAATACTTCAATTTTGTATCTTATTTTACTACTTTCTCCTAAATTAAGTTTCAGGAAGATCCCACTATACTCCATAGCCCACTTGCTACAAGATTTAATATCTTGGTGTCCTAGATCTGAAAAATCTCTTATAACTTTCTAGATATTTTAACAGGCTTTGAGTATAGTTGTAATTGCTTTTATTCCCCCCAATTTTTAAAAAATAAATGTCACCTCATGATTTTGTCTTCATAATAAAACAAAAGATGAAGCTTAGAACTGTATCACATGGCCCTTTCTCTTCTTATATCCTCCCAGTTCAAAATGCTTGCATCTCTTAATGACCAGCATTCTTAGATCTGCAGTTAGGCTCAAGGCATTCATGCCTCAGCACAATCTTCTTTGTATTTTTAGCTTTTTTCTGGAAAATCAGCTTATTCTGCCCATGATAGCCTCTCTGCCTCCTGCCTTAATTCCTCTTTCCTGGGGCATACAGAGAATGTATTGTAAGGTTGGTGCTTGCCACACTTCTTATAGAAAGTCTACCAGGTTTTAGGAATTCTCACCATTTCTTTTTAACCCATTTCTGCAGGAGTGCTATTTGCAGGGAAAGAAGGAATTTCCCCCAATTTTTAAGTTTTCATCTTAAAAAGTAAGTTTGGAACAAATAAAATTCTCCTGAAGTTCTGGAGTCCTGAAGTTTATGCTAATATGCTCCACTTAACTAATCTTACTATATTAACAAATAATATAATAAATCATAATTATGCTTTAATGGCACATGGTAGCCTACAATGTAAAAAGAAGAGGCAATCCAATTGTCGCTGATAGCCCTAACAAGAATTGTTATAGAATAAACACAGGGGTTTCTTTGAAGAAGGTCTGGAGTTAAGGGTCCATGACAGACGTAAGGGAAGAGGGGTATCTGGGAAGCTTCTGAAATTAAAAGAAAATTATGTATTATATATTTTTAAATTGCTAAAAGATTTTAAACATTCTCACCACAAAAACATAAGGAGGTGAAGTGATGGATATGTTAATTAGCTTGATTTACTCTTTCTAGAATATATACATTCATCAAAACATCAGAGTGTACCCCATAAATATATATAATTATTATTTGTTAATTCATTAATTAATTTTTTAAAAGAAAGAAAATTGTGTGTGTGTGTTTTTTCAGAGGCAAGACCTTTAAATATATATAGCCTTCAGATTTTCAAACAAGTTTATGGGAAAAAAACAGGTTAAGTACCACTTTTTAAAAACGAATTGTCATAATTTAAGAGTTTTGGAAGGAAAGTCTATTAATAGCAATTCACAGTTATTGAACACCTTTACTGAGCATGAGAATATAGATGGGAATGTATGCAAGAGACTAGGTTAAGTAACTTGACATCATTCTTTTTATTAATACTCACAATAATCCTATTACTCAAATAACTTAAAAAGCCATGGACAATTTTGTTCATTCACTCTCATTCATTAAGAACCAACAGTATGTCAAGGTACTATTCTTGACATGGGTGAAAAAGCACCAAACAAAACAAATTCCTTTCCTTGTAGAGCCTTTATTCTAGTCAGAGGGAAGACAGAAAATTAAACAAGAAATAAGCAAGAAAGTATCAGGTTGTGATCCGGGCATTCCCAGGGAGCTGAATGGAAATACAGATCTGAGGCCCTAACCCAGGCCTCTCAATCAAAATTTGTCTTTTTAACAAAATACCTAGGTGTTTCATATACACAAAGTTTAAGAAGCACCGTGCAAGGGAATGACTAGAGACTCCTATAGATTATCAGGAAAAGCCTTTCACCTGAATGCCAACAAAGAAGCCATGAGGAAGACCACAGAGAATATCCAGGCTGAGAGAATAGCTGGGGCAAATGGGAAGTGGAAATAAGCTTTGCATTTTTAAGGAAGAGAAATAAAGTATATATGGCTGATGCAAATAAACAATGTGGAGTGTGCTACAAGATGAGGTTGGAAAGGAGATAAGGACCAGATCCTACAGGGCCTTGAAAGCCATGGTACATAATGAAGATTTTTAAGGAGAACTGAGAACAAGTAGAAGGTTTTGCTCAGGGTATGACATTTTTTTTTTTTTACTTAGATACAGAGTCTCGTTATGTTGCCCAGGCTGGACTCACACTTGAGGGTTCAAGCGATCCTCCCGCTTCAAACTCCTGAGTACCTGAGACTACAAAGACTACTCTGTTTATAGAAAATAAGAGTATAGGAATGCAAAGTGGAAACAGAATGGGTGAATTTTACAGTTTGTGAATTATATCTCAATAAAGCTATTATATTTTTTTAAAAAAGTGGAAGCAGAGGTTAGGAGATTACTCAAATAGTTAAGACATGTCTATGATTTGGACCAAAGAGTTAGCACTGCAGGTTAAATTAATTGACGAAGATCACGTAGCTACAATTGCTAACCTTTACTGAGTACTTACAAGTATCTGACACTGATACTTTTTCGAAGTACTTTACATATATTAACTCATTTGATCTTCAGGATTACTCTATAAGTATTAATATTATCTCTACTTTAAAGATGATGAAACAAAGCACAAAGAGGCTAAGTAACCTTTACCTGTTCCCAAAGCCAGGAAGTGGCAGAGTCAGCATTTGTCCAAACAAGTATAGCAGGGATGCAGGATGTTACAGTGGAAGGAACATGGGCTATGGAGTAACACCCTCTGGGTCCCCCTCCTGACCACCATTTCTCAATCATACTAATGTTGTTCTCCATGGCAGACTGAGCGTGTGATCACCACTCTGGCCAATGATGCCTAAGGGGAAGAAGCCAGACTGTAGCAAAATCTACCCCATGCTCTTCAAAAGGAGACCAGGACAGGGGTTCACTCTTTCCTGCATTCATACTTTACCTGTGAAGTCAGGATACCTGGACTGCTGCAGGCATCTTCAGAACATGAGGGGAAATATTGTTGACACAGGAAGACAATCATAATCTTGACTTATGTCATAACACTTAATTGTACTGACACTGTTTCCATACAGCCAGAGTGATAATAGCAAGAGGAATATGGGGCCAGTGTGTTCTTTGCTGTGTTAGGTTGGACTGGATTCAATATCTCTATAGATAACTGTTTTTTTGTTGTTTTTGTTGTTTTGTTTTGTTTTTTGAGACAGGGTCTCACTCTGTTGCCTGGGCTAGAGTGCAGTGGCATCATCATAGCTCACTGCAGCCTCAGACTCCTGGCCTCAAGCAATCCTCCTGCCTCAGCCTCCCAAGTAGCTGGGACGACAGGTGTGTGCCACCATGCCAAGCTAATTTTTCTGGTTTTTTTGTAGAGACAAGGTCATTCTTGGTCAGGCTGGTCTTCAAACTCCTGACCTCAAGCCACCTTCCCGCCTCCACCTCCCAGAGTGCTGGGATTACAGGTGTGAGTCATTGAGCCCAACCAACTTTTAAAAATTTATATTTAACAGTTACAGCTCTTTTAGAATTTATCTAGCAGGTTTTTTTGGTTTTCACTGGTAGAAAAAATTTAATATTTAAGTTAACTACAATTAAATTAAAAATTTAGTTCCCCAGTCATATTACACATTTCAAGTACTCAGTGTCCACATGTGATAAATGGCTATGGTATCAGAGAGCTCAGGTCTAGTCAATCTAGAAAAAGAAAAAAGTTGGAGGACTTACATAGCCAGATATTAAGATGTATTTTAAAGCTACAGAATTAGGACAGTGTGATACTGGTAAAAGAGTGGACAAATGTAACAAAGTAGAATCCCACACATATATGGTCACTTGATTTATGTCAAAAGTGGCACTGCAGTAGCCCAGAAAAAAAAAAAGAGATACTCTATTCAAAAAATGTTCTGGACTCACTTGGATATCAATGTGAGGAAAAGAAAACAATGAGACACGGAGCCGTAGTGCACACCTGTAACCCTAGCTCTTTGCCAGGCCGAGGGGGGAGGTTAGCTTGAGCCTAGGAGTTGGAGACCAGCCTGAGCAATATAGCAAGACCTCCCTCTCTACAAAAAAAAAAACCCAAAAAACAAAAAAAAAAAAGAATATTTAGGCATGAGCCATCAGTCCTAACTAGGTGGTAGGCTGAGGCAGGGGGATCACTTGAGCCCAGGAGTTTGGGAATGTGAGGTTGCAGTGCAGTATGATGATGCCATTGCTAGCCTGAGCAACAGAGGAAGACCCTATCTAAGAAAAGAAAAGAAACAAAAAGAAACGAAACAAAACAAAACGGAAAGGAGTATTAACCCCAACCTAACATCATACACAAATTCTTTTTTTTTTTTTTTTTGAGACAGAGTCTCACTCTGTTGCCCGGGCTAGAGTGAGTGCCGTGGCGTCAGTCTAGCTCACAGCAACCCCAAACTCCTAAGCTCAGGCAATCCTCCTCCCTCAACCTCCTGAGCAGCTGGCACTACAGGCATGCACCACCACACCCAGCTAATTTTTTCTATTTTTAGTTGCCCAGCTAATTTTTTTTTTCTATTTTTAGTAGAGATGGGGCCGGAAAGCAGGGGGATCTCACTCTTGTTTAGGCTGGTCTCGAAATCCTGAGCTCAACCAATCCTCCTTCCTCAGCCTCCAAGTGCTAGGATGACAGACGTGAGCCACCACGCCTGGCTCATTATCGGTCTTTTTTTTTTTTTTGAGACAGAGTTTCACTTTGTTGCCCAGGCTAGAGTGCCATGGTGTCAGCCTAGCTCACAGCAATCTCAAACTCCTGGGTTCAAGCAATCCTCCTGCCTCAGCCTTCCGAGTAGCTGGGACTACAGGCATGCGCCACCATGCCCGGCTAATATTTTTATATATACTTTTTTAGTTGTCCAGATAATTTCTTTCTATTTTTCAGTAGAGACGGGGTCTCGCTCTTGCTCGGGCTGGTCTTGAACTCCTGACCTTGAGCGATCCTCCTGCCTTGGCCTCCCAGAGTGCTAGGATTACAGGCATGAGCCACCACGCCCAGCCCACTATCAGTGTTAATATGTTAAAAGAGCTGCCATATGTGGAATCAGGAATAGAGTTATATATGTTGCTCCTGGGCAAAGATTCAAGATGAATGGAGAGAAGTTACAGAAAAGCTCGAATTTCAGACTACTTAAAGTTTTCTCACAATTAGGGCTATACAAAAATTAATAGGATGCCTCAAAGAGCAACAGTTAAGGCAGAAACTACATGCTTATCTAACATTGTTTGACTACATAACCCAGAGGTCCTCTTCAGCTCTAATATTCTATGAAATGATATTTTTATATCTTGTTGCATAGCAAGTAATTCACAACTACTCCAGTTCCTTTTGAAAACAGTATCCACTTCTTACTAAATGAAGACAATTTACCTTAGTGATTTACCTGCACACTATAAATCAAATTCAGCAGCTTTCTTTCAAATATCAGAACGAAAGAAGTAATTCATAATTTCTAAGAACCTATAGGTGTTCAGAGTATTCAGAGAAAAGGTGGTTAAGTCCAGGAGAACAAAACCACCCTTGATTATCTACAGAAGCCCTTTGCACAATCTTAGAAAAATTGAAAGTGCATTTTCTAGAATTCAAAGCACTGAAATCAGACCAGGCCCTTTGCCATTGTTTTTTTTTTAATTGGATTTTTTTTAATTTCAGAATATTACAGGGGTACAAATGTTTAGGTCACATATATTGCTTTTGCCCCATCCAAGTCAGAGCTACAAGCGTGGCCATCCGCCTAACATTACGCAGCACACCCAATAGGTATGAATATACCCAGCCCCTTCTCCCTCCTCCCACCTGCCCAACACCTGAGGAATGTTACTACCATATGTGCACATAAGTGTTGACCAATTAGCACCGATTTGATGGTGATACATGCGGTGCTTGTATTTCCATTCTTGTGATACTTCACTTAAGTAAAATGGGTTCCAGCTCCATCCAGGTTAATACAAGAGCCATTGTTAATATAAGTAAGTCTCCCCAGAATTAAAGTGACTTTAGTAATTCTGTACAGAGTTGAGTTCATTCCATTTTTATTCACTGACTGGATTCCATCACTTCTGTCGTGTCAGCACTAATATTTCAATTATTCCTAGCATAGCCACATATGTAACATTTCTTACAGTTTTCAAAGGACCTTCTCCTATAGTAACTTATTTGAGCCTCATAAATGATCTGCGAGGAAGGTAGAGTTAGGATAACTAATCCCATTTTACACATAAGGAATGGAAATACCAAATTAAATGATTGATCCAATACTACAGAATGAAACCAAAACCACAATCTAGTCTTTCCAGGTCAGGTTTTATTAGTCATCTGGTATCCCATATGTTATGTTCACCAGTCCTAAAACAGAACTGATCAAAATTCTTCAAAGTAACAGTTATGGAATAAAGCTTCACTTCTTCATAAAGAGAAAGAAGATTGTTGCCAAAAAGAACACATGTTTAGTTAAATGAAATCAAAACTATATAAGGAATTTTAGATTTCCAGTTTAAAATGTTTACCCAACTGCTGTGAGAAAAATGCACAATCAGGAAAAACACGTTTAATATTTCTAAAGGGCTGGATTAAAATTTCAGCTGTAAACTTCATTACTGTAATTAGATTTTTAATGCATATTTATTAAACATCCATTCAAATACTGTGTTCACAATTATTCATGAGTTATTTGTACATTTGAGTTGATTTTAAGACACTATAAACAGTGGCCACTGACCAGAAGTGTTCTCCTGCCATGACAGAAGTCCATGCTAAGGTCATAGGCAGCCCATTTATGCTCTATTATGTTCTAATCATGCCCAAAGGATAAATATTCAGCTGCTTTTTTGAAAACTGCAATGGTCATCAATGACCCAAAAAGTTAGACTTATCAGTGACATTAAAGACCTATGTTTGATACAGTGATGAATAAACAAAGTGCAGAACAGAAGAAAATCAAATCTTAATTAAACTCTTTCTTTAGAAAAACAACATAAGCCATCATCAAGGAATGCATCACAAGATGATTTACTTTATTTATAAAAGGCTGATTTAGGGGCTTTAAAAGGGTGTTTTTGATTTAAATAGAAAAATTATGAAAATTAAAACTAAATGCTTGCTGGTTATCATTCTTCTCCTTTAGAAGCTAGTTAATCTTAACTGTGCCAACGTGTATAACTTTACAAAAGCAAAAAAATAGTACTTTAAATTTCATGATAACAAATCAGTAAAATACTGCCTAAAATTCTGAATAAAGCTATTCTGAAGTAATTATAGGCATGGCCCAGCATACTGAGTAACTCCTTAATATTCACCCTGTTCACACACTATTTAATAACGAGATCTAGGCGATCTATTTTCTTTCAAAAGATAAAGAAAAATAACTGATCTATTTGTTATATTAGTTTATTTTAAATTTTATACACTCACACACATATATAAATGAGAATTTTTAAATGGAATCCACAGGAAGCTACATTTAAGATTTAAATTACATTATGAAACTGTGAAGGAACCACTACAAGAATTACATGTTCAGGCTTTAAAGATTGTTGAAAACTGTCACCTGGTCAAGAGTATGGATAGATAATATGTTGATACAGTAGCTTCTAGGATGGGAGAAATAAAGAGAAGAAATAAAAAGGAAGGTACAGGACAGTGAAAGGATGTTATGAAAGAGATTCTGGAGATTTAAGTACCAAGTACCTCTAATAGTGTAAGAGCAGAAATGGGGAATCACTAAAGCACCTTGGGGAGATAAAACACTGCAGAAAGAACAGCATCCAAAATATTTTTTTGTGGTTTGTTTAGAGATAGCATCTTGCTCTGTCACCCAGGCTAGAGTACAGTGGTTATTCATAGGCATAATCATAGCTCACTGCAACCTCAAACTCCTAGACTCAAGCAATCCTACTGTATCAGCCTCCTGAGTAGCTAGGACTATAGGCATGTGCCATGACATTGGCTTTTTTTTTTTTTTTTTTTTTTTTGTAGAGAGAGGGTGTCTCACTATGTCACCCAGGCTGGTCTTGAACGCTTGGCCTGAAAAGATCCTCCAGCCTCGGCCTCCCAAAGTGCTGGGATTATAGACATGCACTACCATGCCCAGCTGAGAAATTACTTTTGTAAATTTTGACTTAAAATAAGTGAAGTTTGCCTTATTTCAACCTTGCTAAGAAAATAAGACCTTGAGTTGGCAGCCAGGAAAATTAATTCAAAAGCACAAAAAGAAGTTTAGAAGATGCTAGGTAATACCTCATCACAGATGCTCTTTACTGTAGAGTGAATGCCATAAACGGAAGTGATCCAATAAACATAACCACTCTACTACACCCACCCTTCCCTCCACCTCAGAACTACATTTAGGGTACTAGCTATGCCAATAAGCTATGCTTTGCTTTTAAAAAAATTACTTTTAAAAAATATCCTCTATTATCATAAAGTTAATCTCAGGAATAGGCATGAACACTCTTTTCTAATATAATAAATGTTAATGGAAATCCAAGAAACATGAAGTTTCACATAAAGGTATTCATCTAATTAGGTAATAAAAAGTAAGTAAGTCTAAAGATTATTTTCTTAACCACAAATCTGTACTACTAATAAATTATACCAAATCATACGGCTGAGGGGGGTTAGTTCTACTCACATTAATATCTAATAGGGAATAATCTCCTATGTACATGTGCCAAAGAAAAGATTGTGGAATTAAAGGTAAGTATGAGTCATCATTTAATAGAGACACCTAAAAATATAACACTGAAATACAGAAGGACACTATAATAAAAAGAAATCACTGTAAGTGACTCTCACACTACCTTGCTTTCAAAAAATAAACTTAATTTCTAAGGCTAGCTTAAATAAAATTTCAGAAATGCTAATTTTTTAGGTTTTAGAAAACCTAAAAACATTCCCCTCCTTGGCTTCTCGCCTATTTCTCCTATGACCTCTCTAACTGCTCTCCTACGAGGTTCCCTTCTGCTCATAAAATGTCAGTTTTACTCAAGGACTCACTCAGCTTTTTCTTTTTTACTCTTCAAATGTTCCCAGGCTCATTCTTCCAGTCTCGTGGCTCTCAATACCGCATATTTCCTTTCTTAGTCTCAGATCCCCATGTGTCCTACAACCAACTGGACTTATTTACATGGAACTATCACAAAAACCTCAATTTAACAAGCTCAAAATTGAAACTCCCTGTAAAATACCTCCGGCTCTACCTTTTTGTTTTCCTTGATTAAATTACCCAAACTAGGAGACCTAAATTGATCTTAACTCCTCCCTTTCCCTGTTTCTCTCAAGTCAATCAATTCTGGAATACCAAAGACATGTCTCTGAATTCCCTCCCTACAGCAGTACTTCAGGCTTTAAACCACTACTTCAACTTCCTTCTAAAGAATCACCCACTCACGCCTGTAATCCTAGCACTCTGGGAGGCCAAGGCGGGTGGATCGTTTGAGCTCAGGAGTTCGAGACCAGCCTGAGCAAGAGCGAGACCCTGTCTCTACTAAAAATAGAAAGAAATTAGCTGGACAACTAAAAATATATAGAAAAAATTAGCCAGGCATGGTGGCTCATGCCTGTAGTCCCAGCTACTTGGGAGGCTGAGGCAGTAGGATTGCTTGTGCCCAGGAGTTTGAGGTTGCTGTGAGCTAGGCTGACGCCATGGCACTCTAGCCTGAGCAACAGAGTGAGACTCTGTCTCAAAAAAAAAAAAGAATCACCCAGCTCCCAATATTCCCCATCCAGGCATTTCTGATCTCTTTTTCAGGTGGCCAAAACAATAATTATGCTGAAACAGATCTGATCACTTCTCTTGCTAACAAACCTCCACCAGTGTCCTACTTCTTCACATAGTACAAGGACTCTTCTCAACCAGATCACAGCCCACCTTGCCACCTTCATCTCTAGCTGCTCTCCCTCAGGCACAATAAACAAACAAGGGCATGTATGCTCACTTCCACATTTTTGCTAAAAACACAAAACCCTCCTCTCTCCAAGCAGAGCTGCTTCCCCTCTGTAGTCCCACATTTCAGATGGGCCTAGATCACAGTAATATTGTAGTATGCTATTAATATGCATTATCACTCTAAGGAGCTAGTATAACATAATGGTTACCTTTGTGGCCATGAAGCAAAAATGCCTGGGTTCAAATCTCAATTGGGTGGCCACACCTGTTTATTCATCTATAAAATAAAGAAAAACAAATGTATAGGGTTTTAATGAAGATTAAATTAATGAGACAGGCTAAGCACAGTGGCTCACGCCTGTAATCTTAGCACTCTGGGCGGCCAAGGTACGAAGATCACTTGAGGTCAGCAGTTTGAGACCAGCCTAAGCAAGTGCGAGATCCATCTCTATCAAAAACATAGAAAAAATTAGCCAGGCTGGGTGGCCCGCACCTGTATTCCCAGCTACTCAGGAGGCTGGGGCAAGGAGTTTGAGGAGTTTGAGCCCAGGAGTTTGAGGCTGCAGTGAGCTATGACCACGCCACTACACTCCAGCCTGGGTGACCGAGTGAGACTCTGTCTCAAAAGAAAGAAAAATTAATGAGACACAGAAACTGCTAGCAGACTGCCTAGAACATAAAAGGGGCTTATCAAATGTTGTTTATCATAATTCCATCTCCCTTCCAAAACTGTTTCACTCACTTTTCCCCCATCACACCTAGTACAAGACCACAACTGAATTAGCAATTTTGAGGCATTTTCCACCGACACCATGGCCACTCTGATTTGTAATAAAACTCTTCCCCTTAACTATCAGGAGGTTGAATAATTGTTACATTAAATAGAGATACAGTTAGACCTAAAAGAAAACAATCAGTGAAATCAAAAGAGATCATGTATACTTAAATTGCATAAAATATAAAATTTCATTTTCAATTGTTTAATAATCTTACTCAATGGAAATAAATGTATCTCAAAATGGAATTCTGGTTTTTTTTAAGACAAGGTCTCAAAGCCGAGCGTGGTGGCTCAGGCCTGTAATCCTAGCACTCTGGTGAGGCCAAAGCAGGAGGATTGCTTGAAGTTAAGAGTTTGAGACCAGCCTGAGCAAGAATGAGACCCCATCTCTACTAAAAATAGGAAAAATTAGCCGGGCGTGGTGGCATGTGCCAGCTACTCAGGAGGCTGAGGCAGGAGAATCACTTGAGCCCAGGAGTTTGAGGTTCCTGTGAGCTATGCTGACAGCACTCTAGCCCAGGTGACAGAGTATTGCTTTGTGTCAGGAAAAACAAAAGACAAGGTCTCACTCTGTCACCCAGGCTGGAGTGCTCAGTGTAACCTTGAATTCCTGGATTCAAGAGATCCCCCTACCTCAGCCTCCTGAGTAACTGTGACTACAGGCATGCCCCACCATGTCCAGCTAATTTTTTTTTAGATACCAGGTCTCGCTATGTTGTCCAGACTGGTCTCTAACTCTTGGCTCAAGCGATCTTCCGCCTTGGTCTCCCAAAGTGCTAAGATTACAGACGTGAACCACCATGCCCGGCCCCAAAATGGAATTCATAACGTTGTACTTCTTAAGGCGCTTAAAGTTACGTAATCACATAGGTGATTTGGATGAACAGCACTTTAGGTCTCCTAAAGTTTTGATAGTTTCCAAAGTGTCTTAGAACTTAGGCATTAAAGCTAAGATGGGGCATAAAAACAAAGGTAAGAACATGCTCTTCCTTTCTCACTCATTCCTTTCCTTTATCTGTTTCATTCTTTTAACTTTAAGCCAATATTTCACTCACATTACACTGTACTAAATAGACTTCAAAAGAAGAAAAAATGAAGATAAAATAGAAATGTAAACAGTAAGGTCGGGCACGGTAGCTCACGCCTGTAATCCTAGCACTCTGGGAGGCCGAGGCGGGAGGATCGTTTGAGCTCAGGAGTTCGAGACCAGCCTGAGCAAGAGCAAGACCTCATCTCTACTAAAAATAGAAAGAAATAATATGGACAACTAAAAATATATACAGAAAAAATTAGCAAGGCATGATGGCACATGCCTGTAGTCCTAGCTACTTGGGAGGCTGAGGCAGAAGGATAGCTTGAGCCCAGGAGTTTGAGGTTGCTGTGAGCTAGGCTGATGCCATGGCACTCTAGCCGGGCAACAGAGTGAGACTTTGTCTCAAAAAAAGAAATGTAAACAGTAAATAATTCCCCAAAAATCTAGAAAGAGACAGAAAACAAATTTGTAAATAAGACTGTAAATACTGAACAAAATTTCAACTTAAATTTTCCTTTTATTTAAAGAAGAGGAAAGACCATCTTTAGTTACAATTAAAGTGACCTCTACTCTAACTGCATTTTCATCAAATCTCCATACCCAGAACTCGCTAAATTTAGCATATAGGAGGAAGTATGAGTATAGATTAATAGCATAGGCTTTAGAGTCAGATGTAAGTCCAGGTATAGCCTTTACTTAAACTCACTTACTAGGCACATAACTTCTACAACCTTGGATTCATGATCACCAAAAACAAGATAAAGAGGATTAAATGAGATAATGTTTGCAGAAGGGACTTAACATATTGCCTGACACAGAATAAGTATTTAGTAAATCTCTAAGATATTGTAATCATGCTCCTTTAATCTTAATTTTCATAAATTATGGTACATGCATAAAATGGAATACTATTTTAAAAATTTAAAATGAGGCAGGGTTTTTGTTTTTCTGGTGTGTTTGGGGGGGGGGTTTGTTTTTTGTTTTTTTTTTTTTGAGGCAGAGTCTTGCTCTGTTGCCTGGGCTAGAGTGCAGTGGGGTCATCGTAGCTCACTGCAACCTCAAACTCCTGGGCTCAAGTGATCCTCCCCCCTTGGTCTCCCAAGTAGCTGGAACCACAGGTGTACCCTATATCCATCCCCACTTCTGTTTTTTTAATACAGATATTTATATACATATGTGCTTGTACATACATACACAGAATGTCTCATAAAGAATATATAAGAGTTGGGGGGATTGGCTCACGCCTGTAACCCTAGCTACTTGGGAGGCCAATGCAGGTGGATCACTTGAGCCCAGGAATCTGAGGTTGCAGTGGGCTATGATGATATCATAGCACTCTAACTGTAGCAACAAGGAGAGACCCTATCTCAACAACAACAAAAAAATAGGCTTGGTGGCTCATGCCTGTAATCCTAGCACTCTGGGAGGCCTAGGTGGGAGGACTGCTGAGGTCAGGAGTCCAAAACCAGCCTGAGCAAGAGTGAGATCCCATCTCTACTAAAAATAGAAAAATTAGCCAGGCACAGTGGCCCATGCCTGTAGTCCCAGCTACTCAGGAGGCTGAGACAGGAGGATTGCTTGAGCCCAAGAGTTTGAGGTTGCAGTGAGCTATGATGACACCACTGCACTCTACCTGGAGCGACAAGAGATGCTGTCAAAAAAAAAAAAGAATACATAAACTCGTATTAGAGGTTGCCTCTGAGGAGGAAAACTAAGCAGCTAAGAGATAGGGATAGAAAAGTCTCACATTTTGCCATGTTCTTTCTTGTACCATTTTTTTTTTCTTGAAAAAGAGATAAGGTCTCACTCTGTTGCCCAAGCTGGAGTGCAGTGGCCTTACCATAGCTCACTGTAACCTCGAACTCCTGGACTCAAGAAATCCTTCTGTCTCGGCCTCCTGAATAGCCAGGACTACAGACAAGTGCCACCCTGCCAGGCTAATTTTTTAATATTTTGTAGAAACCAGGGTCTTGCTGTGATGCCCAGGCATCAAGTGATAATCCCCTCCTAAAGTGCTGGGATTACAGGCGTGAGCCACCATGCCCAGCCTCTTGCACCTTTTGATTTCTTTTTTTCCTTAAAACTGGTCTATAGTATGAAATTTTTATCATTTGCTTTTACCGATCATTCTAAAAAGAAAAAAGAAAATAAACTTTATATTATAATCCACAGCTTATACTACCTGAGTATTTCATTATGTATTAAATGCATTATGCTGATCTTTGCAGAAAAACCTAAGGTGACCTAATCATAGTTCTAGTATTATTAACAATTTCAACTGCGTTGATGATAATGGCCAAAGATTGTTACATTTTTAGCTAAATTAGCCGATAAGAATCAATTTGTTAAGGCATATACTTTATTAAGGTATATCAATTTATTAACGTATATAAGAGGGGTTGCCTAGAGATGAGAAAAAGGAAAAACATAAGTATGTGGATGGGGAACACAATGAGAATAACTTCATTCATTCATTCAAAAATCATATCTGCTCATATGGTACCAATCATTGTGCTAAATGCTGAAGAAACAATGACATAAGTAACTTGTAATTTAGTGGGAATACACAAATAGAGAAGTAAAACTGGCGCTCCTGTGGGCTTGGTTACTCAAAATATACATTCATTCAATAATGAACACATAACAATTAAATGAAAGAAGGCAGGAAGAAAGCAAGCCTGGTGACAAAACACACATCCCCGAAGCCTCTGGTAACTTGAAAAGAACACCAAGAATTGATCCCTGAATCTGACAATGCTGTGGACCTGCGTTCCCAGAATCCCAAGAGCCAGAGGAGCCTGCAGGGGTCTGAGGCGTGGCTCTTCATCCACCGCTCCTTCCTCCGACCCGAGAGCTTGGGAAGGGGTAAGGGTCCCCAGGACTCAAACCCCACATTTGCCTCCCTTCAAGCCAGGCACTCCTACACCTGGGCTCACCAGGTTTCAGCTCTCTAACGTCCGGGAGGTAACAAACGCTGGGTCAACCTTTGACCCTCAAAATGAAAGTCACTTTGGGCCAGTTCCCTCAGTGTTCCCTCATGAACAGGCAGTATAGAAGGCAAGAGAAACTAAAACTCCTTTAGAGCGGCCCTTAGCTCCGAAAAACCGTGAAACCAGGAGGCACGTGGAGGAGATCAGAGAGGGAAGGTGACCCCAAAAGCTCCTGCAGTCAAATGCACAGTCGGCTTGGCCGGCTAATGGCACAGTCACTGACCTTTCCATAGGGGCTTCCCAGGGGCGGTGGCCAGAGGAGCGAGAGCGGCAGCCCAGGCCCCGCACCCAACACATCTCCCTCTCAGCGGGCTCTGAGCTAAAGAACGCAGGGTAACCACGAGCGACCAGGAGGCCGCCATCTTGAGCTCCGTACAAGGGTAGGAAGAGGAAAACTATTGAAACCTAGATGAGAGACGGTGGCAAAGTCAAATCCAGCCGTGCTCGCTGAAGGCTCCACCCGAGAAAAACGAAAGGGAGCAGTTAGAGAATATGACGTCCAGGAGCCAGCGAGGCGGGCTTGACTCTCGTGCCCTTCTGTCCCTGCGGGCACTGCTAGTTGGGACTACGACTCCCAGCATTCAGTGCGCCACCGGGGGCGGGGCGGGCAACTGCCGTCTGGGGGTCAGAGGGAGGCAATTCTCCACCCAGCGCCTGCTGCCCAGGAACCCGAACTCTTCAATCAATTGGTGGGAAGCAGGTCCGGCGTGGTGGCTCACGCCTCTGATCCCAGCAATTTGGGCCGCTGAGGCCGGAGGATCGCCTGAGGCCAGCCTGGACAGCATGGCACGACCCTCGTGTCTACAAAAACTTGTTTTAAAAATTAGCTAGGCCTGGTGGCGCGCACCTATACCCCTAGCTACTCGGAGGCTGAAAAAAAGAATTAGGAGGTGATTATAACGAGTAGTCAACGTAACTACTCCTCAGCCTTTTTAGTTCACATGACCAACACTCCGAAACCTATATGTAAATAAAATGTAAGTGGCCCGATAGGCCATCATGGTTTTTTTTTGGTTTGTTTTTGTTTTTGTTGAGACAGTGTCTCACTGTTGCCCAGGCTAGAGTGAGTGCCGTGGCGTCAGCCTAGCTCACAGCAACCTCAGACTCCTCGGCTTAAGCGATCCTACTGCCTCAGCCTCCCGAGTAGCTGGGACTACAGGCATGTGCCACTATGCCCGGCTAATTTTTTCTATATAGATTTTTTTTTAGTTGTCCATATAATTTCTTTCTATTTTTAGTAGAGACGGGGTCTCGCTCTTGCTCAGGCTGGTCTCGAACTCCTGACCTCGAGCGATCCACCCGCCTCGGCCTCCCAGAGTGCTAGGATTACAGGCGTGAGCCACCGCGCCCGGCCAGGCCATCATGTTTTAACGAAGTATTGATGTCACCTCAACACACCTCCCAAAATCATAGTCCCAGTTTTTTTTTGCCTCCAGCGTCCGATTCATCTTTGGCAGAGTACCTGAAATGTGTTCCTAGTACTTTTCCTTTCCGTGTTTGAATAACATAAATCGCTTTTAATATCTCACATATTCAAATGTTTTGAAAGAATTTATAAGTAGCATGGGAAAGGCAATGGCCCAAGATGGACAATTTGTTGGAGCGAGTTAGTCATGGGACAGTGTATCAGAAGGGTAACTTCTAATTGATTTTCCCTAATGTAATTAAACAAAAAATGTTTTGAGGCACTGTGATAGGTGTCTTGAGGACACAAATTGCTGTCCACAAGAGGCTGGCAATCCAGTAGGGGGATCAAGAATGTGAGAAAAGATAATACAAGGTGCTGTGGAATCAATGAGAGAGCACTTGGGCTGGAATCAGGAAGGCTTTCTAGAAGCTTAACTTTTAATAACAGGTGAAGACCTTCCAAGAACAGGGAATAGAGGCAACTAAGGCAGACAAGAAAGCCAGGAGTATAGGAAGGAGAACCAAGTTTCAGTTGTGTGAAAACAAATGAAAAGACTACACAAGGAAGAGTTCCAGAAAGTCAGGTAGCTGGTCCCCACTCCAAGAGGGATTCCAAAGAAACAGGAAAAGTATAGCATGGTGTAATAATTTGGAGATGTTTCTACCAACTTCATCAAGTCATTTATGGGAAAAACTATTTAGACTGTATCTGTCAAAATAAGTTAATTTTAAAAATAAGCCAATTTACATTTACTATTTGTTTTATTTTCTTTTTTTCTTTTTTTTAATTCAGTCTCTGTAGAGACTGTCAAAAAATTGCCAATGCTGGCTGGGTACAGTGGCTCACGCCTGTAATCCTAGCACTCTGGGAGGCCGAGGTGGGATGATCGCTCGAGGTCAGGAGTTCGAGACCAGCCTGAGCAAGAGCGAAATCCCATCTCTACTAAAAATAGAAATGATCTGGACAACTAAAAATATATAGAGAAAAAATTAGCCAGGCATAGTGGCGCATGCCTGTAGTCCCAGCTACTCGGGAGGCTGAGGCAGAAGGATTGCTTGAGCCCAGGAGTTTGAGGTTGCTATGAGCTAGGCTGACACTACGGCACTCTAGCCTGGACAACAGAGTGAGACTCTGTCTCAAAAAAAAAAAAAAAAAAAATTGCCAATGCCAACTATATTTCAAGTCATCATAGCAGGGTATTGGGAAAAGTTTTCAATTAGCAATAATCGTACCTCAGATAAACCTCATTGGCTACTATACTGCCACTGGGAAAAGCTTATTTTCTATCTTTAATTCTGTTGTCTAACATAACAAACTGTTCCTCCATACTATGGCGAATTTTTTCTTTTCATATTACAAACTTTTGGGTGTCACACTTTCTGAAAGGCCTTTTGAAAATCAGATTGTTTCTCCCTTGACTTACATATTTATTTATCACACTGAAAAGACTGTCAGAGAGTATTTTTGGTTTTCTTTTGTTTTGCAGCAGAGTCTCACTCTGTCACCCAGGCTAGAGTGAAGAGGCATCATCACAGCTCACTACAACCTTGAACTCCTGGGCTCAAGCGATCCTCCTGCCTCAGCCTCCCAAGTAGCTGGGACTACAGGCATGAACCACCATGCCTGGATAATTTTTCTATTTTTTTGGTAGACACAGGGTCTCACTCTTGCTCAGGCTCATCTCCAACTCCTGAGCTCAAGCAATCCTCCCACCTCAGCCACAGGCGTAAGGCACCACACCCAGCCCAGAGAGTATTTAGATATCATTATGTTTGCTCTGGAAAATAACTGCTTGCCTTGGTCAATGAAATTATTGTCTATGAGAGATTCCAACAGCTTAAAAATTATGGAAGTGAAATAAGCTCTCCTAGATAGTAGAATGCCAAATTGGAAGGAAGAGCTATAAGAAATTTTCATATTGCTGTGCAAGTAGACAGAAACATAGTAAATAAACTCTGTGTACAAGTTTAAGGTAATTAAGAGGGAAATAAATTACATTTGTTATATTCAAGAAAATTCATTATGACCATAAGACTAAGTAGCCATTGAAACTATTTTATTAAAATGTTAATCCTGGCTAGGCAACATGGCCAGACCCCACCTCTACAAAAAAAATTTTTTTTAATTAGCTGGGTGTGGTGGCACACACTTGTAGTCCCAGCTACTCCGGAGGCTGAGGCAAGAGAATCGGTTGAGCCTAGGAGTTTGGGGTTGTAATGAGAGCTATGATGACACCACTGTACTCTAGCCCCAGGCAACCCAGAAAGACCCTGTCTCCAAAAATAAAATCTGTGTTTTACTTTCCTGAAGAGCAAGTTTAAAAAAAAAAAAATTAGGGTAGTGTATGTCCTAGCTACTTGAAAGAAGTTATATAAGAATCAAAGGAGGTAATATATATAGTCAATACAAAGAGTTAATCAGATATGATTATAAATAGAAATTCAGAAAGGATAAGGTCAAAGTCTAACAAGGAAGGGTATGCCTAAGACAACATGAATTCATGATATCCAAGAATTGTAGAAATAAGGAGTGTACTCTAAAGCTTGAAAAAAGTAGGGAGATATTTTTATTTATTATTATTTTTTATTTATTTTTTTTACTGGGCAACCTGCAAGAAGTTGTGGGGAGATATTTTTACTTATTTATTTATTTATTTTGTTTGTTTGTTTTGAGACAGAGTCTCACTTTGTTGCCCAGGCTAGAGTGCTGTGGCGTCAGCCTAGCTCACAGCAACCTTAAACTCCTGGGCTCAAGCGATCCTCCTGCCTCAGCCTCCCGAGTAGCTGGGACTACAGGCATGCACCACCATGCCTGGCTAATTTTTCTATATATATTTTTAGCTGTCCATGTAATTTCCTTCTATTTTTAGTAGAGACGGGGTCTTGCTCTTGCTCAGGCTGGTCTCGAACTCCTGAGCTCAAACGATCCACCCGTCTTGGCCTCAAAGAGTTCTAGGGTTACAGGCGTGAGCCACCGTGCCCGGCTGGTATTTTTAATAGAAGAATGTGCTATGGAACATCAACACTTCAAGTAGCAAATTTATGAAACTCATTAAAGGCAAAGGAAAAAAATTGAATTTGAGGTGGAATTTAAATAAATGAGATGATAATTCATAATAAATATGGGTGATTAGGAGTATTTACTTTTTTTTATTGTTTCTTTTTTTTTTTCCTTTTTTTTTTTTTGGCACCACATGGCCTTCCAGGGAGTATTTACTTTTTCACCAGCTCTAGTACACCACAATTTTCTATTTCAAGTTCATGAGATTACCATTTTTTTTTTAATTTTTTTTTTTAATTTTATTTTATTATTTTTTTTTTTTTTTGAGACAGAGTCTCACTCTGTTGCCCTGGCTAGAGTGCCATGGCATCAGCCTAGCTCACAGCAACCTCAAACTCCTGGACTCAAACGATCCTCCTGCCTCAGCCTCCCAAGTAGCTGGGACTACAGGCATGCGCCACCATACCCAGCTAATTTTTTCTTTATATATTTTTAGCTGTCCATATAATTTCTTTCTATTTTTAGTACAGACGGGGGTCTCGCTCTTGCCCAGGCTGGTCTTGAACTCCTAAGCTCAAACAATCCGCCCACCTCAGCCTCCCAGAGTGCTAGGATTATAGCCATGAGCCACGGCGGCCAACTGAGATTACCATTTTAGAGGGTCCTTTTAGGGCCACTGACAGAGACGGACGGTAGATGGAATATGCCATTGGCATAAACCAGTCTAAATACTATTTCCTCGTACTGTTGTTGTTGTTGTTCCTCTTCTTAAAACCATTACCTTAAGAAGGAAAGGATGCCCTAATATCTGATTCCTGCTTCCACTACCCCATCTGTAGCCTCCTCCATTACAGTGGATGGCAACTGTAGCCTTCCAGTTGCTGAGGCCACTTATCACAGGAACCATCCTCTGCTTTCCTCTTTCTCTCTCACCCCACATCCCGTCCTTCAGTGAATTTTGTTGGCTCCACTTTCAAGATTATCCAGAATCCAATCACTTTTCACCACCAGTATATTGCTACCGCTAACCCTGGTCCAAGTCACCATCATCTCCCTGCTTGATTTCTGCAACTGCCTTCTAATCAGTCTCCTGACTTCCACTCTTGACCCCTACAGTCTATTCTCCACACAGCAACCAGCTATATTTTCTGAAATTCCAAGATGAAATCAGGCCATTCCTGTGTTTAACACCCACTAGTGCCTTCCCCTGTCACTCATTTATTAAAACAGCCTAGAAGGCCTCATGATCTGGGACTAAACCAGCTTTCTGATTTCATCTCAGACCATTCTGCCTTCCCCTCCCTGGCCATCTGCATTGGCTTTCTTCATGCTCCTAGAACTCACAAACCCCTGTTTACCCTCAAAGCTTTTGCATGTCTTCTTCCTTCTGCTTGGAATGGTCTCCTCCAAGGTAAATACTCAGTTCACTTCCTCATGTCCTTACCTTCTTATAACACCTTTTCAGCTAAGTCTATCCCTAATTACTACCTATATAAAATTATAGTCTCACCCAGTGCTCCTTTTCTTACTTCCCAGTTTTATTTTCTCCACAACACTTAACATTATCTGGCATAATACATACTTTACTAATTTATTAGATTATTAATATCTGTTCTTATTACTGTTCTTATTATTATCTGTTCTTATTACTTTTCCTAGAATTTAAGTTCCATGTGGGCAGGAATTTATGTCTGTTTTGTTCACTGCTGTATCCCAGGACCTAGAATAGTGTATAGGTTATAAGGGACTCAATAGATATTTGTTAAATGAATGAATAAGTAGTGTTAGTAAAAATACAAAGTTTATCATTGCCTTTCTGCAAAAAAGCAGACTACTTTACCTTCTTCATGGAATCAGTGATGCTTCTAATATTTTGAGCTCATTTTTAAAAATAAAATTTATTGTGTATATTTGAGGTTTACAACATAGTGTTATGGAATACATAAAAATAGTAAATGGTTACTATAGTGAATTGAATTAACATATCACTCATTGCGGTTACCTTTTGTGACAAGAGCAACTAAAATCTACTTATTTAACAAAAATCCCAAATCTCAATTTTATTAACTAAAGTTCTCATGTTGTACATTAGATCTCTAGACATGTTCATCCTACATCTCTGCTACTTTGTATCCTTGGATCTACATCTCCCCATTTCCGTCCCCCACTCTGCACCCCTCCTCATAGTACCCACTGTTTTAATCTCTATGCCTGTATATTTGACCTTTAAAAAAAAGATTCCATATATAAGTGAGATCATGCAATATTTTTCTTTCTGTATCTGGTTTATTTCACTTAACACAATGTTTTCCAGATCCATCCATGTTGTGGCAAATGGCAGGATCTCCTTTTTTTTTTAATTCAGTCTCCACGGAGACTATCAAAAATTGCCAATGCCAGCCAGGCACAGTGGCTCACACCTGTAATCCTAGCACTCTGGGAGGGGCCAAGACGGGTGGATTGTTTGAGCTCAGGAGTTCGAGACCAGCCTGAGCAAGAGCGAGACCCCATCTCTACTAAAAATAGAAAGAAATTATTTGGAAAGCTAAAAATATATATAGAAAAAATTAGCCAGGCATGGTGGCACATGCCTGTAGTCCCAGCTACTCGGGAGGCTGAGGCAGAAGGATTGCTTGAGCCCAGGAGTTTGAGGTTGCTGTGAGCTAGACTGACGCCAGGGCACTCTAGCCCAAGCAACAGAGCGAGACTCTGTCTCGGAAAAAAAAAAAAAAAAAAAAAAAGATTTTGCTGCTCATTGATAGTCATAACTAATCTATTAATAGTTTGTTGATTTGTTAGTTGGATTTGATGCTATGCAACCAGGCAATCAAAAGGACTGAGTGTTTTTCAGTTTTGTAGACCACTTATTCAGAGAAACTACAGTTGGTCTAAAATGCAGCCAATCTTTAAAACTCAAAGATGCCATAATAGAATTACATGAACTCATTTGTTTATTTACTTTCTCCAAGTGACTACACTCAGAATTAGCCATGATTTGGCCTAGACTTCAAAGAAATCAGCTGTTTTTGTTTTGTTTTTCAAATGGACTTCTTGGGGAGATTACTTGGATAAGATTTGAATCAAGGTAAGTTTTGTTTACGCAACTTCACTGATAGTGGAGAAGTTTTCAAGGCTCTCTAGATGATAAAACCCAAATACCTTTTAGTCAGGGACATATCTAATTCAAGGAGTGGTGCTTCCAAAGCTGAGTGTCTTCTGCCAAAACCAGCACTGGAGAAAACTGAGGGACCAGATGAGGAAAGTGTCATAAGACCTCTAATGTCTACACACAACAATTTTAAGGGGCCAATTTTCTCAGCATGTATCTCACTTAGCCCAAGCAATTCTCATCAACTTCAAAGGGAGAGATGTGCATCCACAGACATGAGTTTGCTGTACCCAGGGCTTTCTCAGCAGGAATACATACTATGAATTATGGTACCAAGCTTCATTTTTCTTTTAGCCAAATCAACCCAGCTGGATTTTGAACCTTTATTTAGTTCTTGGAAATAATCAGCTGTCCCTTAAAATATCAAATCCACTTGGCTTTATTTCATACATCAATCCTGTTGATTACCTAGGATAAGCCACAGTTTAGGTTTGTAGATTGATATAAAAGACATCTAATGTAGCTATATACTTTACTACCATGTAGCTTTATAGTATCAAATCACCCAAATTTATTCTGGAAGTAATTTTATGTTTAGCAAAGAGAGAAGCAGGAGATATAATTTCACATGTTTGCTGTTCAACAATTTTTAAATATATAATTCTGTTTACAAGTACTGTTTCTGAGCTTTAATTTGATACTTTACTACCAGGTAAATTATCTTTTAATGTAATTACTTTTATATAATAATTATGATCTTGAAAGTCTGCAAAGTGATTAAAGGGCATTTTCTAAGAAATAGATTTCTGGATTTAAATTATGCAATTTTTATGCTTATGGTCTTGGTATTATACCTAATTTATTATTATCATTATTATTATTACTATTATTAAATACTTATGAAATAGCATGTATAGAGGTAGACCTTTACAAATATCTAAGACTTTAGGTCTAAAATGTTTTTAATCATAGATTTTAAAAGTTGACACAAGCATATCCCTATTATTTTGGATTTTTTTAGCATTTATTAGTTTTGACTCACTCTAGCATGTTACACACATCAGCACCTGTGCCCATTTAGCAAAGACTTTCAGTACAAATCATTCTGAATTGAATAGACATCTCTAAGAAGCATTACAATTGTTGCAATATTTTTAGAAACTGAAACAAGGAAATAAACAACTTCAGTAAAAGTGATTTAAATAACAAATAACGTATCTTTATAAACAGCTTATCTCCTTGAGAACAAAGAATAAACAAGGAGACAAGGGTTTTTTTTTCTTCCACTATTAAAGCAGATCACAATATGAATGGGTGAAATGTCATGAATAATTGGAGAAAATCACAGAGTAATCTTCGACAAAAACATCTGATTTATTTAAATTGTCACTGTTTGTCTTATTAGAACCTTTATTTAACCTTGTTATCTACAATGCAGTATTCAAGCTGATTTATCAAAAAATATACTTTGGAACTAACCATATTTTGAAATTTTTGACTTTCTCATATGCAAGATAAGGTAATATAAACCTCTCCTGGCAACTGTCATACTTCAGACCTGATTAATTGACATTGCATTAGACAAATGCCTATGAAAACCAATGTTTTGAATCTAAAACAACAGTAAATAAATCAAGACATTCAAACATTCTATCAATAGATTTAAGCTCAGGTTTCTGGCTGAGAGGATCATCACCTCCATTATTAGATGCATCTAGATATAACATGCATTCATTATCCTCAGGCTAAACATCATCAGAGTTACTCCTTATCATGGCATCCAAGGCCTCATCTTCCAATCATATTCTTTCTTCCTTGGTAAGCCCATTTCCTTATTGACTTCTGCACAGATTCCAAGTGTTTCAGGGATTACCATGTATCTGGCACTGTTCAAATGCTTTACAAATATTAACTGTTCCAATCCTCATAACTGCCCCATGAATTAGGTACTATTCTTGTCCCCATTTTCTACATGAAGAAATGGAAGCACAGACATGTCAAATAACTTGTATGAGATTATACAGCTACTAAGGATTTTGTCTATCTCCTCTACCAAGCCCTGATTAAATAGAATTGATTTGCTCATAGTATTATCTTCAAGCCAGATTTATATAAAATTCTAACTAAGAAATATTTATAATATAAAAGCAACAAGTGTTACAGCTCTTTTAGAATTGTCTAGCAGGTTTTCTGGTTCTCACCGGAAGATTCCCACCCCCAATAAAAATAACTTTTTTAAAAAAAGCAACATATACTAGAATAATATCATGCTAGTGTTATGCACAATGGACTCGAGAGATTAGATACAGCAAAAAAGCATGGCGGGCTCTGTAGTCTAACATTAACCTAAGTATGGCAGGGGGGTGAAAGGTAGATGAGAGAGAAGGGAAAAAGCTGACTCAGAGTTGTAATTAGAAAAATAATGATATAATATTTGCAGCGAAAAAGGATGTAAATATTGGGAATTGCTTGGGGGTAAATGAGATGAGACTGATCTTAGACAAGCTGAGTTTTAGTCAGTAAGACAAGAAAGAGAAATAGCGTATGGGTGCCTGTGTGAGTGTGTGGTGAGATGGGTGGCATACTTCGTAGTGATATACTCCAGGTTGAGGTAATTATAGGTTTGGGAACATTGGACAGCTTAGTGGGTCAAATCTTGTTTAGCAGGCCTGGTCAGGCTCTCTACAAAGACCAAACCATAGGTTATGAACAAATACACCCTGTATGAGGGTATGTTCCCAAATGAAAAGTTAGAAGAACTAACAACTGAGAACCAAATCTGGGATGTCTGGGAGTACATGTCGCTATGGCTGAGGCCCTTCACTAGAACAGTGACAACAATCCAGAGATTTGCTAGGCCCTCTACCTCCCAGTAGGAGTTATGGTACTCTTTGCATCCTGACATCTATAGGGGCCATGGGAAAACTTCTCTTTGCCCTCTGAAGGTTTCCTGAAAACTCAACTCACAAAAGGCAAATTAACTGGAGAAAAGGCATACAAATTTTGTTAACATGTACACAGGAAAACCACAAAGTGATTGCCCACCCCTCAATGTTATATACGTTTATATAACATCCTGGGGAAGGGGGAGAAGAGGAATTCTGTTGAGGAAATTGCTGGGGAGAATGAATGGGTTAAGGAATAGAGATTCATTTGTAAATAGTTCTCTTTGGAATTTGAATTATCCTGAGAGACAGATATTATCTTGTGAAAGGGTCTGTTCTGGTGTGATTACATTCTTGGTCTTACAGGGAGGGGAAGAAAACAAACAGTTATTCTTTTTGGTGAGTCTAGACCTTTAGGCAGATAAAGGAACTTCAGAAAACAACTTCATCCTGGTTTTGGGAGAGTTGGTGGGGGAAGGAGCAGTCAGAGAGACCTTGAGGCTGCTTCTTCAGTTCAGGATATCAAAGCACCATATTTGGGGGTTCCTCTGACCTGTCATCTCACAGATTTCTGGTCTGAGTGGTCCTCAGTTATAACTTCTTTGGGTCAAAACAGAAAAATATTTCTCAAGTCCATTCACTTTTCTACATTAACACTGCTACTATTTTAGTTCTGCCAGAATGATCTAAGCTAAAAATCAAGTCACTCCCATTCAATGGTTTCCTTTAGAATATTTTTATGTTAGGTAGGTTAGCAAGGGATTCCAGGTCTCCTAGAGACCAAAGTGGGTGCTTTGCCTTGGTGTAATTGCCCTACCCTAATTCTCTCCATACCTGGGGGTGGAGGGAATATCCTACAAATCTGCCAATCAGAACTTGGCGCACCAGCTGCAAAAGAATGCAGAGGACTCTTCAGCCCATGGGCCAAGCAGCATAGGTACCATAAACTCCGGAAGTGACCTTGAACCCACATGCACAGTAAGACTCAGGTCATGCAGCTCCCAACTGTCCAATCAAAGTGGTTCCCTGGGCCGAGCCCGGTGGCTCACGCCTGTAATCCTAGCACTCTGGGAGGCCGAAGCGGGAGGATTGCTTGGGGTCAGGAGTTCGAGACCAGCCCGAGCAAGAGCAAGACCCCGTCTCTACTAAAAATAGAAAGAAATTAGCTGGACAACTAAAAATATATAGAAAAAATTAGCCAGGCATGGTGGCGCATGCCTGTAGTTCCAGCTACTTGGGAGGCTGAGGCAGAAGGATTGCTTGAGCCCAGGAGTTTGAGGTTGCTGTGAGCTAGGCTGACGCCATGGAACTCTAGCCCAGGCAAGAGAGTGAGACTTTGTCTCAAAAAAAAAAAAAATGGTTCTATGGTGACCTCTAAACCACAAGAAAGGTCCCAATCCAGGCACCATAAAACAAGATGCAGGCCATAACCAAGTCCCTTTTCCTTTTTGTGCCCTTCCTTTTGCTCTCCCTCTGCTGCGACAGTGGGTCCAGTTGTCATCCGTGGTGTATGTATCATGCTCTGTAAACCTATATCTTGCTCTTGCCCTATAATCCTATCTTTCTCTCCTCAATAAACCTCATTTCTGTGCTTGCCTAACTTTGGCATGTCTGGTCATTCTTTCACCATGACATTTCAGACTAAAACCTGACATATTGATACTGTCCAAAACTATAAACATTGACTGTAATGCTCTTCATGGCCTTGTCTCTCTGGCCTGAGTTCTTGTATTTCCTTTTCATTCCAGTAGTCCTGAACTATGTTAGTTCCCTAGCTGTACCCTGTTTTTATTTTCCTCTGGGCCTCTTAATGTATTTATCCCTGTCTCCGGAATGCACCTCCCATACACAGGCATACCCAAATCACATACAATTTGCTTGTCAGACACCACCTTCATGTCTCAGTTTCATTGTTGCTTCCTTCTGGAATCCCTCCTCTACTAACCTCCCCCAAGACCGGGGAAGGGAAGGGAATACTTTACTGACATGGCTTGCTTGTTTTTATGCCCCTATGACCAGACTGAAAGATCCTGGAAGCAAAAACTGTATCTTGTTTACTACCTTCCCTCCTCCCTATATTCCCCAACCCCTACCGCAGCACCTAGCACAGTGCCTGGGTTATTGCAGGTGCTCGGCACATATTTGTTACATGAATCGCCAGAAGGGCCCAAGAGTCCTGAGGGAGCTATATCTGTTCAGACAAAGACATCATATATGCCATTGGTTCTGGAATGGGACCCTCCCCAACACTCCATCAATTAATCAAATATATCTGGTATTCGTGAGATTCTCTACATCCTTGCTACTCAGTGTTATCTGGGGACCAGCATTAGCATTAGCTGGAATTTGTTAGAAATCTCAGGCCTCATCCCAGAACTCCTGAATCAGAATCTATATTTTTATAAGGTCCCCGATCTTTTGTATGCATATTAATGTTTGAAAAACACTGCTCTATGTAATGCTGGTGGTTCTTTACTCAGAAAGTTGGTAATTCCTCTTCTTAAGAGAAGGAACAAAATGCTTGGTTCCCAGTATAACTGCAGCTAAAGATCTTTTTATTTCCATCTTGACTCATATTTACATTAAACTTGTCTGGCCTTATATGGTTGAAATCACTCACTCTGCATGATGTTAAGGGCTCTCCTATCTCTCAACAGGAGTAATGTGCCTATTTTTTTCAAAAGCTGACCCAACAGACACTAACCATTTGACTGGGGACAGGAATTGCACATTGTCGTGGCTGCCTTTGACTCTTTCAGACATTGGATCCAATGTTATCTATCAGCAGAATCCTTCCTCTCCCAGGAATGGGCCTGCCTTATACTATTCCTGATGTGCTCAGCCATGGGTTGGGAGCAGCCCGCGGGAAGTGTGGCCTCTGAGCAAATGCAGTAATGAATTTCAGAGCACAGCCGCTGAGGCCATAGGTTAATTATGCTTCCTGCAGTTGGAGATCTGAGAGGCATAGTCTCATAGCTACCACAAGGGTAAGAGGAAGACAGAGGAAAAAAAGGATAATTGATAGAGAAGAACTTGGAAAAAGCAAGAAAAGATGGTTCTGTATTGATGCAACCAGCTGGGTCCTGCCTGATTTACCAACATGTAAGACGTGCTAAATCACAAAAAATACAACAAAAATAGAGAATTGTGGGTGTTTTGAAAGAGATACTTTGTAAAGACTCTCCAATGGGGGGGAGTAAGACCTTTCAAAGGGCATGCCTAAAACACAATAGATGGTCACCAATCTCCCTAACCTACCAAGAGTAAGGGTCAAGTTACCAGCAGGATTATGTTACTGAGCGAGACATGTAAGCAGAGGCCTGGTTCTTTCCAGCTCTTCTCCCTAGCCTCTTCTTTAAATAAAACTGAACAAAGATTCAAAGAAAGTTAGTGTGAAGATACATTCCACTCCCAGAGTCTCCCAGAAACACCTAACTCTTAGACTGTTCAGGGAGCAACTTATGTGGTGATCTCTCCCTGACTGTGGAAGTAGAGGTAGTCTTTGAGAGAAGAGAGACTATTTGATATACTACTAGAGCAGATGAAGATGATAAGGCCCCTTCATGGGGTCAGTGGGGACTTTCCAGGAGGACCATCACTGTAACAGAAGGAAGTGCCTGAAGAAAAAAATATATATATTTTCTGTCTCTTTCAAACTTTCCCCACTCTTTTTGGGAACTGCAGTCTGGCCTGCATCCCTGAGGCAGGTTAAGTCCTTTGTTAAAAGAGATAACTCAGCCATCCCAAGCTGCGCCAGCCCCCCAAGGTGGGTGGATGGTGGAGTTCACAGGCTTTGTCTTTGGCAGAGATGGGACGATTAGAATAGTTAACAACGATAGCTTAGAACTGAGGGGCCCTGCCTTTAAAACCTCTGCATTTCTGCTTATGTGCAGGGAAATTTGAATTTTCAGACAAGAAGGTCTACCATTTTTCCTCCTTTGCTGGCAAAGTAATAGAACTTTTCTTTCCTCCCCCTCAAACCACTTATTCTCATTCTTCTGATGTGGCCTCGAGGATAAGAGGGTAAGTGGTGAAGCTTTCAGTAATATCACAAAGGTCCAGGTCACAAAGGTCCAGTCACAAAAGGATCTCAAGCAACCTTAACATCATCTCCATAGTTATATTAACATATGCAATCTCTGATTCTCGTGACACCAACTGGTGTCAACTAAAATAAAATCTTAAGCCCCCCAGAAGACTGAATGGACTCCCTGTTGGTCAAGGGGACCCCAGAAAACCCTTAAGGCTGAGTTGCCAGCCATGAGAAGGGAGGTCAGACATGCCTTGTCATGCCTCCTCCCTTCTGGAGATATTCTTTGTAATAACAAGATACTAAATCATTAATAAACCTAAGGCTATGCAAGACAAAGCTTAAACTGTACCTACAGACCAACATCCTTAAGTTAAAGCATTCCAAGTCTTTAGACAAAGCTTCTTTTCTTTAACCAATTATAAATCAAAGAACCTTTAAACCCTGTAAGTCACCCCCCGCCCCCCAGATGTCCTGCCTTTTGGGGCCAAACCAATGTTCGCCCTCCTCGTACTGACTTAGGAACTTATGTGTATTTCCTGTCTCCATGAATATATAAAACCAAACTATAACCCAGTTACCACAGGCACATTTTCTCATGAGCTCTTGAGGCCGTGTACTCCAGGCCAGTCACACACATTCAGCTCAGAATAAATCTCTTTAAATTATTTTACAGAGTTTGGGTTTTTTCTGTTAATACTGGGTATCCAATGAGTCAATTTAATTCTGACACTTAACTATCCCAAGTCAGTGCAGACCCCACAGGTTAAGGCCCAGTCCCACAAGACTGCCTCCACTTCGACGTCAGATGCAAGTTGCAAACGGGATATCCAGGCTACCCATACCTCTGCCTGGCCCACTACAAATCTGGGGATTCTCATAAACCTTCCCTGATTTGATAATTCAACTCACAGAACTCAGGAAAACACTTTACTCAAGTCTACCAGTTTATTATAAAGGATACAACTCAGGAACAGCCAAATGGAAGAGATTCATAGGGCAAGGTATGAGGTGGGGGTGGCACAGAGCTTTCAGGCCAACTCCCCAGGAATGACACGTTCCTTGCACATCGGTGTGTTTACCAATCTGGAAGCTCTCTGACTCTCCTTGTTCAAGAGTTCTTATAACTCAGTCTCCATCCCTCTTCCTCTC
Source organism: Eulemur rufifrons (assembly GCF_041146395.1). Taxonomy (NCBI): domain Eukaryota; kingdom Metazoa; phylum Chordata; class Mammalia; order Primates; family Lemuridae; genus Eulemur; species Eulemur rufifrons. Next base: position 61,966,809 of record NC_090997.1, on the reverse strand, counting down.
CAGGGAGGTAAGGGGTTGCAATTGAAAGTTTCTACCCTCTATTCAAAAGAGTTTGGATTTTCTGATGACCAGCCCCTATACTGAAGCTATATACGCCCAGAATTAGTTTAGGGAGAATCCCCTCTCTGACCCTTGGACCCTTTATGTCTAATCAAGTTTTTCACCCCCCACCTTTGCTGGCTAAGTCCTTGGCCTATCTTTAGCCAGAATCCCCATACACTTGCTGTCTTCTCCTCTCAGTAATTTTCCATCCACTGATCCCCTCACCCTGCTCCTTGACTATAAATCCCTACTTGTCTTTGCTGTATTAGCATTTGATCCTAATCTCCCTCCCCTATGGCAATAGTCATGACCCGTATTGTGATAATAGTAACTAAAATCTTCCTTATCATTTTAACAAGTATCAGAATAACTTTTTCTTTAACAATTCAAAACTCAGAAGCCATAAAAGATTGATAATTTCAACTACATAAACTGAATTACAATATACTTGGTAAAAACCATTAGTAAAGTCAAAAGTTAAACTGGGGAAGTTGTTTGCAATTTATATCACACAAAAGGCTTATCCTTTATATTTAATAAGCTCCAATATATCAAGAAAAAGAACAATAATCAATGGACAAAGGATTTGAATAAAAGGTAAAAAAAAGAAAATATGAATGGTTCTCACACATTTGAAAAGATGCTCAACTGCACTCATAATAAGGAAAATTCAAATAAGGATACCACTCAGGCCGGGCATGGTGGCTCACGCCTGTAATCCTAGCACTCTGGGAGGCCGAGGCGGGAGGATCGCTTGAGATCAGGAGTTCGAGACCACCCTGAGCAAGAGTGAGACTCTGTCTCTACTAAAAATAGAAAGAAATGATTTGGACAGCTAAAAATATATATAGAAAAAAAAAATTAGCCGGGCATGGTGGCGCATGCCTGTAGTCCCAGCTACTCGGGAGGCTGAGGCAGGAGGATCGCTTGAGCCCAGGAGTTTGAGGTTGCAGTGAGCTAGGCTGACGCCACGGCACTCTAGCACTCTAGCCAGAGGACTCTAGTCTCTAGTGAGACTCTGTCTCAAAAAAAAAAAAAAAAAAAAAAGGATACCACTCAGACTAGTAAAGATTTAAATGTTTGATAACACACAGTATTGGTGAGGCTGTGGACAAACAGGCACTTGCATACATTGTTGAACAGGGAATAAATTCATTTAAACCTATGTCAACTTTAAAAATACAAAATTTAGAAAATATAAGTATAGAGTTCATTCTAGCCCAAAGCTTGAAGATGGCCACCCAGGAGGATAGACAGATTCAAGTTGTCATCAATATACATTTCAATTGGCAGCAGTTATAAGTGTTAAGCTTAGCCTAAAGTTGCCTCCGTCCATATTTTCAGCTTGGCTCAAAGGTTTCTCTGTACATAGAGAACTGTAACCTACTCTTGTGCCAATCACTGAGTTTTGGCCAAAGGCAGCCAATTGTCCAAACTGTGTTCAAATAAGGCAAACACTGAGCTGTAACCAATTCAGCTGTTTCTGTATCTCATTTCCATTTTCTGTATGTCACTTTCCTTTTTTCTGTCCATAAATCTTCAACCATGTGGCAGCACAGGAGTCTCTCTAAACCTATTCCGGTTTGGGGTAGCCTGATCCCTGAGTCATTCTTTGGTCAATTAAACTCTATTAAATTTAACTTATTTAAGGTTTTTCTTTTAACACAGTGTGTTTTTAAAGGAAACATGAAGAGGCAGTTCCTAAGTTGTTTACCATGAATTTATATTAAAATAGCATAAGCTATTGATTGCCTATACACTGTTCTTTGTATAAGAAATTCCTGAGAGTCAGGAGAAGAGATGTGATGATGGAAGCAGAGGTCAGAGTGAGGCAGTGGTTGGCTTGAAGGTGAAGGGGCCATGAGCAATGGAATGTAGGCTTTATCTGGAGGCTGGAAAAGACAAGGAGTGAATTCTTCCTGAGAGCCTCCAGAAGGAACACAACCCTGCAGACACTTCAATTTTAGCCCTATAAGACCCCTTTCAGACTTCTGACCTCCAAAACTGTAAGAAAATTAGTGTTGTGTTAAAGGAAAAAAGAAAAAAGAAATACCTTTGGCTAAACAAAGAAAGAAATTTCAGGATCGTGAAGATAAGGGGTAAAGCAGCTAGTAATGAACAAAATGCCTTTAAACAACTGCCCCAGGCATGGATGCAAGGGGAATGACTGACATCCCATACTGACCTGTCTCTCTGGGCCTGACAAGTTTTGCATACCTCAGATAGATCAGACCTCCCTGAGCTATTTTTCTTTGCTCACTTATACAGAAGGAAATTTTTGTACTGTCTCTCAAAATTATAAATGAATACATCCTTTGATTCAGTAATTTCATTCACAGCAATTTATCTTACAAATAGAATAAACTGCATCCTACAAATAGGATAAATTGTAATAATTGGCATATTCAAAGTTATTCCCTGTGGCATTATAACAATGAAAGTCTTGGATCAACATATATACTTGTCAGCAGAGGACAAGTTAAATAAATATGGCATGTACAGATGTGTAACTAATGTACGGATAAGGCAGAAAAGAAAGGTTGAAAGAGCCTGAGTATAGCCATTTTGGCTGATAGCAGACCCTAACCACCCTGAACAAAGAAGTCACAAGCAAGTCCCTGGCCTGGGACCACTCAAGGATGGATAAATTATTAAGCTAGATGCCTTACAAACTATATGCACTTACCTTTCTGTGACAACAGTTTATGATCAGCCTTTATGGCCTGACCATAAGACAATGCTCGTCAGGTACAGCTGTCCCCTAAAGGAGTTTTTGAACATTTAAAAACGTTACCATTGTCCCATAAAGGGTCCCTTCCTGCTGGGGGCGAGGACCCCTACTCTGTCTGTGGAGTAGGATCTGTAGTCTGTCTCTCTCAATAAACTTTCTGTTGCTAGTTGGCTCGCTCTGGAATTCACTCCCTCGAGAAGCCAAGAACCCACTTGGAGAGTTCAGGGGGCTGTCCTCCCTTCATTGGGACATCCTCTGCATCAGAACTATCTGTGGATACATCATTATGTGAGGTACGGTACAAAAGTGCATGTATCCTATGGTACTATTTCTGTTTAATATATATATGTTCACACACATATATGTTGTATGTGCTAGAATATTTCTGGAAGGATACAAAGATAAATAAAAAACTGGTAACAGTAGCTGTAAATAGAAAAGGGAACTAGATGGCTGGAGAGGGATGATCACTTGAACCCAGGAGTTCAAAGCAGTGAGCTACGATTGTGCCACTGTACTCTGGCCTAGGTGACAGAGTGAGACCTCACCTCTTAAAAAAATAAAAAGGAAAAAAGGAGAGAAAGAGAGAACAGAGGATAAAACAAGGAATTCCTGAAATATGTTGAACGGTCAACTGATGTTGGAAACCATACACTTGCAAAAGTGTCATTTGGTCTGGGACTTTCTTCAGGATTGCTCAGTAGTCTGGGAACAGAAGTTTGGCAGTAGGTCTGCATGTGAGAATTGAAATGCTTTGAACTGGAAAAATAATATAATCAAGAAGCCAGGCTGGCACTTGAGAAGTTAACAGGTCTTACTGTGTTTGCCACAATTCCAGAGCCTGATTTTTCAGAGGTCCAGGTACTTGGTTTCATTATTGTTTTCCTCACAGATGATCAGGTTTTGAGGAAGTGAAACATTAATCAAGCTCACAAGAGATTGAGTTGAGGTCAGGCACAGTGGCTCACACCTGTAATCCTAGCACTCTGGGAGGTTGAAGATAGGGGATTGCTTGATGTCAGGAGTTCGAGACCAGCCTGAGCAACAGTGAGACCCTGGGCCAGGTGCGATGGCTCACACCTGTAATCCTAGCACTGTGGGAGGCCAAGGCAGGAGGATCGCTCGAGGTCAGGAGTTCAAGACCAGCCTGAGCAAGAGCGAGACCCCCATCTCTACTAAAAATAGAAAGAAATTAGCTGGACAACTAAAAATATATAGAAAAAATTAGCTGGGCCTGGTGGCGCATGCCTGTAGTCCCAGCTACTTGGGAGGCTGAGACAGAAAGATTGCTTGAGCCCAGGAGTTTGAGGTTGCTGTGAGCTAGGCTGATGCCATGGCACTCTAGCCCAGGCAACAGAGTGAGACTCTGTCTCGGGGGGGGGGGAAAAAAAAAAAAAAAAGACACAAAAAAACAAAAACAAAAAAACAGTGAGACCCTGTCTCTACCAAATAGAAAAATTAGCCAGGGGTGGTGGTACGTGTCTGTAGTCCCAGCTACTCGGGAGGCTGAGGCAGGAGGATGGCTTGAGCCCAGGAGTTGGAAGTTTCAATGAGCTATGACAATGCCATTGCACTCTAGTCTGGGCAACAGAGACAGAGCCTCTGTCTCAAAAAAAAAAAAAAAAGAAAGAAAGAAAAGAAAAGAAAAAGAGACCAGTTGATAAAAGAGAATCCCAATTTACTAATTTAAAATGAAAAATATAAACTGCTCCCACAAGGCAGCACCTCCTTTGCCTATTAAAAAAAATCTTTAAAATGAATTTACTATCAGCTGACTGTTCAGTGAGCTCAGAATAAAGAAGAATGGATAATCTTAATAACCAGAACCATCAACTGTGATAATTAATATACTACTCAAGGGATATACCTCTTAGGGTGTCCATAGATAAGTTATTTTTCTAGAATCAGGTCATTACCTATCCCTATTCTTTGCCTATTTTTCTATTAGGTTGCCTTTTACTTATCAATTTACGGGAGTTCTTTTAATATTAGGAATATTAGGCTTTATTACTACCCTATGTGTTGCATATCTACTTCTCCCCTTTTAAATGCCTTTTGCTATATAATTTTTATTTAAAAATTTATGTACTTAAATGATTATTTTTTCTTTATGGCATGTTACCCATATTGTTTAGGAAGCACTCCCTTACCTCAAGATTATACAACTTGTCTCCTAAATTTTCTCTAAATATTTTTGTGTTTTTATATTTAAATGTATCTATCTGGAATTTTTTCATATATGGTATAAAGCAGAGGACTAGCTCTGTGGTTCCCTACTCCTTGGAACTCCAATAGTGTCAGCACAATTTCCCCAATGATTTGAAAGGCTCCCCTTGTTATATGTCATGTTCTTTATTGTAATCTTTTTTCCCCCAATTTTAAAGTTATTGCATTCTAGTCTTTTACATATCTTATAATAATAGTAAAATCTTTATTGTAATCTGTTTCTATACTCTATTTTATAGTGAACCAAAACCATACTCTTATTTATAGTGGCTTTATAGTAAGTTTTCATACTTGCCAAAGCAAGTCCTCTTTTAATTTTTTTTTTCCATTTTCATTATCTTCTTGGTTATTCTCCAACATATGAACTTTTTTTTGACACTCGAACTACTATTTTGTTTTTTCGAGATAGAGTCTCACTCTGTTGCCCTGGCTAGAGTGCAGTGGCATCATCATAGCTCACTGCAACAACTCCTGGACTCAAGCAATCCTCCTGCCTCAGCCTCCCAAGTAGGAGTAGCTGGGACTACCGGCATGTGCCCCCACATCTGGCTAATTTTTTCTATTTTTGGTAGAGACGGGGTCTCGTTCTTGCTGAGGCTGGTCTTGAACACCTGACCTCTACCAATCCTCTCACCTTGGCCTCCCAGAGTGCTAAGATTACAGACATGAGCTACCATGCCCTACCTGCACTAGAATTTTTATTGCAGCACAATTCACAATCACAACGATGTGGAATCAACCCAAGTGCCCATCAATTCATGAATGGATTAATAAAATGTGGTATACGTAAACCATGGAGTACTACTCAGCCATTAGAAAAATGAATTAATACCTTTTGCAACAATTTGGATGGAACTAGAGACCATTCTCCTAAGGAAAGTATCCCAAGAATGGAAAAACAAACACCACATGTACTCGCCATGGAAGTAAAACTCAATGGAAATCAAGCAGGTGGGAGGGGGGAGGAGGGGATGGGTGAAATCATACCCAGCAGGTACAATGCACACCATCCGGGCACGGGAACACTTATAACCCTGACCCAACCACTGCAAAAACAATCTATGTAACCAAAACATTTGTACCCCCACAATATTCAGTTTATAAAAGACAACTGGATCCAAATTTGTTCCGACAAAACTGGAACTTGTTCACATGGCAAAACTTTAGTTGCCCTGATAGGTAACCTAATTACACCAGTTCCACCCAAGGAGAAGCCTGGAGTTGGGAGGCCCAAAGGGGCTATGCTGGTACCTGGTGCTGAGTTTGGACTACTCCTTTACCGGGGTCCTGAGTCTTCTTTGAGTCCCACATCTGGACACCAATCTTGTCAATGGAAGAGAAGTCAAACTCTGTAAAATCATTTGAAGGTTTATTGTGAGCCAAATTTGAGGACCATAGGCTGGAGTCATGCCCAAGAAGCCTTGAGCAAGTGGACTCCTTATGAACTTTTTAAAAAGCTTGCCCAGTGTACCCACCTATCCATGGCAGAAGCGATGGTAAAAACCAACCAACCACATTGAGATTCTGATTATAATTGCATTAAATTATTAATGTTGGATGGAGTGACATTTTTCTGATGTTAAGTCCTCCCATCCAGAAACACACATTCTTTTTTTGTTTAGGTTTTATCTTTTAATAAAATTTCGTACTTTTGTTCCTCTAGATCCTGTGCCTTCCTTCCTTCCTAGGTATTTTGTACTTTTGGTTACTGTTGTGAATTGAATTTTTTTCCCCCATTTCCTTTCTAAGTAGAAATTGCCTAGACAAACGAAAGCTATTAATTACATTCTTTATTTTCTTTCATCTAGCCACTAAATTCTCTTGTTAATTCACATAGCTTTTTGGATTTGTATTCTTTTGTATTCTAAAAATGCAATCATAATTCCTGAAAAATAAAGATAATTTTTTTGCCCTGATGTTTAAACCAAGAAGGTCTTCTTTAGCTGTATAACTACATGATGCTACGCTGCTATCCTGTGTAGCTGATTTTTCACTGCAGGAATTTGTTGCTGTCGCCCAAGGTTGCCTTGAGTGGCTGCCAAGGAATGAGACAGAAGCTTTCTGAGAATATTCCATGATTGCTTTGTTTATGTGTCACAGTTACAACACAATACAGTGGTTCCTGGTCTTTTAGCTCTCATATAATTGAATTCAGAGTCACTTACATACGTTTCTTGAGCTCACTGCTGTAATCATACTGGTCAGGTTTCCATTTGCTCTCTTGCATCAGGAGACAGGCCCAGCAGGGAGTCTGTCCGAGTCTGTTATTCTGGTATTACCCTTACTCTTTGACTCTTTGAAAGAGAGATGTACCCAGAGAGGACTTATCTGACCGAATCATTTAATAAGCTTGTCTCGGTCACTCTCATTTTATTCAGTTTTATTTTCTTCATAGCACCAATCATATTGGCAGGTATATTATTTGTTTGTCTCCCCAAGATAGACTAAATACTGGACTATAAACCTGATTTATGTACACTTTTTTCTCTGGTATCTATACACCTAGTAGGCCTTCAATAAATATTTGTTGAATGAATGAATGGATGTTGAGGTGAGGTTTCTGGAAAATAATCCACAACATGTTTCAGTAATTTATTTTTATTCCAATGTTTCTTAGTGTTATTAAGAATGGTTGCGTGGGGGGGGGGAGGGGTGATGAGAAATTACTTAATGGGCACACTGTATATTATTCGGGTGATGGATACACGAAAAGCCCAGACTTTACTACAACAAAATTGCACTTGTACCCCTTAAATGAAGACAAACATAAAAATAAAAAAGTTGCTATTGATCTTACAGGAAAATTTTCAGTTTAAGGGACAGATCAGATTATTTAAAGCGAATAAGATTACGGAAACTCAACATATTTTTTAAAAAGCGGCAACAGCTGTGAGACCGTAACATGAAGGGAGATAACTCTCCTAGCAAATGAAGAAATTTTTTGTATCTCAACGTCTAAAACCTGCATTTGCTATCGGACCCTTAGAGATAAACTGGGATCTAATCAATTGTTTTGTTTTTTTCCATTTCTTATAAAGGCTTACCTGAGTTGCATTCCAAGTGTTGTAAAGATATGTTTACCACTTATTTTTTTTTTTTTTAAATGTACCGGGACTTCGTGAGAAATGAAAAAGAATGGCAGCTAGGCTACACAACAGCTTTCAGCCTGCCTACTAGCTATTGTTTTGTTTTAGCAGGCCGACCTGTCTCCAAAAAAACTGTTTGACCTCAATGCTATGATCTCGCCAGGCTTTTTTGTTTGACTCCAATTTATCAATCCAGAAACGTCTGATGAAACTCTCAGGTTTATGTCAAAATCATCATTTGAGGAAATTTTTTAAAGGCTATTCAGAAGGCATTTTCCAAGGCTCACGGTGAGACGCCAGCCAGGTTGGCATAGACTTAGTAGAGGCAGTTTTGTTCCGACTTGCGGGCAAACCTCCGAAGTCTGGCCGTTTTTCCTTTTGCCCCAGCAGCTCCCAGGCCGTGAAGACGGCTTCCGGCGCTCTGAGGGGGCGCAGAGACAGGAAACGCCAGCCCCGGGCGTCGGGGTCCTCTGCGCCAAGGCCGCAGCCCGGCAGCGCGCTTGCCCGGTGCATTGTGGGCGCTGTAGTCCGCCCAGGGCCGGCCCGCAACCACAGGTCCCGTGACACCGCTTCTCCTCTAACTCCAGTCGGTAGTGCCCCTCCCGGCCTCGGCTGGGCCTCCAAGCCCCGGGCGGGGCGTTCCGGCGAGTCAGCTATTTTTTCCCCGGGGCACAGTGGCGGAAGCCCGAGGGGCGTGGGGTGGAGCTTCGCGCGCGGGGTGAACGCCCGCCCTACGTGCTCGTTCGCTTCGCGACAGCTGAGCGCGAGCCCCGTGTCCCCGCGGCCGGCAGCAGCGGCGGCGTCGGAGGAAGGCGGAGGGGGCGGAGGGAGCCCGCGACGGCGGCGGCGGCGGCTGCTACAGCGAAATGGCGGAGACCGTGGCGGACACCCGGCGGCTGATCACCAAGCCGCAAAACCTGAATGACGCCTACGGGCCGCCCAGCAACTTCCTGGAGATCGATGTGAGCAACCCGCAGACGGTGGGGGTCGGCCGGGGCCGCTTCACCACCTATGAAATCAGGGTCAAGGTGAGGCCGTCTTTTCCCTTTCCCAAGAAACACCTTCTGGCGGCTGTGGTTGTCCTCACTCTACCCAGGAGCGAATCTCATCAGGCAGCCACGGCCGGGAGGCCCGTTGCAGAGGCGGTCATACAGCCCTGTCGGCGGGCCGGGGTCGTGAGCCAGGGTCCTCCTTGTAGGGCTTGTATGGGGGCTGCAGAGCGAGCCCAGCGCTGGCACTTGAAGAAGGTGCTCGAAAAAGAGGGCGTGGGTTGAACGCCGCTTGCCCCTCAAGCAGCTGATCTGGGAATGACATTTGAGTTGGAAAGGGGTAGATCTTTCGAGAACACAGCCCTTCACCGGGAAGGGAGTCATGTTGACTGAGAAAGGGGGGTTGCGAAAAGTTGAAGCCTTTTCCCAGTTTTCTTTTCCTGGAGACTTCCCAGAGGCGGCCAAGCCAAGCTGCTTGCTCCAGCCCCTTCCCGAGCTAGTGAACTAACCTAGGTTGTACACTCTTCTGAACGAACAGAACTTAATTAGAGTACACAAAAGCCTGACAAATATTTTGATGGGGCTCAGCCAGGCTAGAACGGTGATTGGAAATGCTTGACCTTAACATTTGGGGCCACCGTCTGCTAAAGGCTGAGGTGTGCTGAGTGTTGCCTACCTCACAATCCAAAACTACGATTGCTTTAAAAAAAAAAAAACTCCATTTAGGGAACTTAGGCTCTTAATTTTGAGATTTACACTTCGCTGAATGAAGGAATCAGCTGGAATAAAACACACACTTATAATTTCATAGCTAGTGTTTGTTGGCAGCAAGTAATTCAGATGATTTGAAAGATGCTAACTAAATAGTGCTTCACTTTCACTCTGTAATGGAATTTGCCCATATTTGGAAGTATCTTTAAAAATTAATTACATAAAACTAAACGAGCAGGTAAAGACAACAAATTGCTTTATTAAAAATTAAGCATAAAATGATTTTGGCTTTAGAGTAATCAAAATTTACGTAACAAATTACTATTAATGTTTAAGTGGAGTAATTTCTCATTAACTTTTGCACTTTTGTGTGTGTTGTAAAAAACACAACATAGAATTTACTGTCCTAACCATTTTAAGTGTATGGTTCAGTGGTATATTCACATTGTTGTGAAACTTAAGCACTGTTTAAAAAATGATTTTTTTTAAGAGATGGGGCGGCTCTCATGTCGCCCAGGCTGGTCTTGAACTCTGGACTTCAAGTGATCCTCCTGCCTTGGCCTCCCAAAGTGCTGGGATTACAGGCTTGAACCACCACACCCAGCGTAGAAATGATTCTTATGCAGTTAGTGTTGCTTAAAAAAAAGTTAATCATCAAACTTTAAGATATGGATCAGTTTAATTTTACAAGCCAACTCTTGTCTCCCTAGAGATGTGTAAAACATGAGCCATAAGCTGTATTGTATAGAGATACTGCAAAATCCAGGCTCCAGTACACCTAGAGAGGCCATTCATTCTCATATAAACCTAGTGGAAAAGTTTTTTTTTAAACTTTTGGAATGGTTTTGGATTGTCTTTAATGTATGGCAGATGGTTTACTAAAACGAACTTCCTCTTTTGCCCTTATTTACCAGCGTGTTTTCTTTTTTTTCTTGTGCTAAAACAGAACTTGGTATTCCTGTTTCTAAAGTTCCATAGTAAGTACTTCCTGTCACACAATTGAATTGGAATCTCCTGCCTACGTAGGCTTCCTTCACTTAATAAGTGTGTGTTTATCTTGCTGAGTGCATTATATCAAATGGATTCTAGTATAATGATTTAATCCTTTTTTTATACATCTGATACTTACTACCAAATAGCTGATGTGACACTTCAAAAATAAATTGTTTTTGGTATAGCCATTTGCATGTTAAAGAAAATAATCCTTTTAAGAGTGATTAATGAGTTAGGGAATTAACAAATTTTAAACCTACTCTGGTTTGTACTTTCATATAAGCCAGTTTTTTTGCTTGTTAATGACTGTTACAGTCAGAAATGCAGGTGCCCTATAAGAAAATGTAATAGAATTTTTTTTTTTTTTTTTTTTTTTTTTTTTTGAGACAGAGTCTCACTGTTGCCTGGGCTAGAGTGCCATGGCGTCAGCGTAGCTCACAGCAACCTCAAACTCCTGGGCTCAAGTGATCTTTCTGCCTCAGCCTCCCGAGTAGCTGGGACTACAGGCATGAGCCACCATGTCCTGCTAATTTTTTCTATATATTTTTAGTTGTCCATATAATTTCTTTCTATTTTTAGTAGAGACAGGGTCTCGCTCTTGCTCAGGCTGGTCTCGAACTCCTGACCTGAAGCGATCCTCCCACCTCAGCCTCCCAGAGTGCTAGGATTACAGGTGTGAGCCACCGTGCCCAGCCCCATGATAGAATTTTTAACGCCTATGAAATGCCCATGAGTTTCTCATTGTATGTAACGTGTTAAAACTGAAGACACCGTATAGTAAGACATTAGGCCTTATTTAAGCAGCATGTGATTTTTAGAGTAATTATAGTTTTATATTAAGATAGAATAGCTGTAAGATGAATAGGTTAATCATTTTGTAATTTTATTATTTTCTAAACTGTCACTGCTCTCCCTAGCCTCTACTGCCTGCATTTTGTTATTGAATTTGCCATGTGAAAACCATTTTATGTTCTGGAATTTGGGCCCTTAAACTATCTTGTACTTACTCTCTAATTCTGGTCTTGAGAAAAATGTTCAATTTTATAGCATCTGATTGAAATTACTCTAATTCACAGGGTAATTTTATCTGGATGGTGGTACTTTAAAATGCAAGTTTCCTAATCTCCATTTATCTTTTGGTTTGAGAATAGTGTTTAAGACTATTAGGATCATTTGATTAGTATTTCTGGGCTTTTGAAAATAATTGGCACAGTATTAATGTTTTTTAAAATTGTTCTAATGGGTAGATACAGCAGAGAGCACCATAAATGATTAAAGATTTTAAAAAGCTTAGGGCCTAGAATTATTTGGCATATTAAAGAGAAGACTGAAAGGGAAATTCAGTTACTGTTTATGAAGTTTGTGTATAATGTAACTTTAATTTTCTGGAGATTTTAAATTAATTAAGATCTATTAACCTAGAGACAACTGTTTCAAACAGGAATGGATTTAAGGATCTTTCTTGAGCTCTGAGATAGTCCTGGGTTCAAAGAATAGATTTACCATTTACTAGCAGGTAAGATAGAAAATCAAAGTGCCATTTCCTCTCTGTACAGAAGATGTGCTGTTAATAGTACCTACCTCTTAGGACTAAATGAGATAAGGCAGATAAATCCCTTTAGCACAGTGCCTGGCACATACTAAGCACTCACAAGTTAACTCTTTCTAAATATAGATATCTTCTAAGTCAGTGATCAACTACATTTTCTCTGTGTCAATATGCAGTTGAGTTACAAAAATTGTTAGATTTCCTTATCAAGAAACCTTGTCATAGAAGTATACCTTTCATTGAGCAAATGTGGTATAAAAAGAAGCCAGTTGATCAGGTGGCTTACACCTGTCATCCTAGCAGTCTGGGAGGCTAAAGCAGGAGGATCACTTGAGGCCTGGAATTTGAGACCAGCCTGGGCAACATATCGAGATCCTGTCTTTACAAAAAATAAAAAACTTAGCTAGGTGTGGTGGCATGTGCTTGTAGTCCCAGCTACTTGGGAGGCTGAGGCAAGAGTATCACCTGAGCCCAGGAGTTTGGGGCTGCAGTGAGCTATGATCCCATGACTACACTACAGCCTGTGTGAGAGAGTGAGACCCTGTTTCCCAAAAAAAAAAAAAAAAAACAAGCTAAGCTATCTTATTTAGTACTTAACCAAATATCCTTTTTAAAAGTTGAAGTATGTTAAAACATAAAGCTAAATACTAAAATTGGCTAATAAAAATTTTGGCAAGGAAGATGCTAAGCATCTTGATAGTTTGCCATTGTAAACCTGTATGGGTGATATTTGTTGGGTCAGTCATCTCCTCCTAAATTGGGAGTCATATCCAGATTGGAAACTGAGAAATAAATTATTCTTGGATTTGTTTTTAGGATTTATCAACATGTATTATTAAAGGGCCAAAATAATGTTTTAAAGAATCAGAGTATTTTGATGCCAAAGGACATCTGCAAAATCTGTGTAGCTTTATCAGTTGGCCAATGAGATGATGTCTGATACACATTTTTGCTGCTAGTTGCAGCTGACTTTTCCAGGCTTTCCATCAAGGAGAGAGATGTTGTTACAGCTATGAAGATTCTATCCTTACCTAACCCATCCATTAAGAAAATGGGAAGAGGGAGAGGAGGGCAGTGACAATTAAAAAGCACCGCTGTTATATTAGGTTATTAGGGACTCTGTTCTATAATGTTCATTTTAATATTAGGGAACCAAGATACAAAAGGTTGTCTCTCACCCAAAGTAAGTTATCTAATCAGTGTCAGAGCCAGGGTTATATTTGAAGTATTCTGGTCTTGGGTCAGAATTGGTCTACAACTGCAGTTCATTTATTTAAAAATAGTGTATTAAAACCTTTGTTATCTACAGCCTAGTGTTAGGGCACCTTCAAATGTCTGAACCCTTTGAAAGAAATCCCAGTATTGGCACCCTTGAGACCTGGGAGTTGACTTCAGTAGTCCACAGTAGCTAAGATGCAGCCAGGAAAAATAAAACAGCTGAAAAGAGCTTACTATTAAATTCTCTGGTATGATAAAGTCACCTGAGGAGAAAGTGGTAACAGTTGGCTAGTGATGCTTATAAAGGGTGAGCTCATTACTTGAGTGCCTGTTACTTGTAAGGCACTGTGCTATATATATAAAATTCAATCTTTGACTTAACTAAGCAGAATAGATGATATCCCTGTTTTGCAGATGTAGTAGCTGAGGTCCCTGTTGACTCTCATCTCTTGCTTGTCCCTTTGTCAGTCTTATTTATGCTCCAGTCCTGAACTGCTTGTATCTGCCAATTAAGCTGAGTTCTTTTGTATCCAGGCCTTTGCACACTTCCTCCTCTGTTAAGAACAGCTTTCCTTTAGCAGCCTCATCTGGCTACCACTATTTATCCTGTAGGACTCAGCCTTAATGTCCCCTTTTTAGAGATTTTGCTGATCCCTCAACTCTAGACTAGATTTCCTTCCTGTGTACCCCAGTACCCCTATTAGGATTCAATTTGTTTGCTTGTCTATGGCTTCCTTTAGTTCCTGTATCTCTTCACTATGAGCTCTTAGGGGACAGGGACTGTCATAATCACCTTTACTTAACACTTGGCAATATTTGGCCATAGTGGACACTTATGAATAAATGGAGTGTAGGAAAGTTAACTTGCCCAAGGTCACAGCTATTAACTGGCAAGACTGGTATTTGAATCTAGATTTTCTCCCATCCAAGTCCTAACCAGGCCCAACCCTGCTTAGCTTCCGAGATCAGACAAGATCAGGTGTGTTCAGGGTAGTATGGCCGTAGACTGAATTTAGATTTTCTGACCTTCAGAGCCCACACTTTTTCTTCTCCCCTCACTGAATGTCCAGATCACTTGGGAAGCTTTGAAACTATTAAGGTTCTGTTTTAATTAGGATGAGGTGAGGTTTGAGCAGCAGTAGTTTATTCTTTTTATTTTTGGAGACAGGGTCTCTCTCCCCCTGGGTAGAGTGCAGTGGCATCATTGTAGCTCACTGCAGCCTCAAGCTCCTGGGCTCAAGCGATCCCCCTGCCACAGCCTTCCAAGTATCTGGGACTGCAGGTGCATGCCATGATGCCCAGCTAATTTTTCTATTTTCAGTAGAGACGGGTCTCGCTCTTGCTCAGGCTGTGCTCAAGCAATCCTCCTACCTCAGCCTCCCAGAGTGCAATGCTAGGATTACAGGCGTGAGCCACTGCACCAGGCCGGGCAGCAGTCATTTAAAAAGCACCCCAGCAAGGGCATTTTATTGATACACAGCAAAGATTTCTCCTGGTATGCACCATGATCTCTGTCTCACTGAGAAATAACAGGCAGTAGAAAAGTAGGAGAGAAATATATAGAGCAATAATGGTTGGTAGCTTTGATGGGGGTTAAAAAAAAAAAACCACAAACTAAAAACGGATTCTAAAATAGTAAAACAAAACCAATAGCAGATCCTGACAGCAGAGCGGAAAATCAGTGACATTGGTCAAAGATTGAAAACTGTTTTTGGAGGAGAGGCAATTTAAATACTGGCTGAAAGTATGCCAGTCTCTATGGTTTAGCTTTTTGAGAGGAGGGGGAGGCACTGACCATATTCAGCCAAGCCAGGTCTTTTTGCCTCTGTCTTGCATCATCCATATCTAGACCCTGTATAATAATCATGAAAATAAGCTAGAAGTCAAGAAAAGACATATCCATTTATGAAAGGAGTCTTTACATTTTATAAATATTGTCACTGTACACCTTTAAAGAATAAAATCTAAGAATGCTTGACTTTTAGCTATCCTGGTAATTCCATATAATAGAAGTTTTCCTTTCCTGCTCACTTTCATAGTCATTCTTACCTCCCCCAGCCCCGCAAAAATGCTAGACTATTGTTGTTAGATACTTTGATGTTTGTACCATATTATGCTGCTTCCAATGTAAGTAGAGCCAGCAATTTTTGAACATCTGATAAAAAAGATGGTGTCCAAGAAAATCTTGGCACTGCTCTTTACTTTTTTTTTTTTTTAAACAAACAAAAATTTATTCTTAAATGTACAACGGGCTCCAAGACAACACTTCATTCTAGCTGTAGGTGGCAAAGGATGTTATGGCAGGGAATACAGATGTTTAGGAACGGAGTGAACGGTTGCCATTGATTGCCTCAGGCAGAAGGAACAGCTTTTTGCCAGACTTCTTAATTCCACCTGTGGCCAGGGGGCCCTTCCCCATGGTCTTAGCTTTTAGCTCTTCAAGTTTCTTCTGCTTCTCTTTTTGTTCCTGCTTAAAAGCCTCATCTTCCTCATCCAGCTCTTTGGCCTTCTTCTTGGGCTATTCCAGACTTCTTAATTCCACCTGTGGCCAGGGGGCCCTTCCCCATGGTCTTAGCTTTTAGCTCCTCAGGTTTCTTCTGCTTCTCTTTTTGTTCCTGCTTAAAAGCCTCATCTTCCTCATCCAGCTCTTTGGCCTGCTACTTAGGCTGTTTCAGGGGTTTCTTGCCACCTTAGAGGCTGGACGTGGTGCCTGCTGACCCTTCTCCAGGCCCTGCCACAGGAAATCAGAACTGTTGTTTACTGATTTGATTCCTTAGTTAAAGACTTAAAGCTTTCAACCAAAGTTCTATTTTTTTTTTTTTTTTTTTTTTTTTTTTTTTTGATACAGTCTCACTCTGTTCCCCGGGCTAGAGTGCCATGGCATGGCGTCAGCCTAGCTCACAGCAACCTCAAACTCCTGGGCTCAAGCAATCCTTCTGCCTCAGCCTCCCAAGTAGCTGGGACTACAGGCATGCGCCACCATGCCTGGCTAATTTTTTCTATATATTTTTATTTGTCCAGCTAATTTCTTTCTATTTTTGGTAGAGACAGAGTTTTGCTCTTGCTCAGGCTGGTCTCGAACTCCTGACTTCAAGCTATCCTCCCGCCTCGGCCTCTCAGAGTGCTAGGATTACAGACGTGAGCCACCGTGCCTGGCCACAAGAATCCTTTTAAGTGAAACGAGGCAGGAAGTCAGAGTCAGAGGAGGAGATACAACAATGGAAACAGGTTGTATTGATGGAATTGCTGACTTTGAAGATGGAGGAAGGGGCCATGAGCCAGGGAATGCAGGTAGCCTGTAGATGCCAGAATAGGCAAGGAAACAGATTCTCACCTAGATCCTCCAGAAGGAACACAGCCCTGCTGACACCTTGATTAGCCCAATTAGACCTATTTTGGACTTCTGACCTCTAAAACTTTAAGATAATAAATTTGTGTTGTTTTAAGGTACTAAGTGGTAATTTGTTACAGTGGCAATAGGAAACTAATAGCAGTGGCTATGCCTCTGTCCTAAAGACAGTTCCAACAGAATGATACTTTAAACTCACTCAAGGAGAATGACAGTAGGGACTGGGTCTGAGCCTAGGTTGTAAGGCCCCACAGCTTTATCTTCCTCATCTGAATCTAGCACCTTTGGTTCTCATCCCTCTCCTAGTCTGCCAAGATGTTTTGCCAATGTTGTAAAAAAAAATGGTTTTTTTAACATGAAAAAGTTGAGTATCTTAATAGGCAGTAAAGGGATTGTTTTTACAAATTAAAGAGAAAATTACTAAAAGACTAAGTCACTTTGGCTATCCAAGTCAAGATTAACAATGCTAAGTGCATTTTTTTTTTTTTAAGTCTGAGTGTAAGAGAAAGAACCACATCATCTTTGATAGTTTTCTTCCTGTTGTGATCTGGTGCCCTTGTATGAGAGAGGGCTGACTTTTGAGACTAGACACGTGTAAAATTATGAATGCTAGATGATGAATACTTTAGGTTATTGGCTTTTGATTAAAATTTAACTTAGAAAATATTTCATACTTTATTGTCATACCTTTGAACCACCATAATTCCAAGCAAAGTCTTAGGCAATAGTATCTTCAATTCACTGTACACATTATGAGAAAAGTATTTTTACTTTTGCAACTTGTGATTCTTTTTTTTTAATACATTTTTGCATTGCTTTTTCTAACTATTTTTTTTTTTATTTCATCTTATTGTTATGGGGGATACAGAATTGCAGGTTACATACGTTGCCTATGTACTGCCTTTCCCCCAAGTCAGAGCTCCAGGCGTGTCTGTTCCCCAGGTAGTGCGCATTGCACCCATCATGTAGGTATATATCCCTCCCTTCCCCCCACCCCTTCCCGAGTCAGCACCTTCAAGCATTACCATTCCCCAAACGGTGCGCAATGCACTCATTGTGTAGGCATACACCCATCCCCTCCCCCACCCCCCAGCTCAGTCTGATATCCGATTGGTGTCTGCAACTTGTGATTCTAAATCTCAAAGTCTAATATATATTTAAGCATTTCTGGCAATAAATACATAACTGCACATTTTTTTCTGTTGTCACGTGATTTTTTTTCCCCTATTTTGAGAAGAAATCTGTACCATAACTTGAGGCAGTCATTTAAAATGAACAAGAATAATCTGTTTTTAAAACATCCACATTTATTCACGGTAGGATAGAATTTTAAAATTCAACTTAAGAAAATATTATGAATTGTATAAAAAATAAGCATCAAACATGTAAGGAGCCAAGAGCTCCTGTATGAGAAAGTTTTAAGAACGTCAAAGCTAGGGGACCAGGAGTTTGAGGCTATAATGAGCTAGGATCATGCCACTGCACTCAAGCCTGCATGACAGAACAGGACCCCATCTTGTAAAAAAAGAAAAGAAAAGTCAAAGCTAAGGGAGCATTGCAGATAAAGGATTATATTTTTAATTGCATAGAATTACATAGAATCTGATCAAACATTCATAAAATTAAGAAAAGTTTTATAGGTTGAAGTAGGCCATCAGTTATAAATATAGTCCTTTATTGAATTATTTGTAAGGAATACATTCTTTGATTTGCCTTTCTCTAGAACTTGCAGTGATCATAGCTCACTGTAGTCTCAAACTCCTGGGCTCAACAGTAGCAGGGACTACAGGCACATAGCACTATGCTCTACTTTCCTCTAGAACTTTTGATCTGCTTTTGTCTAAAACTGCTCTATATATAGTAGTCATTAGGTACATATGGCTATTTAAATTGAAATGTTATACACCAACCACCAGACATCTGTTTGCTTGGTTTTCTTTTTTTTTTTTTTTTTTTTTTTTTGAGACAGAGTCTCACTCTGTTGCCCGGGCTAGAGTGAGTGCCGTGGCGTCAGTCTAGCTCACAGCAACCTCAAACTCCTGGGCTTAAGCGATTCTACTGCCTCAGCCTCCCGAGTAGCTGGGACTACAGGCATGCGCCACCATGCCCGGCTAATTTTTTGTATATATATATTTTAGTTTGCCAGATAATTTCTTTCTATTTTTAGTAGAGACGGGGTCTCACTCTTGCTCAGGCCGGTCCTGAACTCCTGACCTCGATCGATCCACCCGCCTCGGCCTCCCAGAGTGCTAGGATTACAGGCGTGAGCCACCGCGCCCGGCCTGTTTGCTTGGTTTTCTTTGGAATTAAAGTTGACTTGTTTGACTTGTCTTTAATTGATTATAAGTGATATTGGCCTCTCTGTGGAATATTCAGGATGGCTCATACATGAAGGGACCAGTATATACAAGACCTTGTCTCCTGAGTTTCTTTGACCTATTTGCCCCATCTCATTATGTTTCTGGTTACTGGTCACTCACACCTCATCACAGTTACTCCTGTGCCAAACTCCAACTGCAAACTAACTTCACATATACTCCATTTTCTACTGATGAAGATAAAGAAAAAATTTTTTTTAATCCAACCAAAGGTTAGAGACTTTCTTGATAGAAACATTTCATCATATTAGAAAGTTGAACACCAGTTTATAGGCCATAATTATAGCTTTACCTAAAAGTGAACTGGGATGAGAGTAAATCTTTCAGACCGCATATCTTACTCCTTTCTCTTCAGTTCTGTCCAGGTTAAAAGTTAAAGATATGAAAATATCTGGTCTTGGACAGATTTTAGTTGTATCAGCTCTCACATCTGTTGAGAGCACCAGGTCCTCCCAAGGTAATTAGCTCAGGAGCCCGAAGTAATTTTCTGTTCCGTAACTGGTTTGGACCTCTTACAGGTCTTTCTGTGGCCAGTGGAAGAGGAAGTGCTCCCCAAATTCCCTTCCTGTCCCACTTCTGTGAAGTTTCTTTGTAAAGGCCTCAGAAAGTCTGTTAGGTTAAAACATTGAAGTCTTACTACCTAAGTTCTCAGATAGGCAAACATAAGATAACTCACCAGTGGATATTAAATTTAGATTTCAAAGCACTTTCATAAACCAGTTTTGTCCTGGAGTGTACACATTATTCTTTTCATGAACACCTTAAATTGGTGAGAAGTCAGGGCTGGCTTGTTTTGAATAAGCTGCAAAGCATAAATATTAATAATTTCAGTTGTAGCTTCATTGAAATGCCCCAGAGAACTTTCATTTTTATAGCTTCCTAATTTAAATTCTTGGTTGTTGAATAAGTCAACAAATATAAAGATTGAATTGTTGCAGTACTTTCTTTGGCAAGTTTTGATGGCTTGTGGTTCCGATTAGTATCTGTAATAGTTTCACCAGAACTTTATTGAAAAAGCACAATTTCTTATCAAGTATCATGTATTTTTAGAGCTATCTTGGAAGCTTTTTAGTGACAGTATTGCTAGGAGTTCTATATTCTATGCCAGAATCTGCAGAGAAATTTTGTTTTTAATTCAGTTGCCATTATTTATTACTGTTAATTCTCACACTTGCCCTGACATTACATTGTGTTTTTCTCATTCTGCATCAATCCTTGTATAGGGCTCCCTATTCCTATCCTACCAACAGAAGATGTGTTCTATATCTCATTTTTTGGCTGGGTTTGATCTAAGCATCTGGGGTATCTTTCCCTATGCAGGGATGGTAGAAAAGAACTAGAGGGGCCGGGCGCGGTGGCTCACGCCTGTAATCCTAGCACTCTGGGAGGCCGAGGTGGGCGGATCATTTGAGCTCAGGAGTCAAGACCAGCCTGAGCAAGAGCGAGACCCCATCTCTACTAAAAATAGAAAGAAATTATACGGACAGCTAAAAATATATATAGAAAAAATTAGCCGGGCATGGTGGTGTATGCCTGTAGTCCCAACTACTCGGGAGGCTGAGACAGGAGGATCCCTTGAGCCCAGGAGTTTGAGGTTGCTGTGAGCTAGGCTGACGCCACGGCACTCACTCTAGCCTGGGCAACAAAGTGAGACTCTGTCTCAAAAAAAAAAAAAAAAAAAGAAAAGAAAAGAACTAGAGGTAGACTTCAGTATTTGGTGGGGGAGGTGGTTAGGAAGGAAGGAGGTTGTATCAGAAGAGCAAAACAATTATTGAGTATGGTACTTACATCATAAGGACTTACATTCTTTTGGAATCTCCATTAAGTTTTTATTCTTTGGGTGATAGTGTTTAATAGTCTTTAAAAATACTCAAAAAAATTTTTTTTCTTGCTCCAGTGTGTACAGACAGCTTTGTAGGAGTATTCAAATTATGGTCATAAATCCTAATTTTGCTGTGTTAACTGAGTGCCCTTGGGCGATTTTCTTATCCCTGTGACCCTATTGTCCATCCTAAAGATGAGCATGCTAGTATCTTCCTCAGAGTTACATGAGAATTAAATAATATGTGTTATGGACTTTAAATGCTACCTCATTTGTTCAGTATTAGCTGTTATTATTATTACTATCATTATCTGAGAGTTTTCTCCAGCTTTGTTGCCTAGCAAAAAAGAGATGGAGGTGCTGCTGATTTTAGTAAGTGATTAGTTTTCAAATATAAGTTACCAGATATGCATTTTCCCCCAAGCTCTCTGATTTTTAATTGGGGTATATTTAAGGAAAGGTCAAAACTCTTTTAAGAATCCCTTACTCATACCTAATGCCACAGAACTCTATACATTTAAAAATGGTTAAAATGGTAAATTTTATGTTATATATATTTTATCACAATAATAAGGAACATGGAAACAAATAATAGGGGGCAGCTGTTTAAATGTATATAATCTCTCCCTTCAAGTTATCCAAACAAGGGAGGAAAAGCAGTTCTTTATGATCCTTTGCCAAGAATCTGTTCTTAATCTTTCATTGTGTCTTAAAGTCTATTTTATATGATATTAATATAGCCACTCCAGCTTTATCTCCTTTTCTTTTCTTTTTTTGACAGTCTCGCTCTTTTGCCCTGGCTAGAGTGCCATGGCGTCACCCTAGCTCATAGCAACTTCAAACTCCTGGGCTCAAGCAATCCTTCTGCCTCAGCCTCCCGAGTAGCTGGGACTACAGGCATGCACCACCATGCCCGGCTAATTTTTATCTATATATAATTTTAGCTGTCCAAATCATTTCTTTCTATTTTTAATAGAGACGGGGTATCGCTCTTGCTCAGGCTGGTCTCGAACTCCTGACCTTGAGCGATCCGCCCGCCTCGGCCTCCCAGAGTGCTAGGATTACAGGCGTGAGCCACCACTCCCGGCCTGTGGTTGGCTTTTAACAGTTTGACCATCATGTTTGTTAGTTGGGGATCTCTGTATGTATTTCCAACTTAGAGTCCATTGAGCTTTGTGGAAGTGTGGATAAAAGGTCTTAGTCAAGTTTGGGAAGCCTTCAGTCATTTTTATTGTTTGTTATTCTCATTTGTGGGAATACTATTACACATGTGTTGATAAACCTGATGGTGTCCCACAAGTTTCTGAGGCTCTGTTCATTCTTCATTTTTTTCCTTTCTGTTCTTCAGAATGGACAGGTTTTTTTTTTTTTTCCAAGACAGAGTCTTGCTCTGTCGCCCTGGGTAGAGTGCAGTGGCATCATGGTAGCTCACAGCAACCTCCAACTCCTGGGCTGAAGTAATACTATTTCCTCAGCCTCCCGAGTAGTTGGGACTACAGGTGTGTGCCACAACGCCCAGCTAATTTTTCTATTAGTAGAGACGTGGTCTTGCTCTTGCTCAGGCTGAGCTCAAACTCCTGGCCTCAACTGATCTCCCCCCTCAGCCTCCCAGAGTGCTAGGATTCCAGGTGTGAGCCACCAAGCCTGGCCTCAGAATGGACAATTTCTTGATGTCTCTTCATGTTTGCTGATTCTTTGTCTGCCAGTTTGAATCTGCTCTTGACCCCCTTCGGTGAATTTTTCATTTCAGCTATACTTTCTTTTCTTTTTTTTTTTTTTTGAGACAGAGTCTCACTCTGTCGCTGTGTTGCCCAGGGTAGAGTGCAGTGGCATCAGCCTAGTTTACAGCAACCTCAAACTTCTGAGCCCAAGAGATCCTCCCATCTCAGCCTCCCAGAGTGCTAGGATTATAGGCATGAGCCATCTTGCCTGACCTGTGTCAAGTCTTCTCATGTCCGTGGCTCTCCTGTATCTATGAAAGGGTTTACATTCAGCCATGGAAGTGTAGATAACTAGGGTCCCTTCCAGGCTTTACTGAGCAGATGCACAGCTTTGTATAAGTACACAGCCTTTCAGACCACCAAGGAGGGATAAGTGGGAGCTTATCAGGGCTCACCATGGCTGTGTAATTCTCTGAATCTCCCTGTTAAACTTCTGCCAAGTCTGTTGGTTTGTTGCTTGCCCCTAGTATTACAATCTTGGATTGCTGCAGTATTGGCCTTCCCCACTGTTTGCTACCAATATTGCTACTGTTTACAACAATACCCCTGCATTTGGGACTTTTCTGTGTTCTACACCTAACCAGTGAGCCCCCTCCAACAGTGATGGTGCTGGTTTTTGCAGCTTGCCCCTTCCTGGTAGACCACTATTGATAGAGCTGGTAGGGCATGGTACTGATGTTAGCAGCCCTAGGCTAAAAACACTACAGACTTCCACTATTCTTACCTGAGGTTCAGTAGTTTTTCTTGAATGAACACTTTTCAATTTTCAGTGAATGCCTTTGCCCAATTTCCAGAATCCCAATATATTTGTTTTTGACATGTTTGTCTAGTTTTATCATTGAGTTTTTGGCTTTGCCAAGCTTCTCTCTCCACTATTCCAGCAGTTCCCACCATTACCTTTTTACTTTATACCTTTCTTTTAGGTTCCATATTTTGAAGAGAAAAGGTCTTGCTCATATTGTTATGTTCATTTTCCATTCACATTATTATGCTTTTAATGTTTATTTTGGGATGCTCAGAAGCACTTTCTATGGAATGTTTAAATTTTAAATGTGTAAATGTTGAAAAAGCCTGTTAACCAAGTATTACCACACCCTTTCCACATCCTAGTTGTTAAGATATTTATTAAATGTTCACTTAGTGGAGTTTAAAGCTTTATTTGTTTAATATCCACTTGGGGTCAGGTGCTGTAACCATAGTGTGATTTGAGAGCATGGACTTTGAAGTTGAACATGAGCAAGAATCCTCTCTCTGCCTATTAGTAGACATGTGACCCGAGCAAGTTACTTAACTCCTTCCTGTCTTTGAATTTCTTCAGCCATAGAATGAAACTTCAGGGGATTAAATGAGACTTAAGGCATGGTATTTGTTCTACATTAAGTAGTCAACAAGTGATAATATTTGTGAAGCAATAATACTTCCTATTTAATTATTGAAGTAAGTGGCAGGGTTTTTTTGTTTTGTTTTGTTTTTTGGGGTTTGTTTGTTTGTTTCTTTTTAAGAGATGCGGTCTCTCACTCTGTAGCCCAGGCTGGAGTGCAATGAATGGCCAGATCATAGCTCACTGTAGCCTTGCACTCCTGTGCTCAGGCAGTCCTCCCTCTTAAGCCTTCTGGACCATGCCCAGGTAATTGAAATAATTTTTTTTAGGACAGAGTCTCACTCTATTGTCCAGGTTGGTCTCAAACTCCTGGCCTCAGGCAATCCTCCTGCCTTGGCTGCCCAAAGTGCTGAGATTACTGGCGTGAGCTACTATTTTAAAGATAATAAAATGCAAGAGAAAGAAAGTAGCCTGATATGATCATACTGTTAACGATGTCCATAGGAGGACTTGGACCCAAGTCTGCTTGACCAATTTATTTCTTCCCTACTACTTCCAAGCATCTTGTACTCGTGTATTTGCTTCTGTTTTTCCCCCTCAACAATGCAGCATGTCAGGAACTTCCACTATAAAAAGCGATAAAACAATTGTTTAAACTTGATTAATTGTATCTTAATATATAGCCTTAGTAAATATAACTTTGAATTTCTTAGGTGAATGTAAAAAACAGACTTTAGGCTGGGCACGGTGGCTCTACGCCTGTAATCCTAGCACTCTGGGAGGCTAAGGTGGGAGGATTGCTCTAGGTCAGGAGTTCGAGACCAGCCTGAGCAAGAACAAGACCCCGTCTCTACAAAAAATAGAAAGAAATTAGCTGGACAACTAAAAATATATAGAAAAAATTAGCCAGGCATGGTGGTGCATGTCTGTAGTCCCAGCTACTCGGAAGGCTGAGGCAGAAGGATTGCTTGAGCCCAGGAGTTGGAGGTTGTTGTGAGCTAGGCTGACACCACGGCACTGTAGCCCGGGCAACAGAATGAGACTCTGTCTCCAAAAAAAAAAAAAAAAAAAAATTAATAATTCAGAGGAGAGGGCAAGGTGTGGGAAGTATGGGGAGAAAATAGGCTAGACAGAGTACCCAGAAATGAACGTTAACTTATGGGGGAAAGTACCAGAATATCCTACTTTCCAGCCCCACCTAAAACACTGATTATACATAACAATTAAAGAGGGTTTGCTGGCTAGAAAATATTTTAAATTGTGCTGACATAATTATTTGTGTATTGAAACCTTTGCTGACAAGTTGCACCTCCTATTGGGACCTGTGCTCTTAGCCATGGTTTATTGTGAGGATTCTTAGACAGTTACTTTCTGTTGCTAATAAAAAGATTTTTATGTTAGTGATATGAGTACTGTCAAGCTATTAGAACAATAATCACTCTTTGTGGGGCTTTATGAAAGGAATAAAGTATTGTAATGGCAGTGCTGTCAATCTGTAAATTTAAAGCATGCATGTGTATAGTGTTTAATATCATTGTCTAGTTGCTCTTATTATAGCTAATCACTCTGACTAGAAGAGAAAGGAGTTTATTAATATATGTATCACTCATGTCTTAGGGAATTAAGACTTATTAAACATTTGTTTTCATTGTTTTTATAGTTTTGTAGGTAATACTTGATGCTTCAAAGAAACAACTCAGCTTTATTTTATAATATAGGTGGCAAACTGTTCTTAGAGGTTTATTAAGTTATTTATTTATTTTTATTTTTTTTTGAGACAGAGTCTCACTCTGTTGCCCGGGCTAGAGTGCCATGGCGTCAGCCTAGCTCACAGCAACCTCAAACTCCTGGGCTCAAGCAATCCTTCTGCCTCAGCCTCCCAAGTAGCTGGGACTACAGGCATGCACCACCATGCCCGACTAATTTTTTCTGTATATTTTTAGTTGTCCAGATAATTTCTTTTTATTTTTTTGGTAGAGACGGGGTCTTGCTCTTGCTCAGGCTGGTCTCGAACTCCTGAGTTCAAACAATCCGCCCACCTCGGCCTCCCAGAATGCTAGGATTACAGGCGTGAGCCACCGTGCCTGGCCTAAGTTATTTATTGATATATATTCTTAGAGGTCTATCAAGGTATTTATTGTATTTATTTGGTTCTTGACTCTGGATGCACTTTAGAATCACTTAAAAATACTGATGTTTAGATTTTGCAGTCTAGACCAATTGAATGAAATTTTCTAGGTAGTGTCATTTGAGAGGTGTGATTCTTAGGATTAGGCAAATTGGGAAGATATAGAACATAGTTTTGCACTTACAAAATTGTCCAAAAAAGTTCTTAGGCTATTAATAGGCAGTGTTCTTTCAGCATAAGCCTGTAGTATTATGTAAAGGTTCATGAAGTGTTATGAATGAATTTTTTTGACAATAGAATCATTACTGTACAATTCCATTAAAAGTTGCTCTTTTTTTTTTTTTTTTTTTGTGAGACAGAGTCTCACTCTGTTGCCCAGACTAGAGTGCCGGGGCGTCAGCCTAGCTCACAGCAACCTCAAACTCCTGGGCTCAAGCAATCCTTCTGCCTCAGCCTCCCGAGTAGCTGGGACTACAGGCATGCACCACCATGCCCGACTAATTTTTTCTGTATATTTTTAGTTGTCCAGATAATTTCTTTCTATTTTTAGTAGAGACAGGGGTCTCACTCTTGCCCAGGCTGGTCTCGAACTCCTGAGCTCAAACAATCCACCCGCCTCGGCCTCCCAGAGTGCTAGGATTACAGGCGTGAGCCACCTTGCCCGGCCTAAAGGTTGCTCATTGAAAACCTTGTGTGCACTCACAAATGAGTTGTGTTGCTAATTCATAAATAAAGAATATGGACAAAGTCGGAAAAGTATGTGGAATTATTTGGTTTATGCATTAAACTAGTCTAGATAATTTCTTCTCTACTGTTTTGGAAATTATACCGTAAAGGAGACTTCCTAAAAAATAATGGGGAATTGTATCACTGGAAGGCCATGTCCTTATTTTTTGAAAAAAGAAAGAAAGAAATTAAATACTTTGGCTTAGTGACAATCTCCATTTCAAAGGTTCTCCAGACTAAAAGCTTATTCTTCATTTAAATGACTTCTCCCCAGCCATATTATGAGTTCATCTAGGTTATAAACCATATCTCCAGTTATTCATGCTGTTCCAGATTGGGTAAAATAAGTATCAAAAGTACTGAAGGGCGAGGTAATAGCTTAAGCACTTCTCAGTTTATCTTTTATCTCTAGATGTAGATATTTGGAGAAATGTAACTGTTTAATGAGAACTATAGCGGGGCATCCATTTACATCTCTTAGGATTGGTTGAATAGAGTATAGCCTATTGAGTATACTTTTGATGTTGTTGCCAGTCTCTTTTCAAATGTACACGTGACGCTATCTGAAGAAATACTAGAAACACCTAGTAAACATTTTTTTTAATATCTATTGTTAAGCCATATTCAGGTGACCACATTTTGAGGCTTGGTTTTCTGTTTGGCTATCAGTGATAATCAGGTAACATATAGGGTGTCTGTGAGCTGCTGACTTTAATAGGTCAGTCTGTGTAAATGTATAAGACCTTTTGGAGACCAAAAATGTGGCAGTTTCCTGTGCCTAGATTTGAAGGGAGTACTAGTTTTAGACCTTTATACTGTGGTTTCAAAAATCTGTTCTTGAGAATATAATGTCCATTTGGCTTCCTGGTAATCTTACCCTGTTTGACTAGTAATATTGTTTGTGGAAAACCACTGGTTTCTCTTTTATATAAACAGCAGTTCATACAAAAGTATCAGACATATAGTCATCTCTTTTAACATTTCATCTCTTTGGAGTTTTGTTTCTGATATGTTATTAGAACAGATCAACAACATCATAATATTGAACAATTCTCTTCAGATTTTTAGTCTTGTTCTTTTCTAGTTTTCTGAGTGTCTTAGGATCTTGTAATTAGTCCATCACTTTTTCATGAGCTAAGCATAATAAATTCTCATCTTGCAAATTAAAAGACAAGATACACAGAAGCTTGAGAATGGCCCTGAATTTCTCCTAGGGCAAGTGCAAATATCCATCACTTCATTCTAGCCAAGTAGACTATAAACCCTTGTATTCTGTTTATTAAATCAACAAATTGTGAACTAATGCACTTACACATCTACATATTCACACTATATTTGACAGGGAGTGAGACTTTCCGGCAGTGAACCACTCTTTCTCATAACGGCTAAAGTCAAGTAAATAACTTCACATAGAAATGTGAATTCTCCAAGAAGGAGAATTCATTCTGTGCTCTGATGGTTTTGTAAGTTTTGAATTTAGCTGGGCAAATTCTAAATTTTATTATGAAGGACAGCTTCAAGAATAAGAAAAAACCCTGAATGCAGTGGCTCACACCTATAATCCCGCACTTTGGGAGGCCAAGGCAGGAGGATTCCTTGAGGCCAGGAGTTCAAGACCAGCCTGGGGCACATAGCAAAACCCCATGTCTATAAAAAAAAAAAAAAAAAAAAAAAAAAAATTAAAAATTAGCCAGGCATAGTGGCGTGTGCCTGTAGTCCCAGGAACTCAGGAGGCTAAGGCAAGAGGATCGCTTTAGGCCATGAGTTTGAGGCTACAGTGAGCTGTGATTGTGGCACTGCATTCCAACTTGGGCAACAAAGCGAGACCCTGTCTGTAAAAGAAAAGAAAAGAAAAAGAATAAGAAAAAGGTATTATAAAGAGGAAAAAAGGTAACTATATTGGAGATATCTGGGTGCCCCCACCTTAACCAGGTGGTCCAATAATGGGACAAACTGACATCACATGCCTTCTGATGTGATTCCCTCAGAAGGCATCAACATTCCTTCCAAAAATCCATAATATGGAACCGGTCTTGAGGAAACAAGACAACCCAAATGTAGAAGGTAGCTCAGAGGGCAGGATTCTGAGGAGGGAGGGGTTTCTGGAGAAGCTGGGGTGAAGGGACAGAAAAAAATATATAGCTTAAATAGCTGTCCTGAACTCTTTATTGTCAATGCCTTGAATGGCAAAAAGGCAGGGGTGGACGTGCAGGCTATTCTAGATTAAAGGTGACTAAAGATTATAACCAGAGGCAGTGCTTGATTCTTGACTGGATTTGGTTTTTAAAAAGTTATAAAGGATACTGTAAAATTTGAGTATGGATTGTATATCATGTTAAATGTCCTTGTTCTGTGGTTGTATCAGAGAATAATGTCCCCCTTAGGAAATGTGTCTTGAAGTACTCAGGAGTAAAGGGCTGTGATGTCTTCAACTTACTCTCAAGTGGTTCAGCAAAATAACTGTGTAGAAGATTTACAAAGCAAGTGTAAAAGAACAATTGGTTAAAGGTATAGGAGAGTTTACTATTTTAGAACTTTTTGCCAAATTTAAAAGTTTAATAAAAAGACATAAAAGAAATAATGTCAAAAAAAATTATACTTACCATGCAATAATTGTTTGCTAGGTACAATTCTAAGCATATTTACATGTATTACCTCCTTTAATCACTACAACAGAACATGGCCTTCTGGTATTACAAATCTAATTTATTATAAAATAATTATCCTTTGTATGACTTCCAAAGTAGTAGAAAACAAATCACCTAGGTTAGTTTAACTTCTCAACCATCTATTTCAATATACTTTCACACTATTATCCCCGCTTTGTAGAGTGCAAATTGAGAAACAGATTAACTTTCCCAAGTCATATAGCTAAGTGTCATTGCTGGGATTTGAACCTACACAGAATCTGGACTTTTAACCACTATCCTAATATCGAACATTAGTGTGTCTCTCTCTACCCTCACCAATAACTGGCTATTACAGTTTAATACCTGCCTGTCTGATAAGTAAAATGGGATGTTACTATTTTACCAAGCGCTTCTTGTATGAATGAAATTGAACATCATTGTCCACTGGTTTTTCTATGTTCTGCCTGGTTTTTTGTTGTTGTTTGTTTGTTTTATGGGGTCTCACTATGTTGCCCAGGCTGAGGTGCAGTGGTTATTTACAGGTGTTTTCTTAGCACACTACAGACTAGAGTCCCTGGACTCAAGCAGTCCTCTCGCCTGAGCCTCTTGGATAGCTGGGACTATAGGCCAGAGCCACCGTGCGCCAGCCTGTCAGGTTGTTCATCTTTATCTCTCACTGGCTTCTAAGTTTCTTTACACTTTAATAAAAAAAAAAAAAAATTTTTTTTTCTGAGATAGGGTCTCGCTCTGTTGCCCGGGCTAGAGTGCCATGGCGTCAGCGTAGTTCACAGCAACCTCAGACTCCTGGGCTCAAGCAATCCTGCCTCAAGCCTCCTGAGTAGCTGGTACTACAGGCATGTGCCACCATGCCTGGCTAATTTTTTGTATATATTTTTTGTTGTCCGGCCAATTTCTTTGTATTTTTAGTAGAGACAGGGTCTCACTCTTGCTCAGGCTGGCATTTTAATAAAATTATCCCTCTGTTTTATGTTGCAAATATTGGTGCATAACTTGTTCTTTTGTCTTTCAACCTTGTTTATGGTTTGTGGTATTTTTAACCTCATAAATTCAACTTTTTATATGCTTATTTTGTAACCTCCTTGGTATATTATTAGCTTTCATAAGGGCCAAGACTACAACTTATTCATCATTATGAATAATGAGTCCCCACCTTATCTAGCATTCTGCCCTTTTATAGATGCTCAGTAAATAATAGTTGAGTCCTCCCAAAGGTGTAGAGAAAAAAAAATACTTTTCGTCTCTCTTCATTTTATAAAAGTTAAATAGTGAAAGTGAACAATCACAGAGTTCATAATCAACAGTGATGGTTCAGCAGCTTAAACAAAAAAACCTCAGCATTTTTCACTTATTTTTCTCAAGTAAGTTGAATTAGAAGTCCTTGTAATGATCAGAAAGACGTTTTACAGGCAAACCTGTGACTCTAAATGTGTGGGAAAATAATATTTAAGAATTTCTTAGCCAGGATTACGCCTGTAATCCTAGCACTTTGCGAGGCGGAGGTGAGAAGATCTCTTGAGACCGGCTTGGGTAACATAGTGAGACCCCCATTTCTACAAAAACAAAAAAATTAGCCGGGCAGTGGTGTGTGCCTGTAGTCCGTCCCAGCTACTGCAGAGACTGAGGTGGGAGAATTGTTTGAGCCCAGGAGTTCAAGTCTGCAGTGAACTCTGATCTCACCAGTGTACTCCAACCACGGCAACAGAGGGAGACCCTGTCTCAAACAAAAAGAATTT
This sequence comes from Eulemur rufifrons, assembly GCF_041146395.1. Classification (NCBI taxonomy): domain Eukaryota; kingdom Metazoa; phylum Chordata; class Mammalia; order Primates; family Lemuridae; genus Eulemur; species Eulemur rufifrons. Next base: position 61,935,435 of record NC_090997.1, on the reverse strand, counting down.
CTTTTTTTTTTTTTTTTTTTTTTGAGACAGAGTCTCACTCTGTTGCCCAGGCTAGAGTGAGTGCCGTGGCGTCAGCCTAGCTCACAGCAACCTCAAACTCCTGAGCTCAAGGGATCCTCCTGTCTCAGCCTCCCGAGTAGCTGGGACTACAGGCATGCACCACCATGCCCGGCTAATTTTTTCTATATATATTTTTAGCTGTCCATATAATTTCTTTCTATTTTTAGTAGAGATGGGGTCTCGCTCTTGCTCAGGCTGGTCTCGAACTCCTGAGCTCAAATGATCCACCCACCTCGGCCTCCCAGAGTGCTAGGATTACAGGCGTGAGCCACCGCGCCCGGCCTAAAAAGAATTTCTTAATGTGAATTTATCAAAACCAAAAGTCTGAAGCAGTCCTCATACAAAAAGAGAAATCATAGGCAGCTAAGAAAACTAAATAAAAGAATTTTCTTAAACTTACTATGATCCTTTTTAAAATATATAATCTATCAAACCGTTAGCTAATTATAGAAGGGAAGAGACTTTCCCCCTTCCCAACCCTCTTTTTATTAGAGTGAATCAGATATAATCATGATTGTGTCAAAAGTTCAAAAGGGAAAATGGAAGGTAAAATGAGCTGAATTGGCACTCTTCCCTCAACATTGTACCTGTAAGCTTGATATGTTGTTTCAGAGATTAACTTTATAGACTTCCGTACCCAGAAGTATGAAAATTCTTAGGGAACTCTTTTCACAAGCTTGATCTTAACATATTGAATAAAGAGAGCAGTTAATCCCTTTTGTAGAGTAATTTGAGAGGAGGGAATTCAGAATGTAAAATCTCACCTGCAGAAAACACTCAACTCTGTAAAGGCCTTTCTATCTTTAGACACTTACAAAGACTTAATATTTTAATGCGGAAGGGTGAGCTTGGTTAAAAAGCCAATGGATGAAATTAGAGAAAAATAATCCATTGCTTTCTTTCTGGGAATTATCATCCTACTCTCCAGGGGACCTAATTTTATTCCCTGTGGGGAATGAGAATACCCTCTCTGTACAACAAGCCAGCATCTTTAAATACAAGCTTGACTTTTAGTATAATAAGAGTCTTGTTAGGTGCAGTTTTGCTCTTAGTCATTAATACAATGAACAAATGTGGTTACCTGGGAAAGAAAATTCAAGTGCTTTTAAACCTCATGTGAGATTTGGTTTCATGCTTGAAACCTATACACTGTTATGCCCAGTAGGATCTGTAGAAGATTCTAAGCTATAAGGTACACAACATAGAGAAGTTAATACACTTTGGAAAAAATTGACCACTACAAAATGGATTTAAGGTCCTGAATAAAAAGCTTTTCTTTTGCTGAATAACAACTATTTACCAGTGGCATTACGCTAAACAAATGAGTGGAATTTTCTTACGAGTGAATTTTTCAAGATGATGATTGTCCCTATATACAAAGTAGGAAGCCAGTCTTTCCTTCAGGTGGCACTTAACTTTTTTTTCTGCCAGCAGTAAAACAGTTTGCAGTTCTACAAGTACAAAGACTGAATTAAGAACAAAATACAAAGAGAATATATAGTATTAATAGCATTTTTGGTGGGATGTGGCATTAATTGTATTAGATTATTTCTGTCTCCTACAGACTTTGTAATATTACTCACATTTTAAAATCTATTCTTGATGCTAAATGCTAGTCCTTAACGTTTTGTTTTGTTTTGTTTTGTTTTGTTTTGTGTTGGAGACAGAGTCTCACTCTTGCCCAGACTGGAGTGCAGTAGCCCAATGCACAGCTCATTTTGTAACCTCGAACTCCTGGGCTCAAGCCATCCTCATGCCTCAGCCTCCCATGTAGCTGGGACTACAGACACATGCTAACCACATCTGGCTAATTTTTTTTTAATGGGTTTTTTTAGAGACAGGGTCTTGCTGTATTGCCCAGACAAGTCTCAAACTCCTGGCCTCAAGCAATCCTTCTCGGCCTCACAAAAGTGCTGGGATTACAGGTATTTACCACCATGCCTGGCCAGTCACTAATCATTTTTTATTGGACATGGTAAAATAATTTTTCTTTAAGGGGGATCCAGTAGATGATATTTAATAGAAATCTTTTTTGTCATTTTAAGTTTAGAAGTTGACAGAAGTGGCAACAAGTAGCCTTTGCAATCTTATAAAGATAAAGTTCCCAAAAATTTTCTTATAATCTGATGTGACTGCAGAGTACTGGGCATTATGTTTTCAGTTTTTTGTTTTTGTTTTTTTTTTTTGAGACAGCGTCTCGCTCTGTTGCCGGGCTAGAGTGAGTGCCGTGGCGTCAGCCTAGCTCACAGCAACCTCAAACTCCTGGGCTCAAGCGATCCTCCTGCCTCAGCCTCCCGAGTAGCTGGGACTACAGGCATGCACCCCCATGCCTGGCTAATTTTTTCTATATATATTTTTTGTTGGTCAGATCATTTCTTTCTATTTTTTTTTTTAGTAGAGATGGAGTCTCACTCTTGCTCAGGCTGGTCTTGAACTCCTGAGCTCAAATGATCCGCCCACCTCGGCCTCCCAGAGTGCTAGGATTACAGGCGTGAGCCACCGCGCCCGGCCTGTTTTCAGTTCTTAAACTTGCCTTCTGCCTGTAAAGCTCCGGATTTATGAGCCAGGTCTACTAGGTATGACTCTTAATTTTCTACTAGTGGTAAAAGTAAAGACATTGCAACACTTTCCCTGCTCTTTCTGGTGTGTGTGTATGTATATATGTATATATATTTATATTTATATTTTTAGAAGACCATTAAGAATGCTTTATTCATTTCTTTCATTATGCCAGATCTAATCTAGTCTTAAAAGAACATATTTTGTGTTTCACTTAAAAGTAGGTATGGTCTGTTTCCCTTATGAGGACTGCTTGCCAAGATACTAGCTAAGCTGAATAGCAGTCAGAGCCAGCCTTTTCTCACCCCAGCCCACTTGACGTTTTTACAGTTCACTAAAATAATAGGGAAAAAATGACTTATATTTAGGTAAATAACCTCAGGCAGAATGACATCCAAAAGCATACACATAAAGGTGTATTTTAAAAGTTGTATTCTAGTGTAAATAACACATTTTAACAACTAGCAAGGTTTTATTTTGTAATGTATAGGTACTATGTTAATAACTTCATGATTTCTTAACTTAAAGTAACCAGACTTGCTATGTTATCAATTTGACAAACCTAGATTTACGCGCACACACACATACTTTTTTTGAAGTTTTCTTAATGTGCTTCAATTTTGGATCAACTTTTTTTGTTTCAGACAAATCTTCCTATTTTCAAGCTGAAGGAATCTACTGTGAGAAGAAGATACAGTGACTTTGAATGGCTGAGAAGTGAATTAGAAAGGGAAAGCAAGGTAAGAATTATTTGTACAGCAACTTTAAAGCAAAACATTCCAAATTTTGATGTTTAAGACCTCTCAGGGCTGGGCATGGTGGCTCATGCCTGTAATCCAAGCACTCTGGGAGGCCAAGGCGGGAGCATGGCTCAATCAGGAGTTCGAGACCAGCCTGAGCAAGAGTGAGACCCCGTCTCTACTAAAAATAGAAAGAAATTACCTAGACAGCTAAAAATATACATATAGAAAAAATTAGCCGGGCCTGGTGGTGCATGCCTGTAGTCCCAGCTACTCGGGAGGCTGAGGCAGAAGGATTGCTTGAGCCCAGGAGTTTGAGGTTGCTGTGAGCTAGGCTGATGCCACAGCCCTCTAGCCCGGGCAACAGAGCGGGACTGTGTCTCAAAAAAAAAAAAAAAAAAAAGACCTCTCAGGAAAATTATCTTGAATAAAATGGGTAAAAGAAAATATGGTTTCTTTTTTTCAAATAGTTCAATTTCATCTTATTCTATGGGGGAAGAGTCTGTAATTTTTCCTTAGGAACTCTCAGTCTTACCTACTTTGATGGCCCAGTTGAGGCCTTTGCTGACTCACATTTGAGTAACACTTGTTAGAACCTTCTTGCTATTACTTCCTTCCTTTCCCTCGTGTTCCTATTTCATCTTCCCTTCTCCCCACCCCTTGCCAAGTTTCTCTTCCTCAATACATCTCATGTCAGTGTATTTCTAATTGATTTTACTGACTCCAAATAAATTTTTTTCATCCTCACACATATATACATATAACAGAAGTTTCATAAAACAATAATTACCTTATTCTGTGTGATACATGCTGATATTTTTCAGATTAGCTTTTTAAATGGTAGCCATGATCCATTAATGTGATGCTACCTATAGTTTGTGTTATGTGCCTTGCTAACAATTATCTTTTCTTAGAAAAAAATTTGGGCCGGGCGCGGTGGCTCACGCCTGTAATCCTAGCACTCTGGGAGGCCGAGGCGGGAGGATCGCTCTAGGTCAGGAGTTCGAGACCATCCTGAGCAAGAGCGAGACCCCAGTCTCTACTAAAAATAGAAAGAAATTATATGGACAGCTAAAAATATACACATATATATATATATATATTAGCCGGGCATGGTGGCACTTGCCTGTAGTGTCAGCCACTCAGGAGGCTGAGGCAGAAGGATTGCTTAAGCCCAGGAGTTTGAGGTTGTTGTGAGCTAGGCTGACGCCCTGGCACTCTAGCCCGGGCAACCGAGTGAGACTCTGTCTCAAAAAAAAAAAAAAAAAAAGAAAGAAAGAAAGGAAAAAATTTGGCTTTGGCTTCAAAATAAATTAGAGCAACGTCTCACTCTAATGTCCCTCGTTTCACCCATACTTCAGGATGACATCAGAGGCATGGAGTCATGGAAGAGTATGGCATGCTCAGTAGAAAGAAGTGGGCTATGGTAGGAGTCCTGAGCGAAGTTAAGGGTAGATTGTGCTCATTTCCTAAGTCTAAAAAGCTAGAAATGGAAGGAAAAATCGATAACCAGATACATGTGGCTTAATATGAGAGTAACATACACAAACCATAACATTCCATCAGAAGTATAAAGGGAAAAATCTTAAAAGAATATCAAAACATAAAATACTTATGAGTGAAACTAGAAATATAAAATCCATGTAAAGAAAACTCTGAAACTTTACTGAAAGGCAAAAGACCTTAATAAAGAGAGAAATACTACATCCCTGGTTTCTAGTATTTGCTTTTGAAGATTCATTTATTCTACAAACATTTGAGAGCTCAGTCCTTGTGTTTTAGCAGTTATAGATCTGTGAACAAATTAAGGTTCCCTCTTTTATGGTACTTATGTTCTATTAGGTAAATCCAGGGTAGTGGTGAAGAGAAGGCAGGGAAAAATGTAAAATATATAGTACATCAGATGATGATAAGCTCTTTTTAAGAAAAGGTGGGGGGGGCCGGGCGCGGTGGCTCATGCCTATAATCCTAGCACTCGGGAGGCCGAGGCAGGTGGATCGTTTGAGCTCAGGAGTTGGAGACCAGCCTGAGCAAGGTGTGAGACCCTGTCTCTACTAAAAATAGAAATTAGCTGGACAACTAAAAATATATAGAAAAAATTAGCTGGGCGTGATAGTGCATGCCTATATCCCAGCTACTCAGGAGGCTGAGGCAGAAGGATTGCTTGAGCCCAGGAGTTTGAGGTTGCTGTGAGCTGGGCTGACACCACGGCACTCTAGCCTGGGAAACAGAGACTCTGTCTCAAAAAAAATAAATAAATAAAAAGTGAGAGAGAAAAAGAAATTAAAAAAATAATAAATAAAAAGGGTGAGGGGATAGGAAGTGCCAGGAGAGATACTCTCATATAAGGTGCAAGGGAATGCCTCATTCATAGGTGACATTTTAGCAGAAATGTGAAAGGAATAAGGCAGTATCTCATTACTTATTTATAAAATCATAAAATTTTAAAAGAAATCTCAGTGGGGGTCTTTTTAGACTTGCAGATTTAGATAAGAGCTTTAGAATCAGAGAAAGCTCCAGAATAGCCAAAAATTATTTTCAATGTATAGTGAGCAGATGTTTGTTTTGCCAGACATCAGAGCATATCTTAAGGCTATAGTAATTAAAAAATGTGGTACACTTGCAAGGGTGACCTTTGTAGTAGGTCATGCCATTCCAGGGGCCATAGCAGGGGTCCCCAACCTATGGTGAGTTGTATAATTATTATATATTACAATGAAATAATAATAGAAATAAAGTGCACAATAAATGTGCTTGAATCATCCTGAAACTATCCTTCCCCCCATCCATGGAAAAATTGTCTTCCCTGAAAACAGTCCCTGATCCAAAAAAATGTTGGGGACTGCTGCCATAAAGACCATGATCAAGGAGAGAAAACCTGGGTGAGTCATGCGAAATCATCATCTGGCATTTCTTCAGCATGTGCTTGGCAGCAGTCTTGCTCCCATAGTCCAAGGACCCCCCACATGTGCACTGGCCAGATAGGGCCTACAGGGGCTCTAAGTTTCCTAGAAGCGATTGAGGGGCTGAGTGATGAATCCAAACATGAAGTGGGTTAAAGCCTCCTGGGCCTGACCTCTACCACTGGGGGAGATAGTACATGGGAAGAAACCAGGATAGTACATGGGAAGAAACCAGCAGAAGCAATACTCCCTCCTCTAACCTACCAGACTGTTTTAAGACTAAGTCGTTTCAAACAGCCTTTCTGAAGTTCCAGCTGCTGCCATTGTGAAGTTGTTGGCCAGCTTGTTAATCCATTCTTTGTATTTGCTTTCCCCCTTTCCTGCCTCACTCCCTTGGCTTTCGCTTACCTGGGGTTGCTTCTCTCTCCAGTAGAGTGTTATCATGTAAACTGCTTCAGTTCTATTTTCTAGGGAAACTGAACTAAGACACCATGAAAGAAGGGATGATTGGATTATAGTGAACAATTAGGAGTCTTTATTTCCAGGGCCCATAAAGCACCTTACTCAAAGGAAAAACTTGAGATGCATTTCCTACAAGATCAGAAATAAGGCACAGATGCCCGGTATCACCACTGCTGTTCAACATAATATTGATGACTCTAGCCAATGCAAAAAGACCTAAAAGAAAACATAAAAGGTTAAGAAAAAAATGTGGTATAGTCATGTGTTCCTTAATGATAGGGTTATGTTCTAGAAGAAGTATCCTTAGGTGATTTCATTGTGAAGACATCGTAGAGTATACTTACACAAACCTAGATGATATAGGCTACCACACACCTAGGCTATATAGCATAGCCTATTATTCCCGGGTATACTAACATAAATCATGTTACTGTACTGAATACCATAGTCAATTGTAACACAATGGGAAGTGTTTATGTATCTAAACATAGAATAGGTACAGTAAAAATAAAGATTAAAATGGTATACCTATATGGGGTACGTACCTTGAATGGAGCTTGTAGGACTGGAAGTTGCTCTGGGTGAAGTCATTGAGTGATGAGTAAATGTGAAAGCCTTGGACGTTACTGTACACTACTATAGACTTTATAAACACTGTACATTTAGGCTACACTAAGTTTATAAAGTTTTTTCTTCAATAATAAATTAACCTTAGGTTATTGTAATTTTTTTACTTTATAAACTTTTTTTTTTTTTTTTTTGAAACAGTGTCTTGCTCTGTTGCCCTGGGTAGAGTGCAGTGGCATCATCGTAGCTCACTGCAGCCTCTAACTCTTGGGCTCAAGGGATCCTCCTGCCTCAACCTCCTCAGTAGCTGGGACTACGGATGCATGCCATGACACCTGGCTAAGTTTTCTATTTTTAGTAGACACAGGATGTCACTCTTGCTCAGGCTGGTCTTGAACTCTTGGCCTCAAGTAATCCTCCCACCTCAGCCTCCCAGAGTGCTAGGATTACAGGCTTGGGCCACCACATCGGCCCATATAAAGTTATAAAATAACTTTGACTGTTTTGTAATAACACTTAGCTTAAAACACAAACAACAAGGAACAGCTGTACAAAAATATTTCCTTTATATAAGCTTTTTTCTATTTTAATTTTTTCTTTTTAAACTTTTTTGTTTAAAACCAAGACACACTCACACATTAGGCTAGATCTACACAGGGTCAGGATCATCAAGGCGTAACTAGGCAATAGGAATTTTTCAGCTTTTTAATTTTGTAGGACCACTATTGTATATGCAGACCGTTGTTGACTGAAACGTGATTATGCAGTGTGTGGCTGTGTTGCTTTAGGGTTGAGCAGAGGGATTAGTGGAATGTCATAGAGTTTAGATGCTGGTCCATGTATTTGTAGGGAATTGGTTCATAACAAAAATAGCAGTGTCACTCAGTGGGGAAAGGAATTCAGCAAATGGGGTTGAAACATTTGACCATCTATTTGGGAGTAAAGACTTATAGCGGGTTATCAGAACTTAACTAACATTAGTGTCTCTAAAGTTCGTATACAACCCCCCACTGCTAAATTTGACTGGCTTAAAAAAAAAAAAAAAAAGACTTACAGCTCACAGTATACAAATTACAGGTGGTTAGAACATTTAAATGTACGAAACAAGTTAGGAAACTTTTGGGTAGTGACAAAATTTTTTTTTTTTTTTTTTTTTTTTTTTTGAAACAGAGTCTCTCTCTGTTGCCCAGGCTAGAGTGAGTGCCGTGGCGTCAGCCTAGCTCACAGCAACCTCAAACTCCTGGGCTCAAGCAATCCTTCTGCCTCATCCTCCCGAGTAGCTGGGACTATAGGCATGCGCCACCATGCCCGGCTATATATTTTTTAGTTGTCCATATAACTTCTTTCTATTTTTAGTAGAGATAGGGTCTAGCTCTTGCTCAGGCTGGTCTCGAACTCCTGAGCTCAAAGGATCCGCCCGCCTCAGCCTCCCAAGTGCTAGGATTACAGGCGTGAGCCACTGCGCCCGTCCCAAAATTTTTTATGATTCTAGAAAAGTGTCTCAGTAGGCTTTGGGCTTTGCTTAGTGTAGCATGTGGCACCCTGGAATGTTTAATGAATTTTTGGTGAATGTATACCTTTTTTTTTTTTTTTTTTTTTTTTTTTTTGTAGTAACAGCTTTATTAAGATATAATTCACATACCATATAGTTCACCCTTTTAAAGTATATAGTTCAGTGAGTTTTAGTGTATTCACAGAGTTGGGCAACCATCACTACAATCAATTTTAGAACATTCTTGTCACTGGATAAAAGTGACTATACTCATTAGTATTCATTACCAATTTTTCCCCAGCTTCTCCTCACTGAGCCTTAGGCAACTACTCACTAATCTACTTTCTCTGTGGATCTACCTATTCTGGACATACTATATAAATGGAAGCACATACATAATATGTGATCTGTTGTGTCTGGCTTCTTTCACTTAGCATGTTTTCAAGGTTCATCCTGTTGCAACATGCATCAGCACTTCATTTCTCTTTCTTGCTAATTAATATTCTATTGTATACATATATCCCATTTTATCCATTCATCATTTGGTGGACATTTAGGTTGTGTTACTACTTTTTGGCCATTATGAATAATGCTGCTATTAACATTGGTGCACAGGTTTTTGTCTGGACATATGGTCTCATTTCTCCTGGGTATATACTAACTAGTGTCTTGCTAGGTCATACGATAACTCTTTTTTAACCTTTTGAGGAACTGCCAGACTATTTTCCAAAGCAGCTGTACCATTTTACATTCCTACCAGCAATGTATGAGGGTTCCAGTTTTCTCCACATCCTCACCAACTCTTGCTAACATGTCTTTATTATAGATACCCTAGTGTTTGTGAAGTGGTATTGCATTGTAGTTTGGTTTTTCATGTCTCTGATGGCTAATAATGTTTGTCATCTTTTCATGTACTTTACTGGCCATTTATATATCCATGGAGAAATGTTTATTCAGATCCTCTATTTAATTGGGTTGTCTTTGTTATTACAGGGCTGTATCTAGAACATATCAAAATCTCTTACAAATTCCTTTTCAGATGCATGATTTGCAAAAATCTCCCCTTCTATGGTTTGTTTTTCACTTTCTTGATGTTTTGTTTTTTTTTTTGAGACAGAGTCTCACTCTGTTGCCCAGGCTAGAGTGAGTGCCGTGGCGTCAGCCTAGCTCACAGCAACCTCAAACTCCTGAGCTCAAGCGATCCTCCTGTCTCAGCCTCCCGAGTAGCTGGGACTACAGGCATGCACCACCATGCCCGGCTAATTTTTTCTATATATATTTTTAGCTGTCCATATAATTTCTTTCTATTTTTAGTAGAGATGGGGTCTCGCTCTTGCTCAGGCTGGTCTCGAACTCCTGAGCTCAAACGATCCGCCCACCTCGGCCTCCCAGAGTGCTAGGATTACAGGCGTGAGCCACCGCGCCCAGCCGATGTTTTTTTAAAAGTACAATACTTAACATTTAACATTAGACCAGTTACATATCTTGGGGAGTTCAACCTATGTGAAAGTTTTGCTCATATTACAATATTGCTAAGAACAATGTAATCAAGTTATTTTGTTATAAGTACTTTTAACTAAGGTCTATTAAACTAAGCTAGAAACTCGGTAACATATATTGTGTTGTTTTGTTTTTTTGGTTTTGTTTTTTTTTTTTTTTTTTTTTTGAGACAGAGTCTCACTCTGTTGCCCGGGCTATGCTGTGGCATCAGCCTAGCTCACAGCAACCTCAAACTCTTGGGCTCAAGCAATCCTACTGCCTCAGCCTCCCGAGTAGCTGGGACTACAGGAATGTGCCACCATGCCCGGCTAATTTTTTTCTATATATTTTTAGTTGTCCAGTTAATTTCTTTCTATTTTTTAGGGGTCTCGCTCTTGCTCAGGCTGGTCTCGAACTCCTGACCTCTAGCGATCCTCCCGCCTCGGCCTCCCAGAGTGCTAGGATTACAGGCAGGAGCCACCACACCTAGCCGACATATATTGTGTTCACTGGTCATTATGGTTAGATCTTTTAGCCTTTATTCTAGTGTGCTTTGGCTTTCAGTATATTTTGCTCACCAGGTATCTTCCTAGCTACTTCTCACCCTACATGCACACACACGTCTTTGGATTCATGACTTTTAAATTGGTATTAGAAATCTATTTAGATCTCTTCCGACTGTTTAAGCAAAAATAATATGACGTGGAAGTGGATCTTGGGAATCTTAGCTGGATAAACCATTCATGATTTTTGTAGATCATTAAGCCTACAACCTCACAATTCATTTGAATGACTACTTTGATTTTTTTTTTTTTTTTTTTTGAGACAGAGTCTCACTCTGTCAACTGTGCTATAGTGTCATGATGTCAGCCTAGCTCACAGCAACCTCAAACTCTTGGGCTCAAGCAATCCTCCTACCTTCACCTCCCAAGTAGCTGGGACTATAGGCTCAAACCAACACACCCGGGTAATTTTTTCTATTTTTAGTAGAGACAGGGTCTCGCTCTTGCTCAGGCTGGTCTCTAACTCCTGACCTCAAGCGATCCACCTGCCTCGGCCTCCCAGAGTGCTAGGATTACAGGCGTGAGCCACCGCGCCCGGCCCTTGGTTAGGTTTTGAAGGGGAAAATTTGGGATGTTCTTATAGTGTGAGGAGGAAGAAATGGCAGGTCTTTGGGGAAAGATGGCAAGACCTGCTATCTTTGGGTATTTGGGAGAAAGTTGATTTGTTTCTTAGTGTAGGAGATGAAGAATGGTGACAAGTATAGTTGATTATTCTGTCATCACCTCAAACACAAGTAGGAAACACTATATGCAGATGGTAAGAGGATGAAGAAACCACAGAATTCTTACCTACCCATGTTACAGAGAGAACATGGATCTCTGTAGTTTCTGTTGCAATAAGGCATTGTCTTCCCTGAATGACAGCAAAAGTATCTGAGGGGCTTGGTAACCTTTATTTCAGTATTGTGAATGTTCTCTTTGTATAGTAGTGCTTTGATAAGTCCAAGAAAAGTGATATAAGCTGAGGGCTCTCTAAGGAGCTTTGGTCTGATGGGCTATCCTGCATTTGGTTATATCTTGCCTCCAAAACATTAAATCTTTTTTCCATATAATTTTTTTACTCTTTTATATTTAAACTAGTTTGAGAGTGGAATGGTTTCCATAGTGAGAATGTACTTTGTCTTCATGTTGCACTCTGTAAATTTTCACAACCTAGTCAACCTGATCAAAAACTTTCTTGCCCCGTGTTGTTTTAGGTTGTAGTTCCCCCACTCCCTGGAAAAGCATTTTTGCGTCAACTTCCTTTTAGAGGAGATGATGGAATATTTGATGACAATTTTATTGAGGAAAGGAAGCAAGGGCTGGAGCAATTTATAAACAAGTGAGTGCTTTCTATTCTTTGAAGTATGTGAGTGAACAGTGTCTTGAGAGTACTTTAGGTGATTGCTGATAATTTAGATATTGAACAAAACTGTAATGTTACCTTTCCTTTTGGCCATTTCCTAACTTTTTATATCATTTAAACAAAGTAAAAGTATCTGACAAGTTGAATATCATGTGATGAATATTAACACACTTGAGTGATTGAAATGAGTATCTTTGTGTTGACCTAAGTTTTGTGTTTGTTTTTCTTGGTTAATTTATGTAAATTACATTTAAAATTACAGCATTTAAAAAATACACTTTTACTTATATTCTTTCTGATTTAAGGTATGTTCTAGTATGAACAATAAAATCAAACAAGATGATTGCAGATGCAGATATTATCAGCATGTGTTGTGTAAAGGCACACATTTTTGATTTTCATGGCAAAATGTATTCTTTTGAAAATGTGAGAAGACTTAGGATTGTTTCTCTTTTTTTACTTTAGAAACTCTTGCTAAGCACAGACCAATTTTTTAGCTTTTAATTTTATTCCCATTTGAAATCTAGCTATTTTTAAAAAGCCAAAGTAATAGAGTTCTGCCAAGAAAGGGCTCACTGGAATTATGCATTGGCCTTAAGTCTGGCCAAATAAATCCCAGAGGATATGATTGTGTAAACTTATGTTTTATATTTTAAATTTTATCTAGTGATTTGAATCTGTGAGTAATAAACAGAAGAGAAAGGGTTATACAAAACCTTTAACTCTTAATTATCTGCTGTAGCACAGAAACATCATTTGTCTTTCTGTGAACATATTTTCCTTTGGGAGAAGGCAGTGCTATATTAGATGTTTTAAAATTCTGAAATAGAAGTCTGGTTGCCTGGTCTAATGTTTGTAGTTAGCTTGTGGTGGAAAGCTTTAAAAGCAAGTAAAAACAAACAAAAACTCACCTGGACATTTGTGCCTGTTTTTTAATTTGGGGGGCTTTTATTGAACTTTAGTGTATTTCTAACTCCAATCCTGTATCATCTTCTCTTTAAAATGGATTCTTAGAACCCATTGACATGCTTCACTATTAACATGAAAATTCATTTAAGTTTTTTATGAATACACCAACTAATATGAAAAGAAGCTAATTGTGTATATGTGTCAGAAGCAGTGAAAAGTTAGTCTGGGATTAAATGTGTTCTAAATTTCTCTTGTGAGCCAAAGGAAAGAAAATATACCATTAGTTGACAGAGCATAGCCTTATGGGAAGTCCATTATAGTACTAATATCAGTAAATTGTATGTGCTTCCTAACCTTAAAATATGTGTGTTTTGATCCCCACCACCACCACTTTTATGAAATATTGGAATAAATTTGTGGTTTTTTGTTCTCAGGGTCGCTGGTCATCCTCTGGCACAGAATGAACGTTGTCTTCACATGTTTTTACAGGATGAAATAATAGATAAAAGCTATACTCCATCTAAAATAAGACATGCCTGAAACTTGGCAAGAAGAGGCAAAACGTGACTATTAATGATTCATATGCACCAGTGAAGAAGTTTTAACTAACTTGTAGCATGCTGCACAGAAACTGGTATAACATGCCTTCAGTATACTAACACTCATGCTCAGTTTTGTTTTGTTTTGTTTTGGCAGTTGACAAGAAGTTAATTTGCTTTAGTGAAAAATCTCTCCTTCTAGCCTTTCTATATAAATAGCTCTTCCTTGCTGTTTTAATGTGGTGCACACTATAGCCTCACAAACCTGTTATTCCAATGTAATCTGCAATGTCCTAACTAAAGTTACTGACTTGGTCTTATTTGCACAGTTTTTGTGTCATGTTTGCTTCTTGAATCTGATTAAATAGAATATTTCTCTTTCCCCCTTTTAATATGTGATGTTACTTGACCTAATTTATGTGTAGGCGCACTACACCACTGGTTTCCAATACCGCACACATAATATACACACTTGTGTGCAGAAGGTATCTTCCTTCAGGCTTATAACCCTTCACATGGAAGATTAATGAGAGAAATCTTTATATTCTGTAAAAACAAAATCAAATTTATATACTAAAATCATTTGTCTAAAAATTTAAGTTGTTTTCAAATAAAAATTAAAATGCATTTCTGATATGCACTGATTGTGTTGCCTCCAGCTTTTCTTCTCCCTGTGGCTTGACTACTTAACTCACTTGTTGAGAGGGATTATTTACTAATTATATACTTCTCATTCCTGTAACTCCAGTCCTCTCTAAACAGTGGTGATATCAAATATGCTTCCACCCTTTGAATGGGGTATTTTCTTTTTAAACAACAAAAAAAGTGATGTGCTCAAAAAAAAAAAAAAAAGCATTCCTTAAGGCTCATTGAATCGTTATGAAGCACTTTGTGTATTTGAAAAACGCTTTATAATCTCAAGTCATTCTTTAAAAGGCCTTTTAAGATAAGTCCATACCATGCCTCCTATTTTTCAGAAGAATTTTTTTCCTAGTAAATCTGAGTGACTTGTTTAAACAAACTTAGCAAGGGTATATGATAACCCTTTTCTTAGCAGAGTATGTTTTCTCTTTAATTTGGCTTGGGATAGTAGCACACTTTATCCTCTTCAAGGAAGGAGGAAGGGCACAGTATTCTAGTCTGACCTGTGTAAACGATAAGAGACCAGAAAATACATGACTCCTTGCCCAACTTGTGGCGCTAGACCTTTCAGCCAGAATGTGGTCTCTAGTTGGAGTCTGTACATCCTTTGGTGGTTTGGAGACCCATTGTGACCTGGAGTTAAATCTCAAGGTAAGGAATATTTGTCATCCTACACCATGGGTATCTCCTCTGAAGATGGGTTAGTCTATTTGAGAGGAAACTAACTTAGGTCTTGACCACATTAGAATGTCACCAAGCAGATTGGAAGAAGTCATAGCAGCCCGATGAGGCGGTTTTTTTTGCTCAAGTAATATTTTGATCCCATAATACTAGACATTTCAAACACTATAATAAGACACAAAGCTAAACTACATGTAAATTTTATTTCCATGAGCTACAGAAGTCAAAGTTTTTGGTACAGAGAATGGAGTAATGGTAGCTCTGCTGAAGTGAGTAGTGGTTCTCAACCAGGGTTGATTTTGCCCCCCAGGGGACATTTGGCAACGTCTAAAGATATTTTTGGTTGTCACAACTGGGGAATGTTGCTGGAATCTAACAGGTGGAAGTCAGAGACACTGCTAAACTACCTACAATGCACAAGACAGCCTCCCACAACAGAAAAATGTCAATGGTGCTGAGGTTTTCACTCACCAGGGAATCTTGATTTTGACCACTTAGAACGAGTAATGTGGTTTAGGATGAGTTGTATCAGCTTGCTTACTTTTAACCTCTACCACAGTTTCCGGAGGGCAGGCGTGCTCTTGAAAAGTCAAGGGTTTTAAACAAGGTGAAAAGTTGCCTATCCAGGTAACATGTGTTTGCCTAATGTAGGAAGGTACTTTTCAGTGTTATCTCTTAGGAAACTGAGACCACAGTCCAGAGTAAAACTATACCTTTAACCCTCTTAAGTAAAAAATGCAGGTGCTATTAAGTCTACATAGGAGGGGGTTCTAGAAGAGTTTTTCTAAAAGAAGTTAATTTAGCAGTGAGTTACACAGCAATGGAAGGGTAATTCTAAGGAGTTTCAGACTCTGTCCACTCAGTAAGTAAGCATTGCTGGGTCTCAACTCCTGCCAGTTGTAAAGGGTCAACATCAGTGGTACCTTCAGTAATTTATGGGAGTTGAGGATTAAATGTAAAATGCAGAGAACAACAGTGTCAGGGACATGTACAAGCTTAATAATAGTTGTGTGATGGCAGCGATAATCTAGACATAACAGTAGTAGTAGCAAATGGTACCCCTAAACCCTGTTAAAATGGCCTCTTACTAGTTTGCCATGGCAGTTCCAGAACAGGTTTATCTGGTATTTGGTTTCCTACTCAGAGGTTCTGCCATTATGACCCAGACTAGTGATTGTGACCTGTGGTGGGGAGAGTTGGGGAGGAGGATCTGTGGCTTTTCAACTCAACCCACTGTTAAAAGTCTGTCCTATTGCCGCAGCTCGCTTTGCGTGTTTTCTTTCAGGAGCAGGGAGTAAATATGTCCAATGAAAGGAGGCTGCTGGCCCCTGGTCCTCTACAGATAAAATGTGTTTGAAGTATGGATGGTCAGATAGAGAGTTTAGCACCCTGCCTGGCATGCAGATTAAATGCTTAGTGGTTGCTGTCTGCCATTATTAACAATGTGCAAGTGTTCGGACTGGGAAGGGAGTTAGAACCTGTTTTAGGGGGACAGAGAGTTTGTCCTCCGTATTTCCACTGTGGTCTCTGTTGCAGAAATTCCCTGTGAAGCACATAATATTCTTTTCACAGATGAGAAGACTGAGACTCTGCAAGCTTGAGTAGCATGCTCAAGGTTACCCAGAATGGGATGGCACCGAATATAGACTGGAAGGATGTCCAACTCTAAAGGCCATGCCTTGTCATGCTTCCTTCTTGTGGACAGGGCCTGTGGCTTTCAATATAGTTGCTTGAATGAACGAATGGGTGAATTTTCAGAAACATTTCATGTGTCCTCTAGGGCTGAACATGAGTGAATGAACAGGTATGTTTGGTGTTTTGTGGTTTCATGGGCTTTTTGGGTTTTTTTGTTTGTTTGTTTGTTTGTTTGCATGCCTGGGCACAGAAGGGAAGATTTAGTTTTATCTTTTAGCTTTTTGTTTTTGTTTTTGTGGGTTTTTTTGAGACAGAGTCTCACTCTGTTTCCCAGGCTAGAGTGCCGTGTCGTCAGCCTAGCTCACAGCAACCTCAAACTCCTGGGCTCAAGCAATCCTACTGCCTCAGTCTCCCAAGTAGCTGGGACTACAGGCACATGCCACCATGCCCGGCTAACTTTGTCTATATACTTTTAGTTGTCTGGTTTCTTTCTTTCTTTCTTTCTTTCTTTTTTTTTTTTTTTTTTGTTGTTGTTGTTGTTGAGACAGAGTCTCGCTTTGTTGCCCAGGCTAGAGTGAGTGCCATGGCGTCAGCCTAGCTCACAGCAACCTCAAACTCCTGGGCTTAAGTGATCCTCCTGCCTCAGCCTCCTGAGTAGCTGGGACTACAGGCGTGAGCCACCGTGCCCGGCCTTATCTTTTAGTTTTGATTTTAAATTTGGGTCCCAGTAGCTCTTTTGGACATGAAGAGTTTGCTTATCAGAAGTATCTTATTTTCCTAAATGTATCTATGCATGACAATTACTCCCTAAGATTGAGTCTAGGATTTTTTTTTTAAGCAGGTAATTCTGAAACAGGTTTGAGCATTTAGCTAGGAGGCCCTTTGGTTTCCTAGAACTTGGTCAGATTTGATCTTACCTGGCTACTTAAGTCATTATAAAACGAAATGAGGAAATTGAGAAAAAGGACTTAACCAGATCTTGAGAAATTACTTTTTTTTTTGTTTGTTTGTTTTTTCATCCCCACCGCCCACCCCCACCCGAGAAATTACTTTTGTAAATTTTGATTTACAGGAAGTGAAGTTTGACTTATTCCAACCTTGCTAAGAAAATAAGGTCTTAGTAGCCAGGAAAGGTAGTTCAAAAGCAAAGCTCTGGCTGGGCGCAGTGGCTCACGCCTGTAATCCTAGCACTCTGGGAGGCCAAGGCGGGTGGATTGTTTGAGCTCAGGAGTTCGAGACCAGGCTGAGCAAGAGCGAGACCCTGTCTCTACTAAAAATAGAAAGAAATGATCTGGACAGCTAAAAATATATATAGAAAAAATTAGCCAGGCATGGTGGTGCATGCCTGTAGTCTCAGCTACTCGGGAGGCTGAGGCAGGAGGATCACTTAAGCCCAGGAGTTTGAGGTTGCTGTGAGCTAGCTGACGCCATGGCCTCACTCTAGCCCGGGCAACAGAGTGAGACTCTGTCTCAAAAAAAAAAAAAAAAGGCAGAGCTCTAAAGGATGTTGAGAGGATGCTGGGTAACACCTTATCGCAGATGCTTTTTATCATAGAGTGAGTGCCATAAACAGAAGTGATGCGATAAACCAGCAACACTAAGCACTGCAAAATGCTAACATGGGCAGGTCAAACACCAGCCCTTTTTCAAACTCACTCCTGTTAGGACACCGAGGAAAAGACTCGATAATAGCACAGCCAGACTCGGTAGATATGGCAAATGTGGGGGCAAGAAGGGACACAGGAGTTAAGGTGGAGGGAAGGGAATGGCCAAAGTAAAGATTTCTGGTTTTGGCTCCTACATGTAAAGAACTTGAACACTCTCATCCTTAACAACAAGAAAAAGCTGAGAAAACAAAATCCATGACTTTTCTTGGACCCGTGAGAGAATTGATGTTGCAGGGCAAACCACCACCCCAAAATCTGGAGAAACGGGCTCTTCTAGAGAGACAGCCAAAATTTACTTCCCTGGAGCAAGAGCTGCTGGAGGCCTAGTATGGACTAGCATAAGAGCAAGAAATCCCTGGGGATCGCAGTCTTAGATATGTCATTGGGCTTTACCTCCAAGAACTCCATCAGATTTTCACAGTGACTATCTAGAAAGATCCTCTTGTGGCTCTGACATGGGAAGAAGATCAATAATCATTGTGAAATAACACCTAGAACCTTCTTTGTTTCAAATGCCTATTCTCCAGGGTAAAAGACTGCCAGAGTCTTATCCCTGCTGGGGGAAGGACATTTTTCCCACTCCAGCCCCACTCTAGCCTTCGCGTCTTACCTAAGGAAAATATTGTAAAAAAACAGAAAAACCGGCTGGGCGCGGTGGCTCACACCTGTAATCCTAGCACTCTTGGAAGCTGAGACAGGAGGATCGCTCAAGGTCAGGAGTTCAAGACCAGCCTGAGCAAGAGTGAGACCCCCGTCTCTATTAAAAAAATAGAAAGAAATGATCTGGATAACTAAAAATATATATAGAAAAAATTAGCCGGGCATAGTGGCGTGTACCTGTATTCCCAGCTACTTGGGAGGCTGAGGCAGGAGGATCTCTTGAGCCCAGGAGTTTTGAGGTTGCTGTGAGCTAGGCTGATGCCACGGCACTCACTCTAGCCAGGGCAACAGAGTGAGACTCTGTCTCAAAAGAAAAAAAAAAAACTTTAAAAAACAAACAAAAAAAAACAACCATAGTCAACGGGGGTCAGGCCTCCAAGGAACTACATTGGAAATGCCTCAGCCAGGGAAAGGAATAGGGACCAGAGGGGGAAAGTTCTACCACTGGGGAAACACTGTGAAAATCACAGGCCCACTAAAGCACTGAGCTTTAGTCTGGAGACTACAGAATGCCCCGCTCCCCACACTTTACCACCACACCAGTGGGGCTCCAATATAGTCACAGTGGGTTACAGATGAAAGCTCTTCTCTAAGGAAGAGCAATTAGAGAAACCCTAACATTAAGAGACTGGCAGAAACAAACACTAGAGGAAGGTGAAGCCTCTGGTACTATAACTATGAGAAACATTAAACACAGTCCAACTTCCTCGCTAGATTACCATAAAACCTCACACTCAGCCGGGCAGGGTGGCTCACTCCTATAATCCTAGCACTCTGGGAGGCCAAGGCGGGTAGATTGCTTGAGCTCAGGAGTTAAAAACCAGCCTGAGCAAGAATGAGACCTTTTCAGTAAATAAATAAACAACTTTGCACTCGAGACCTATCTACTTTGGTTTCTATTACCCAGTGTAATATGTTTGGCTTTCAACAAAAAATGACAAGGCATGCCAAAAAGCAAGAAAAAGTCTGAAGAGAAAAACAATCGGAACAAAAGTCAGGTATGACACGAATGTTGGAATTATTAAACAATTAAAATAACCATGAATAATATGGTAAAGGTTCTAATGGAAAAAGACACGCAAGAATAGGGTAGGCCGGGCGAGGTGGCTCACACCTGTAATCCTAGCACTCTGGGAGGGGCCGAGATGGGTGGATTGTTTGAGCTCAGGAGTTCGAGACCAGCCTGAGCAAGAGCGAGACCCCGTCTCTACTAAAAATAGAAAGAAATTATTTGGACAGCTAAAAATATATATAGAAAAAATTAGCCAGGCATGGTGGCACATGCCTGTAGTCCCAGCTACTGGGGAGGCTGAGGCAGAAGGATTGCTTGAGCCCAGGAGTTTGAGGTTGCTGTGAGCTAGGCAGACGCCACTGCACTCTAGCCTGGGCAACAGAGTGAGACTCTGTCTCAAAAAAAAAAAAAAAAGACTAGATGGGTAATATAGTCAATAAAGATGAAAACTCAGAATCAAAAGGAAAAGCTAAAAATCAAAATCAGTAATAGAAATGAAAAATGCCTTCAATGGACTCATAAGAAGGCTTGAGATAGTTTAGGGAAGAATCAGTGAGTTTGAAGATAGGTCAATAGAAACTTCCCAAACTGAAATGCAAAGAGAGAATACAAAGAACAGAACCTCCAAAAACTGGGACTATTTCAAACAGTAATGCATACGTGTAATTGCATACAAAACAAGAAAGAATAGAGCAAAATATATATATACACAGTTGACCCTTGAAAGATGCCGGGATTGGGGGTGCTGACTGTTGGAAATCCTTGTGTAACTTTTGACTCCCCCAAAACTTAATAGCCTACCGTTGACTGGAAGCCTTACCAATAACAGTCCATTAGCCCATATCTTATATATGTATTACACACTGTATTCTTATGCTAACACAAGCTAGGGAACAGATGTTATTAAGACCATCATAAGAGAAATATATTTACTATTAAGTGGAAGTGGGTCATCAAAGGTCTTCATCCTCGCCTCTTTCAATTGAATAGGCTGAGGAGGAGGAGGAAGAGGAGGGGTTGGTCTTGCTGTCTCAGGGGTGGCAGAGGCAGCAGAGGTGGAAGGGGAGGCAGGCACAGTCGGTGTTACTTTTATTGAAAAATATACACATATAAGTGGACTTGCATAGTTCAAAGCTGGTGTTGTTCAAGGATCAACTGTATGTATGTTTGAAGTAGTAATTGCTGAGACCTTTCCAAAATTAATGACACCAAAACTACACACAACCAGGAAGCTGAAAGAACACCAAGCAGAATAAATTTAAAAAATTAAATAAACACCATGGCATATCATAGTCACTTCAGAAAACCAAAGACCAAGAGAAAATCTTGAAAGAAGTAAGAAGAAAAAAGTAAAGGAGTGCTGGCTTGACAGTTTTCAAGTACCTTTTATCAGTAGTCTTGAGAACAGAGATGGTAATATTTTGTAACATCTGAGTTCTTAACCTGGATTCTAACTTGAATGGGAAAAAAGTTGTACCTTTACATTTAATATTCTCTAACTGGAATTTAGCATTTCTTCCATTATGAATGTAGGAGCAAACCAGAGTGGTGGTACAAGCCTGAGCAAGAGCGAGACTCTGTCCCTACAAAAAATAGAAAAAACCAGACGGGCATCATGGCGCACACCTGTAGTCCCAGCTACTCGGGAGGCTGAGGCAGGAGGATCATTCGAGCCCCCAGGACTTTGAGGTTGCAGTGAACTAAGATAACACCACTGCACTCCAGCCAGGGTGACAGAGCAAGACACTGTCTCAAAAAAAAAGTAAAAAAAAAAAAAACAACAGAGCGGTGGTACAAGTAGAACTTGTGATTATCACCAATTAACACAAATATATTAATTATATCACACTTGTTGCAGATTTGAAATACACTGATCACTACTTGAGAATTATCGTAGTTATCAGACTCACCTCAAGATCTTGTTTAATGCGTTAAGAGAAGCACATTATTTTATCACAAGTGTTTAAAAATACTTTAATAAACACTTCAATAAATTGATTTCTTTTATAATCCTATGTATTTTATGCTTTTATAAACATATTTGAGTAGGGATCTCTGGCAGAAAATTGGTTAAGCCCTGGTATATAAAACTGAACCCGCCTGTGGCAGAGTGAGATTTGGATGAGCCTGAGTCAGCAGGATATGGAGAGGTTGGCTCGGTGTTCAGGTGTGTGTGTGAGAGAGGAACCGCAAGGGAGAGGGACAGAAAGACAGAGATTGGAAAACAACAAACCTACGGTGTATGGAGTGTGTAGGTTTTAGTCTGGTGTCTTTATATGTATCATCTCATTTAATTCTCAAAACAACCCTATTGGATGGATATTATCTTTATTTTACCAAAAGAAGAAATGGGACAGAGTTCAGTTTGTCCAAGGTCACACAGCCAGGAAAAAGTGCAACTGGGATTCGAACCCAAGTCTTTGTGATTCCAAAACCTGTACCTGTGCGATGGATGCTGCCTCCAGTACGGATTGCACCAACTGTGCAGTGTGGCCAAAACACCTGCCCTGACAGCTGGTGCCTGCAGACTCCTGGACACGATGCCCCTGGTGCTTGCACGGTTGCCTTGGTGCCAGTGTTATCGAAGAGGCCAACACGGGCAGAGACTCATTTTCCTGAGCTAAAGAAAAACTGAACATTTAAGAGAATTTGGTGATAAACGTGCAATGGCCATCCCTGCTTGGCAGATGTAAACACTGCAGCCTCGTCGTTACTTAGCTTCTCAGTACATTTCCTTTCCTTTCTAGCTAGATTATACTTTAATCCAGTTGTTTTCATGTTCACGAAATCCAAACCATGTTTAACCGGTTTATTATTGGAGTGTCTCTAAGGTGAAGAAAGTTTTGTCCTTTCAACTGTGCTGGGGATTTGCCGTCTTCTTTCTGCAAAGGGATTTTCCTGGATCTGTAATCTGAACACTTTGACCTGTGAGGGGTGTTTTCCCCCACTATGAGCAAATTTGTGAGGCTTGACCTTTTGTGTGCTGTGGAGCAGAGACAATGGCCTTCTGTGAATGTCTTTTCTTGAGGACAGTAGTAATTGGTGTCAGGAATGTTAATCATCCCGGTGTCTTCGGGGCCTTGTTGCTCTTTGCCGCTGCAGCCAACTCCCCGCTTGCCTCTGCTGCCTCCCTGAGAACGACCCGCCATTTCCTGAGAGCTTTCAGTCAAGAACATTTTCAGGGTTGACAGTCTGACTAAAACTGACGTAAGTGACTGCCAGTTCGCTCTCAGACAACCATCTGAGTTGACGAGATGACAGGTCCTCATACACAGTGCCTGGTGGGAGGATAGATTGGTACAATTTATTGCCTTCCATGGTAGGCAATTTGGCAATAACTATCAAAACTATACGCCCCAAATTTCACTTCTAGGAATTTATCTCACATACTTTCTATTTTGAGAAATGATATTTACAGAATATAGGCTACGTTATTTGATTGTTAATTGAATATCTCTGAAAGAGTCTAGAAGAAACAGGTAACTTTGGTTGCCTGGTTGGGGAGACTGAGTGGCCCAAGGACAGAGGTGAGAGGAAAACATGTCACTCTGTACCCTTTAAAAAACAAACAAGAAAGAAAGTCTTTTGACTTGAGGATAATTTTAGATTTACAATAAAGTTATAAAGATAATACAAAGAGTTCCATATACCCCTTCATGCTGACATCATATGTGACCAGCATATATTTGTCAAAACTAAGAAACTGGCATTGGTTCATTATTACTAAGTAAATTCCAAACTTAGAGTTTCGCTAGTTTTTCTACGAATATCCTTTTTCTGTTCCAGGATCCAATCCAAGAAACCACATTACGTTTGGTCCTCACATCTCTTTAGTCTCCCTGTGGTCTGTGACATGTATGCCCTTTTGAACTTTATATCATGTGACTACTGACTACTCAAAAACAGGTAAAATATTTAAAAGAAATAGACTTGTAGAGTCATAGGATGTTAGAACTATAAGGAACCATAGAAACAATGCAATCCAAGCCTCTCATTTTTCAGACGTGGGAAGGGACTTGTCCACGGGCCTCCCCCAATAGCAGACCCAGAGCCACACTAGACCCCAAGGGAGGGGCCCGGGAAGGGCTGAAAGAATACAGGCTTTGAAGTCACCTAGACTCAGGCACAAATCCCAGCCTTGTGTCCTTGGGCCAGTCGGTACTTTTTTTTTTTTTTTTTTACTGGCTTCTTATATATATATATATATATATATATATATATAAAATGTTTTAAGATTCATCCATGTTGTTGCATGTAAGTAATTTGTTTAAAAGACCAAACAAATAAAAAATAGTTCCTTGAGGAAGTAGTCATGATTTCTAAGAATTTATTGAGAAAGCATGTTTTTCCATCCTCGATCTCTACTTATGCAGGAATGCGGCACCACTGACCAGACTCCCTTCCCTTCCACACCCCAGCACATTTCAAAGCCAAAGGGAAGCTTGCCTGGGGCACTTTGTCCTGAGGCCCAGGGACTGCTGCTGGGGAACCTGCGGGGTGAGCTGAGCGCTGGGGAATGGCAGTGTGAGAGGAAAGCCTGGAGAGGGAAGACAGCAGCTCCAAATATACGCACTGACTGAGCAGACGCCTCCGTATTAAGCAGGGCACCTATCATTTATTCATAAGGATTGTTTGTCTCCCCCACTCACACTTCCCCCCTCACAACCCCTCTCCCCAGCTTCCAGCCTCTCGGATGTTTCCTGTGGGTATTAGTGAGACACTATGCATAGGTAGCCTTTCCCTGAACTTGCATAGGGATTCCCAAGAAGGCAGGAACCTCCTCATTACCTTCCAGACTTTGTGTGTCTCCATAGGGTGAGGAACCCATGGTCCTGGGGCCACGTGTGGCCTTCTGGATCCTGAGTTCTGCCTTTTGACTGAATCCAAATTTTACAGAACAAATCCTTTTTATTAATAAAGGATTTGTTCTGTGAAGTTTAGATTTGGTGGAGGGACCACACACCACATGATAGATGGTTTGGAAAATACATGAAAAGATAATTTAACCATAATCCCAACATTTTTTTCCTATGTTGAAAATGCAAATTTTTAGCTACTCAGGAGGCTGAGGCAGGAGGATCACTTGAGCCCAGAAGTTCATGACCAGACTTCTTCTCAAAAAAGAGAAAAAAAAAGTACAGATTTTTATATGGAGATCTCTCTACTTTAGCCCATCATTTCAGAGTTCAAATGACTGACTTACCTAGCAATTTAGAAGCTAATATAAGGGAGCCCAGTTAAACTCTCACTGTAATTCAAATTACAGAGATATTCAATTTCTTTATCTACAATTCGCCTGGTCTTCACAAAATCTCACCTGCTGATTAGAGATAAAAATGAACCTTTCATCCTATCTTGTGGGATTGATTGAAATAGCTCCTTAGGTATTCTGCAATCTTCCAGAGAGTGACCCTTTCCCCTTGCTTTTCTTCCTAAAAAGACATCCCTGAGGCTGGGCATGGAGGCTTATGCCTGTAATCCTAGCACTCTGGGAGGCTGAGGTGGGAGGGTCGCTTGAGGTCAGGGGTTTGAGACCAGCCTGAGCAAATGCAAGACCCCGTCTCTACCAAAAACAGAAAAAATTAGCTGGGCGGGGTGGCACGTGCCTGTAGTCCCAGCTACATGGGAGACTGAGGCGGGAGGATGGCTTGAGCCCAAGAGTTTGAGGTTGCAGTGAGCTATGATGACGCCACTGCACTCCACTCTAGCTTGGGCAACAGAGCAAGACTCTGTCTCACCAAAAAAAAAAAAAAAAAAAAAAAGATCCGTGTATAATGAGGGCTGGTTCAGCAGACAAATGAGTGCTCCTGCACGTAGGAAAAGCTGGGGTTCCTCACACACATGCCCCCGCCCCCCTGGTCTCTGGAAAGATGTTCCTGTCTGCCAAGGTGCTGCCCACAGCAGGTGTTGGTCTGCTCTCCAGGCTTGATGAGCGCTCGTGGTGGTCCCTGGATGGCAGGCCCCACTTCAGCGCTTGCTGGCTGCTGACACTTGAGTCCCTGCGGAGTTCTCCAGACAGTCTTGGACCCAGTGGTCTGCCCCTATGCTCCACGGAGGGGTCTGTCACTTTGCCCTGCCACGGCAGGCCATTAGCTCTGCGTCAGCTTTCACATCATAGGAGACTGAGAGAGTTAAACTCTAGGAATTTGCTTTTCTCTCCACATGGTGTGGCCAGGTGATATGGCCACCTCAAGAGTATTGCGGGTTACCAGAATCCAAACAGGCCTGGGGGCAGAAAGCTCCCTCCCTGGAAGTTACCCTCCACGCCCCTCCCCCACACCAGGTCAAAGGCCTGACGGGGAAATCAAGGCAGTCCGTCAGCCTGATTCACTCTGCTGCATTCTTGCTCTCTGTTTTTCCTTCTTCCATCACATTCAAGAATGAGAAAGGAAAGAGCAAGCTTTTCTTTTACTTTCTCCCTCTTACTTCAACCACCAAGCAGCGAGCATCCTGGCCTTGCTGTCACGAGCCAAAATGCAATCAATCTTCTCTATGCTACGGAACTCTGTGAACTTGGCTCTGTAGGTTCTGCCTTTGAAACAGGAGAGAAAAAAGGAATTTGGGGTTCCCCGGGTTAGAGTGCCGTGGCGTCAGCCTAGCTCACAGCAACCTCAAACTCCTGGGCTCAAGCGACCCTCCTGCCTCAGCCTCCCAAGTAACTGGGACTACAGGTGTGTGCCACCATGCCCAGCTAATTTTTTCTATATATTTTCAGTTGTCCAGATAATTTCTTTCTATTTTTAGTAGAGACGGGGGGGTTCTCGCTCTTGCTCAGGCTGATCTCGAACTCCTGACCTCGAGCGATCCTCCCGCCTCGGCCTCCCAGAGTGCTAGGATTAGAGGCGTGAGCCACCTCGCCCGGCCTGCATCAGGATTAAGTACAGATGCCCAGGCCCCACCTCACACTTGCTGCGTCCCAATCTCGGGAGGTAGGAACAAGGAATCTACATTTTAAACAATCTCCATGGGTAGGTCTTATTCATGCTATTCCATATTCTGTAAATTTATTTTATTAAATATTTTTGTTGAGCCTAATTATCCAAAACAGTGAATGGCAGGTAAATCAGGCACACACCAAGTAGCAGAATTATTACGCAAATACCAAAAGGAATTCTGAGACTTTGTAACTACTGATAAGTAATGTCAGTGATAGAATGTTAAGAGGGCTATCAGAATGCAACACACGTTCACTCCAATTACAACTATGTTAAAATGTATAGGAACATGTGCAAGAACTGGAACAAATAGGCAAAAATGAAATAGTTCTGTTAGGGAGGTGGAATTGTAGGTGATTTTTTTCCCCTCTAGATAGATTTTCCTATAGTACCATCTTTAATTAATTAATTAATAATAAAATTAGCCAGGCATGGTGGCATGCACCTGTAGTCCCAGCTACTTGGGAGGCTGAGGCAGGAGGATCACTTGAGCCCAGGGATTCGAGGTTGTAGCGAGCTATGATGATGCCACTGCACTCCGCTTAGGTGACAAAGCGAGATTCCATCTAACAAAATTTTTTTTGAAAAGGTTAAAATATTCCAGGAGTCCCTGCATGCCTTAGGAAGGAAATCAGACAGCCCAACCGTCTGAGAAGGAAAACTCACCCCTTGTCCCTGGGTCACTCTGATCTCGAAGCTCCCTGCATACAGGAAGAAGCTTGGGCTGAAGGGCAGAGTATGTTTCACTTTGGGCTCAGCTGTTATTTATTAGGTTTCACAGTATCTC
The DNA here is from genome assembly GCF_041146395.1 of Eulemur rufifrons. Classification (NCBI taxonomy): domain Eukaryota; kingdom Metazoa; phylum Chordata; class Mammalia; order Primates; family Lemuridae; genus Eulemur; species Eulemur rufifrons. The sequence goes on along the minus strand of NC_090997.1, from coordinate 61,907,798 downwards.
TAAATGAGGTTGGGAGGAAGGTATTACCCGCTTGGGTCTGACAGCCTCGACCCCACTTCTGAACTACAAATCACCTGCACCTGCTGCCCCTCCCCAACCAGATCTGTGTTGCCCAGTGCATAAACAATCCACTGATGGCTAGATACAGTGGCTCATGCCTGTAATCCTAGCACTTTGGGAAGCCAAGGCTTGCCTGAGGCCAGGAGTTTGAGACCAGCCTGGGCAACATTTCAAGACCCCTGTCTCTACAAAAAATAAAGAAATACTCATGCCTGTAGTCTCAGCTACTCAGGAGGCTGAGGCAGGAGGATAACTTGAGCTCAGGAGTTTGAGGCTTCAGTGAGCTATGATTGGGCAACTGTACTCCAGCCTGAGTGACAGAGTGAGACCCCATCTCAAAAAAAAGAAAAAAAAAAAAAAACACTGATCTTCCGTATTCCAGGGATGCTGGAGAGACCTTCCTTTCTATTGCAGAGAGCTTGGGGTAGCAAGGGAGCCTGGAGCACTGTTGGCAAGAACTGGCTTCCTCATTTTGACATTCAGGGAAGAGCAAGAGTGGGAGCTGGCTGGCCCCTGGGGGAAGCTCTGGGAGTCAGGGGGCACAGCCCCTCCCTACATGCCAGGCCCTCCCCTCTCCCAACTTCCCCACAGACCCTGGATGCTCTGCTCCGAATCACAGGCTGCTGCCAATTACAAAAGGACCCTTAACTCCATTTTGCAGCCTCTTGATTGATAGCACTGGTGAGTGAAATTATAAGCCTTAATGATCACGTTAATTTCTGGGGAAAGGGAAGCGGTCAGAAGAGGTTCTCAATCATAAGCGCCACAATCAGCTGGGGGAGTTCAATGACAGGCCAGAGCAGAAAAAGAGGGGGAAGAATTAACTTTTCTAAAGGTCACCAGAGAGTAGAAGGTGAGCAACCCTGCATGATGGATGAGGGGCCCAGATGACTCTGGAGCCAGAAGGTGAACCCCCTTCCCAGGGCTCCTGAGAAGGCCGGTCAGTGCTCCTCATCCTTAGCTGCACGCTGGAATCACTTGGGAGCTTTAAAATCACGGATGCCTGGACCCCACCCCAGAGGCGCTAGTGTGATTGCTCTGGGATGCGGCTTGGGCATCGAGAGTTTTTAAAGCTCCCCAGGTGATTCCACGTGCGGCCAAGCTTGAGAAGGACTTGTCTAAATGCAAGGATTTGTGGGGCAAGGTTGAGCACATTTGGAAATGTGCTTAATCTGATTAGTGCTTGCCTCAAGGAGACTTTCTTCTGGTGGTCTCTTGGCCCCACTTGAGATGTTAGAACAGAAGGAAGAGTGGGCATCGCTGAGCCTAGTACTCCTTTTCATAGATGAAAACCCGGAGGTGCAGAGAGGTTAACTCGCCCAGATCACAGTGGTCATAACTAGAACCCCAGCGTCTTGACCCTGGTGAAGGCTCTTTCCGCTAGGCTCACCGCTGGGGCCAAGAAGATGCTGTGGACTGACCATCAGTGGGACAGGAGGTGGGAGCTCTTTTCTAGCCTTCATGGTAAAGGAGCTCAGGTCTCTCCTGATTGCTCAGAGTCCTGGGACATAGCAATTGACAGATATTAGTGATACCAGTGCCATGGACAGAATAAGGCCACCTGGCTCACCTGAGGATCAAACCTATGACCGTGGCTTCCTTAATACATTGACCCTACTCATGGTTTCCCAGCAGAGCACGGCAACACTTCAGCATGTCACAAAGATGCCCAGGATATGTGGCAACATCCTGGTTGCTTCATCTGAAAGTCTCCCTCTGCCACATCGCTGATGAGCCGCCTCACAGCGTACAGCTGACAGCACTGATGTCCCTCCCTAACCGTCTCTACTGAGGTCAGCAATATCCAGAGAAAAGAGCCACTTCATGTTCCAAAATGAGTTTCGAAAATCTAAAAACATTGTTAAAAATACAGACTACATAGAAAATAAGCCATTTGACATTTGTGATAAAGGTAGTGGAGTTATTCAGTTAAAGAGAGCTGTTCTTCAATTTCCAGAGTGATCACATAACAAAAAGGTGTTGTACAATGTGTGGCCTGAGATTCTTGGAGCAGCAGCTGAGCAGCAGAAAGCATCAGCTAACCTCATTTTGCATTTTCATTCATCCACTTTCTCTCAACCTTCATTGCGACTTAGGTACTCCCCAAAGTTCACAGAAGTGGCCTGTGCTGAAAATTTGGGGAACGAAGCTCTAACTATTGTACAGGGTGAGACCTACTTAACCAATCCGGTAAGCATTATAGCAGAGGCATATTCACAATAGAAACATACATATTCTCTGTATTTTTCTAATAGCTTCTGAAGTGTTCATCAAGCCTGTGTCTGATTAAGCACTTTTAAATTTTGAGCAATGAAATGGGCCCTCTCATACCCTCTTGGCAGGAGTGCAAATTGAAACAACCCTTTTAGAGAGCCATTTGGCTGTATCTTTCAAAATTAAAAATGCATATAATCTTTGACCCAGAAATGCCCCTTCTAAGAATTCATCCTACACAAATACTCCCACAAATCCACAAAAGTGTACATGGAACGTTGGTTCTTTGCAGTTTAATTTATTATGTGAAAAACTGCAAGCAACCCAAATTCATCAACACGAAATTTGTTGGAGCCTGGACAATAGCGAGACCCTGTCTCTACAAAAGTTTAAAAAATTTGCCAGGTGTGGTGGCACTGGCCTGTAGTCTCAGCTACTCAGGAGGCTTAGGCAGGAAGATCACTTGAGCCCACGAGTTTGAGGTTGCTGTGAGCTGTGATAATGCCACTGCACTCTAGCCCGGCTAATAGAGCAAGATGTCTAAAAAGAAAAGAAAAGAGAAGAGAAGAGAAGAGAAGAAAAAAGAAAAGAAAAGAAAAGAAATTTAGTTGGCTAAACTGTGATTCCATAAAATGGAATACTAGGCAAATGTTAAATTGAATTGAATGAGATAGAACCATATGTATCCATCAGGAAAAGAAGAGTGTTTCCATTTTTATAAAATAATTAAGGCAGGTGGCCATGAAACAGATCTTTGGCCAATGGGGTTCAGTTCTTGGGCTCCTAAATTGGATTAAAAACCTGCACCATAGCTAAAATAATTTGAGGGTTTTAATTCAGTTCCTGAACCCATCCCCTGTTCACTGTCTTCCCTTGCATCCAAAACAACCTAAAAGTAATTCAAACACAAATGTAAGAGTCCTACCTAATCATCATGGTATGTAAATAACACTTTTGAAAAGTGACACGCCCAAGTTCAGAAAAACCGTTTGTCAAAGAAGCACTGAAGACTAGTTTTTTCCTGCAATAATCACTTGGATGGGCTTATCTTCTCTTGTGTGTATATCCCAAAATCCCAGAAGAGATTGTTACTGAGCTTTTTCAAATGTTGAAAGCCAGGTTTGATTGTTTTTTTGTAATGGCAGAGATGCCCCAAACAAAAGGCAATTCCAGTGGGAATCAGTACTCTGTGGCTTGTCACAAGAATCTTACTCCCTTTTAATTTTACTAAGAATATTTAAAATAGACTGAAGTAGATTATGATTGTAATCGATTTTATTAAACCTCAATGAATCCTCTCCCCTCACCCCGTGAGAGAGAGGAGTGCATTTCTCTGTACCCTTAGGGTTGGGAAGACTGGCCATCAATATGGCCGTGGCCAGGGGGAAGGGAGCAAACGTGAGTAGCAGCTGTAAATGAACTTGCAGGGTCTGGCTCAGCCTCTTGCATTCCTGTATTCTGCCAAGAAAAGAAGTTGCTTTCGGGAAGCTGCTAGTCCAGAATGAGGAAACCCTGGAGCACATTCAAACCCAGACTACAACCTGAAGCCAGGTCCAGCTGAGCCCAGCCACACCCTGCAGAGCCTCAGGAGACTGGGGGTCCTATGAGCAAGAAATAAAAGTTCATTGCTGTAAGCTCTTGGGGTTGTCTGTTATTTAGCATTATTGAAGCAAAACTTGACTAATACATGAATGAACAGCCTGTGACCCATTACCCAGCCTTACAAAATCTTGTCACTTATCTCATATTTGTTTGAGATTCTTTTTTTTTTCTTATGAAATAAATCATTCCAGAAACATTTGAGGATCTCTTAGTACCCTTCACCAATCCCATCTACTCCTGGAAGTAGCCACTGTCATGCAGTTAGTGTTTATAATACTTATGCCTGTTTTAAATGTTTGCTATCCCTTTATATACCCATAAACATTATCTGGTATTGTTCTGTAGATTGTAAAATGTTACATAAATGATACCAAGCTGTATGTTTCTTCTGCAATTCACTTCTCTCCCTCCCACCCACCCAACACTGTATTTCAGATTTACTGATATTGATGCATTGGCTGTAGCCATTCAATTTACCTATTGCCTGTATCTACCACAATGTATCAATCCTCTGTTGATGGGCATTTAAGTTGTTAAATATGAACAGTGTTACAGGGAACATTCTTGCACACATCTTTGAGTACCTTGCTGTTCTTTAAGACCAAGTTCTCATTTTTGGGGGGAATCAGTAGACAAGAAGTGCGTGGTTGATTGAACTTTCACAAACACAATCTGCAAGGTCATTTTAGGCAAGAGCAGAGGCACGAGCATCTCTTGCTGCAGCTGCCACCCAGAAGGAACCCATAGTGCCTGTGGCCTCGGGCACCTCTGATTTCCACCACCAGCCTCTGGCTATGGGGCCAGCGCCCTAAGATTTCATGGCAACATCTAGATGACCTTTCTGCTGCTCATTCTGCATCTTCCCAATAGTTTCTCACACTTTATCTTTTTGATCATTAAATGATTTCAAGTGTCTGGTCAGGACTGAAATGTTGGCAATGAGTTAGAAACAGAGGAAGGAATGAAGACTCTGTTAATCGGCCTCTTTCTTCCTCACACAGCAATTTTGCTAACAGATGCAATTATATTTGAGAGCTGTAGAGAACAGAATCTTATGTTTTATTCCTTTATTCATCATTTTACAAATGGAATTCACTGTAAAAAGGAAATTGCTTCTGTAGTTCAGTTCTTTAGGCTCTGCGCTGGAGTGCTCTGAGCTTCAGTTTTAACACCAGCTGCTGCCGCCACCTTGTTCCTGGTGGGTGCGAACCAGCCAGGGATGGAGGCTGAGAAATCAGGCAGAGTTCATTTAAATTCAATATATTTTTATTCTTTGTAAATACAATGAGTACAACCTTTTAACTTCACAAATCAGTTAATTCACTTTGTACAAGAAAAGTTTTACTCATCCTATGATAGTCCAAGTGCTGAATTTTTTTCTCAGTGCTAGTACCTAATAAATCAAAATGTGAAAAGTACAGCAGCTATTTAAAAATGTTTGTTTCTACATTTCCATAAGTATAGAGTCATACCAAAGGAGCAGCGTATAGTGTGGGACGATGTGTGTGTGTGTGTGTATGTGTGTATGTGTGCATTCAAGGCTTTACTAGAAACCAGAGTTTTCTGAAAGGCATTGAAGAGTCTCAGGCTGTTAGCAATGGATCAGTCAAGAAACCTTTTAGCATTCTCTCCTTGAAGTTCCTTCTGGCACTGCGTCCATGCTCGGTTACTGTCTGCTGCGACTCGCTGAACCACGAGTTTGGACCCCCCCTTGCCTTTGGTTTCAGCACTATGTTAACGGGACAGCAATCTACCTCACTCAATCACTCATCTCCACTGTATTTGGTTTTGCTGTTTTTATTCATCCTCCCTTGACTTGTGTTCTTTTAGTAAAGCTCTTCTATTTTTGAGATGTTATCCAATCTGAAGTCCTGGTGAGAATCTCATTTTCGTCCACCAAATCCTTTGACAAGGTTGCCTGGCCTATGGTATTAAAAAAAAGAAGAAGAAAAAGAAAAAAAGAAAGAACAAAAGAAAGAGAAAGAAAAGGAAAAAAGAAGATAGAGAAAAAGCAAATCACATGGCATAAGCTACTTTTCACTTATTAACTCAGTTCTGAAGGCCACTTAATAATGTTTTACAATAGAAGGGAAACTTTTGATAATACTTTTGCTTTAAAACCTAGCCATTATTTTTAAAATAAATGCTCCAACATAACATAGTTCTGAAGGCCGCAGTATGATGTTATACACAGAGCTATATTTGGTTACCCAACTTCATATGCTAAAAAGGAAAAGAAAGCACTACTTGTCTTTCAGCTTTTGATAGTTCGGCCCGATCTCCAGGTAAGAGGCAGAACGGCACGGCACGGCCTGTGGCAACCCCCAATTGGCCACCCTCCCAGGGCAGGCAGCAGTGAGTCTTCCGCGCAGGTGATCCTGTTGCACTCTCTTTCCTTCCCAGCCGCCCTACCCTGATTGAGGCAGCCGGTCAGAGCTACTGGAATGTTTTTTGTTGATTGGCATTTTTTTCCTGAAGGCTACACATTCCCAGGTTTATGCTTCCTGAAGGGTTTGTTAGTTGAGGCTTGTTCTCCGTGGGTAGAAGTTCATCTGATACTGTCCCATCCTGAAAAGTGGGTACTTTGAGAGCTTAGATATCACTGGATTTGTACATGTCTGAAAGCAGTCTTGTAATTGGCACGTTGCCGATGGTTTTTTTGAAAAACACTTCTTCTATGGTTGATGGGCTAATAGAACGTAAAGCTGGCAAAAGCAACAGGAGTTTTCCAAAGCGACAGGGTTGAGTGGGATATCTGGAATATGAGAAGCCATGAAAGCAAGGTCAGAGTCCAGTATTAATGGGAATTATCATCTCATACTTGAACATTCATCATCTCCAGTATGATTTCCTGACTTGGGCCTCTTGAGTATACATACTATCCCCGCAACAGAGTCCTGACAGGCACTGTTGTCCCTGTTTTGCAGGTAGGTAGGCTACTTGAGGCATGGAGAACATAAACAATGTCGCCAAAATCACTTGCAGACTGTCTGCATTAGCAAAGGGGTTGCATTTTGTTTGGGGAAGAAACAATTTTAAGAAACATGATACTGGCTGGACGCGGTGGCTCATGCCTGTAATCCTAGCACTCTGGGGGACCTAGGTGGGAGGATTGCTCAAGGTCAGGAGTTCAAGACCAGCCTGAGCAAGAGTGAGACCCCGTCTCTACTAAAAATAGAAAGAAATTATTTGGACAACTAAAAACATATATATAAAAAAATTAGCCGGGCATGGTGGCAGCTACTCGGGAGGCTGAGGCAGGGGGGTCACTTGAGCTCAGGAGTTGGAGGTTGCTGTGAGCTAGGCTGACGCCCCCGGCACTCTAGTCTGGGCAACAGAGTGAGACTCTGTCTCACAAAAAAAAAAAAAAAGAAAAGAAAAGAAAGAAACATGATACTAATTTTAAGTATAGTGTCCATGATAAAGCTAGCAACAGAATCCATGTTTTCTAACTCTCGAGGCTCCTTCAGTAGGCTATTTCCCTCAAATAAAATGGCTCCTTTTTCTAAGCAATTCTCCAAATTATTATTCAGGCATTATACTTAGTCACTCTCAGGAATAATTCCATCCTTATTACACTGCAAATTAAAGACTAAGTTCTGTTGGTGGCAGTGCCACCCAACTTTCATGTCAATGAAATTGGCATATAATTAAAGATGTGAGAAATTGCTTAACAATTTCCTCTCTTAATGTCCAACATACATCTGGGCTCAGATGTGCAAGTTCAATTTTCTGCTGCCTTTAGATGCCTGCAAGCCACCTCCTCACTGCAGCACTGATGCTGCTTCAGCCGATAGCTGGAATCAGGTATCAAGGCCTTCCACGAGGAGGGATCCCCGCACTGAAACAAACCACCTACAAGACAGGGCTTCAGGGGCACGTATCTGTGACTAGGCCAGGTTCAACCCAGGCCACAGGGTGCTAGAAACGGGAGATATCAACGTTCGTTCAAAGGAGTTGGCTGTGTTTAACTGCCTGATAACTTCACCCTGCAAATAGATTCCAGGAGAGCAACTTTCATGCTTGTCTCTTAGCATTGGGCACATGAGAGTCCCTCTCTCCAACCAGATACAGGGCTTATAATTCACTCTGGGCCTCTGAGGAGCTCATTTGTCTCTTTCAGTGCCCAGCTTCATGAGCACCCATGGACAGCGGCCACCAGACCACATTTAATAATGTGCCATGGAAATGGTGAGGCTTATCTACATTAAAAAAAAAAAATCCTCCCTAAATCCCACCACTTGCTCTCCTTGCTGAAGGTATCTCCTGTGTTTCCCAGAAAGTAGTCCCAAGATCCATGTCTCCCTTTCACCTTCACACTCCTTCTCTTCAACAGCTCCGTTTCCCTTCCTAGGATCAGACAGTACAAATAACTCTTCAGCGAGTTGGGGGCAGTGGCTGCCTGGACAATCTCTGCCATGTCTGCGGCATCCGCCCAACGTGCTGCACATTTCCCATGGTGAGAAACCACTGTGGGAAATAATCACTTTCAGAAAGGATGAATTTTGTAGAGTCCATAGACAATCAACTCTTGATTTTCTGTGAATAGATTACCCACTTATCTACTCACCCACTTCTTTTATTCTCTAGTTGGGAAAGGGATGGTTAGTCAACAAAAATCAATTATCTATTATATGTGGAGTACTGTACCACCCAGAAACAATAACAATTTGTGTGTATGCGTGAGAGAGAGATGGGGAGAGAGAGAGAGAGAGAGAGAGTCTGACTGATCAAAATTGTTTTTTACAATGTCTACGCCACTGACTCCATCCATTAGCATGAATAACTGGAAGTTTCCTTTCAGGTTTAAGTGTTTGGGGTCTATCACAGAATTATTTATTTGATCTTCAGTTATAACATATAGTTTCTGTAAATTTCTAGCCTTCTCCTTATGTCCTAGATAATTAGAGAAATAGCTTATAAGCTGTAACATACATTTAGCTCAGTCTCAGTTTGCATGTTAACTTTTCATTCCAATTTCAGATTTTCTTTTTCTAGACAGGAAAGTGCTAAAAGAAAGAGTATTCACTGATTTGAAGGGGCTAAGAAATAAGACATAGTCATTTTGTCACATTTTGTCACAGTTTAAAATATTAAACTGTAGCTGTAGCTGATACCATGAAATAAGATTTCCATGCCAAAATAGATGTGTTCCTTCCACAAATAATTTTCTTGTTTGGGGGGGTAGGGGAGATGTAGTATACTTGTGTTTCTCTAAAATAGATTGTTATTGATCTGTGGTTGCGTTCTCTCAGGTCACCCTCTCAGCAGTCCATGGCATGCCTGGCTCCCCTCAGTCACCTTTCCCCTCTTTCCGCTCTACCAACTCCTCCAAGGGCTCTGGCTGCACCTTTCTCCCCTGCTGAAATCGTTCTACCATTCAAGGACCAACTCACATGTCCTCTCCTCCATCAATCAGCCTGTCCGGATTTTCCCTCACCCTCTCCCACTAGAATTCATTTCTCCCACTCCCCACATTGCTTTTGTCTCTTCTCTGGTCTGGATTGGAGTGACACCTCTGCCCACTTCTCACAATGATAAGGGGAACATCTTGTTTTTTCTGGTACCCCACAATGCCCACCTGGAGCCCTGCACATGGTGAGTACTCAGCAAGGGCTTGACTGAATCAATAACTGTATATCATGTTCTTCTTGATTTGGTGTACTTAATCCCATAATGGCTCTAAATATCAAAGGTCAGTTATGATATGCAAGTCAGTTTTTAGTGAGGGAAAAGTACCAAAATTATGTACTACTGCTCCATTTTATAGTTCTGAACAAATAAGTGCCTACTATATATAATTCACTGTGGATTTTAAATTTCAAACCATGGCACTTTGATTTGGAAAAACAAATACATATGCACTATCACTCGATACAGTTTCAGTGATATTCTATGGACAGGGAACAGGTTTATTCATTCAGTGTTCAAAAGAGGATTTATAATAGAAACAAGGAGATCCTAGCAGAAGTAATATCACACCAAATGGATAAAGTTGACTTGGAATTTCTCTGACCCCTTAGGCGAGATAGGCATTAAAGGCCTCTACCCATTTGGTGTAGTTATTCCCAACACAGTAGTTGTGGCTGATGCTGAGATGATGGAGACAGGCTTTCATGGGTCCCTTTCAAGATCAATCTAGAGAAAAAACAAGAATAGCAACTCTATTCTAATTTCAGGCATACCACGGTCCTAACTTAGGAATCTAAAGAGGTCCCATTCCTCTTTAAAAGCCTGGCTCCCCCCACCCCCCCTTTGAAAATGCAATCAGAAAGTCTACACCTCTTGGTGGGCTTGGCCAGTGCTGGGATGGGAGGAGCTTTGCTGGAGCCCCAGTGGTTGGAAATTTCTACAAATAGCTAAGAACAGCCTCTGCCAGTGGGCCCTGCATGGCCAGAAATAACCTGGTGGAAGCTATGACTCAAAATAACTCAACAGATACCAATCACCAAAGCCAAACAACAATATGACAGGGGAAAAGATGACCTCTCTGGAAGGTTCTCTGGCCCTTCTGTTTGGGATTGGCATCTGAAGAAAGGTACTGCCTTTTCTCAAGGATGATGTAACCACTCTCTAATATATCAACCCTAACATGTTGGCCTTCATTCTTAACCCTGCCTATACCCATTCACAAGAACGTGTTCAACTATTTTGATGGATCAACTTGTTCAGCCAGGACAACTATAACATGTCTGACAGTGCTTTCACTTTGATCATCTGACTTGATTGCTCCTCTCACCCACGCTGAGAGACAGGAAAGGACATAGATTCTAACTAGATTAACTGGCTGGCAACAGGATAATTAGTGGGAATGTTAGAACTGGCTTATTACTGCCTGCTCACACATTCACAATGGAGTCAATTTTCTTAAATACACATTCAAGGCAAACAAGGGTCACCTGGTATGGATGTAGCTGTTGAGCGTTAGCTGAGCCTCATCTTGAAGAGCTGCAATGGCGGCAGCATTCCGAAAACTTCTCAGTTCAGAACCACTGTGTGTAGGAACTAGAAATGAAGACCAGGAAACTGTGACAGGCAGCACCGGAAATGCTGTGGGAATGCACGTCTCCAGAAGTGGATGCCAGCAGAACATGCCGGGCCCCACAGCTATGCCAAATGGGGCCAGACTAAGAGTACCAGCTCCCTTGAAAACTATCACCTCTTTTTACAAAGGTCAGTCTGGACTTTGAGGTGGCTAAATTAGTGAGGTGGCAAAACTGGAGAAGGAGAAGAGAAAAGGGTCTGTGTCTGCTTACCAGCTTTAAAAGTGACGATGCATTTTAGACAGGCAAATTCAGTGGCATCTAACCGGAGTTGTCTAAACCGAGCCACCACCTCTTGTAAAGCCTGTATTTCAGATATGATCTTGTTCAGCTTCTGGGAATCTGTGTTGTCACCATTCATGCCTAGAATAAAAATATGGGATAAATACTCTAATATGAAGGCATTTTCATGATTTAATATTGATTTTTGACAAAATCCTGCATATCAATATCTATTCAATTGTCACTCTAAGATATCTGATTCCATGTAAACTGGCTATATTGTATGAAAGTTAATATAAAATCTTCTCTTGGATGATAACAAACACAGTAATTTGCATTTAAATAACAATGCAAGCAGTCATGAATACAACAAAACAACATTATTTGCATTTAAATATAGATTTATAAATGACAGGTATACTCTATTGTTCATCAGGAATTTGTTATTCTTTACATGTTGTTCTTTTTTCAGTAATGTATTTTTATGGTAATTTCTACAACAAAGTCATTAAATTGTGCAATTCTTACCAGATACAGCCAGTAGAGTGTTAGCATCAACCGGAATGGCCCATTGTGCTATTCCTAGAACAAACAGTTCTCTCCAAGCATCTTCCAAAAGCATCAGCTGTCATACAATAGATGTATAATATAATATAGTGTGTAATTTATAAATTTATAAACAATTTCAATATGTAAATTTCCATTATTTTAAAAAGTGTTTTAAGTGCCTGTCTTGGTAAATTTTTTTCCTGAATATTCTCTATTTCCCTTATTTTTCTCATATTTTCCTTTTTGAAAAGGTGCCTATAGATATGCACATGCATTTGAGAGTCAGCCATTCCAATTCCACAAAGTTTGCTTCTCTCAGAAAAGGATTTACCCCTCTTGTCCTTATATCTACCCATTTCTGACCACCTGGAAACTTCTCTGGAGACCTGGGCTTTATTGAAATTGAAATGCCACCCGCAGCTCAGCGGGCAGGTTCCCGGCATATAGAGTGCTGATATTGTCAAGGTTGAGGATTCCTGACTAAGCTTGCAGATCTGGGCCCCAGTCTTCCTGGAGGGCGGAGGGGGCTGGGGTGGGAGAGAGAGAAGAGAGAGAGAGAGAGAGAGAGAGAGACAGACCACTAATTCCCAAGAGGCCTGCGGGGGAAATCAGGGTGTAATTATGTTAATCGGGGTTTGCTGAGTTTACCTCATCTCACTGCCTGATTTTTCTGAGACTCATAAGTGGACAGCATCAAGGTGCTTGTCATTTTTAGTCTAATAAATTGTGCTACTGAATATTTAAAATGAAAATCTGTCTCCTTTTCCAAATTAATATACCAGATTCCACTTCACTGCAGTTTGCTTGTTGTGGAAGGATTTCTACCCAAGAGCTAAGTGGCAAACAGTAAGTAAATTTTGTTTGGATTAAAGAGTCTACAAATACTTGTTTTGAGAAAAAAATAGCCAATTTACACACACACAGAGCAAATGGTCAGAGCCAACCAGTAACGTGGTCAAAGATAGGACCTAACCACTTGAAAAAAAATTTGTTTTTTTAAATCTCTTAAAAAACAGCCAATTCTGAATTATTTATGTGAAAAAATTTCTTCTGGGGAGCTAAGAGCTGAATCATAAAGACTTGTAACCAAAATCACAATTAGAGCAAAAGGTTTAATTTTTCAAAATGCTTTATTTGTAGTTTTATTGCATTAAGTACAGGGAATAATTTTAAAATGCAAGGTAAACAATATCTAATTCTGGCCATATTTGAAAGTTCAGGCCATGAAAAAAGAATGTCTCATGCCGGAAGATTAAATGTTTTTAGCACAATGAGAAGTCTTTCTGTAGCAAACATATTTCATATTAAGGGGTGCTATTATACTTTAATGAGGTATGAAATGAATTGAAGAAATAAATCCTTTGCTTTTAGAACTACTTATTAACCTTTTGGGAAATTTGTCATTAATTTCCACAAATGTACTGGTAATGGCCAATAATTGTGAACACTTCATTTTCTTTCTTTCCCTTAATACTAGAAAAATGATGGCAGAAGCCTTTTCTGATATTCCTAACAACAAAATTTCTGGGTTTTGGTACAATGCAATTTTTAGCTGCACACACTTTCCCCCCTCTGAACATCATTTACAGACCACAGGATTATGCAAAATGTCTATTTGTTTACAAAATCTCTAAAAGCACTTAAAGAATCAAGGGAGATCCTAGCCTGCACCTTTGATCCTACATGCTGATAAATCAATACCAAAACTGTGAGTATCACAATGGAGAATATAAAATAATGAGACTAGCTCCAAAAATCTCATGAGGGAATATGCTTATCACCTTCTATTTCTCTTATTTCCAATGTTCTTAAAAAACATTGTCTTATCAAGTTTTAAAAATCATTATGATCTTAAAATTTGAGATTAAATTTGATGTTCCAATTAAACCACAAAAATAAAAAGATAATATTCTTGTATGTGTGCTTTTCATAGACCAGATCCTGCTTTCCTGAAATAACATAACTACATTTCTTACTAAGGACTACATAGGTAGATATTTTGAAGCCACAAAAAGAAGCTAGTAAAAATAGTTTCCTCATTGCTGTTAAGAACAGACGCCTGCCTTGGTGATTTATTCAGGGGCTGTGGCCTTTTATAAGGCTGGGCATTGTTGATTCTTTCCCAAACCCCTTTCTCCCAAGACCTCAGTGTCCTGATGGTCATACCTGGTCTTGCAAAGACAGCGTGGAGAAAGCTGGTACACTTTTAGCCCACTTGATGCTCATAAAAAGAAGCCGGGCAGCTGATTCACACACTGACTCTGTGGCCACTTCATACAGATACATTGGGGTCCCATTCACTTCATGGGGGTACTGAAAGGGGAGGAAAGAGACACTTGGAATTGAGCAAACTACAGCTTTGAAAGAAGAGCCAAGCTTTTAATATCTAATTAAAACAGGGAAGGGGATAAAAAGGCATTTGGATATTCTGCTTAAATGCACAGTTGCCATCAGTGAGTAAAAAACAAACATCTATAGAGTTTGAGAAGTAATACTTGTTGGGGGAAGCCCATTTCCACTCTTTGGGAGCCTCTCCCTTGCAGAGGGGCCTCTGGCTTTTCTATCCCCTGCAGCAAATTTTCCTTGGGCTGAGCCAAGTGCCAGGCCTGGCTCCCAATTTAGACAAGAGCTGCTTGCATTTGTGTAAATAAAAATGGATGTGAAAAAAGTATAAATTAATAGGCACCCCAAACACAAATATGCATATGAGTATTTTTAGAAAGGATTAGTATATTATGGAAATATTTCAATTAGACATCTTAATCATTTACAGAGCATTCCCATTCATAACTGACAACATATTCATAACACTACTTTCCTGAGCTTATTATACACATCAAGGGTAAGACAGCAATATTAAATACTGTGCGTGTGAGTGTGCCCAGGTGTTTGGCTTCCCTGCAGTGTGGGGCTGCAGCCGGCCCTCCCCTGGGGAAGACCCTAGGCCCCTCTCCGCCTGGAATAGAGCCTTGGGGAGGTACCAACTGGAGGCCTGGAGGTAGTCCCTAGGTGGCAGCCTCTCCAGGCTGTGGCCCTGCTAGTAGGGGTTCAAACATAGCGTAAATCCATCTGGCTCAGAGGTGAGTGAGAGGAACGTGGAAAATGAACTCAGAGTTTCAACCCATCCTACCAGTATGAACTCCACGTTTCCCTATTGGATTAAAAACCCATCACTTTGCCCAAGATAATAGATGTGGAGATTTGCAACTCTGGACCCTTCCTCCTGCTGCAGCCAGCTTCTTTGCGTGAAAAACAAATGTCTGTTCTTCTGATCTCCAGGACACCTAAGGCTGCCCTCTGGGTTTAAGCAAGGGCTCCACCCACCACCAATCATCAGTGGGAGTTTCCGAAAGGTTCCTGGGCTCCACCCCAAACTTGCTGAAAGGGAATTTCTGGGGGATGGGATCAGAAGTTTACATTTGTAGTCGCTCAGAGGTGACTCTACACTACAGTTTGAGCACCCGGCGCTCAACTGGGGAGAGCAGGAGGCCTGGAGCTCTCTGCAGAGACCAGCCCAGCACCCGGGAGGTCTCTCCATCTTTTGTCTGACCCCAATCACAGCTCAGAAGGACTTGGTGTGTCCCTCTCCTCCTTTCGCTCCGAACGAGTCTCTTTGGGCCCAGTAAGGCCACTGACCTTGGGTGTGGGCTGAGCCAGGCTCACGAGGGTCTGCCGCTCGGGGGTGGCGGACACCGCGGCCAGCTCCAGGCTGTGCGGCTCCAGCTGTGTGACCGCGGTGAAGAAGGCCGGCGCGGGTAGCGCCGACGAGGGGAAGTGCGCGGCTGCCCCGTTCTCCTCCTTGTGTCCACGGAAGTAGAGGGCCACCTGCTTGCGGATGGTAGACGTCCGAGGACCCCGCTCGTGCTGCACGGCTGCAAAGACAGATGGACGCACATGCCCGCCATCAGAGACGCCGCGACACTTAGCCACTGCACCGCTCCCCGGCCTCAGCCAAGGTCGCCCAACAGGTAAAGAGAAGGAGGGAGAGGGAATGTGAGGGCGAAAGGGGCTCTGAGATCGTCTAACCCTTACACTGCACAGACTGGGGAGCCGGGGCCGAGAAGAGGAGCCCGCGTCCAAAGTGCCACGATAATGTCACAGCCTCAAGCAAGACTAGGTGTGTTTACTGTGCGTTCAGGACTTCTCCCCACTCAGGAGGGTCTCAGAGAAACCAGAGGTCCTCTGGGCCAGAGTAGCTAGGTGTGCTCGCCCCCATTTTAGGGGAGAGAGAGCGTCAGGCACACTAGGCACAAAGTCTCTGCCCAGACTTTTCCAGTTCTATCCAAGAACGACTACTCCCACCCCCCAGTTCCCGCCCCCACAGAAATGGCTTTTGGCCTCTGAGGGGCCCCAGGAGAAAAGGATCCGAGCCCTGGGGACGCTGGGGGATGGGACAAGAGAGAGCCCCTCTCTGAGTATGATGGAGCAACGCAGGGGAGATGTGACTATTACCACCAACAGTTTAAAGGAACAAATTAATTCAGAGCAATCTTCCGCCCGCGGCGCTTAACAACTTATCAATACACAAGTTCAACAGGTTGGACGCTCCCTCTTGCTTCCTGCACTGTGGAGAGGGAGCTCTCCCTGATAGACGTCGTGCCTCCTGGAGCGCCGTCAGGCCCACTGCGCATCCTGTCTGTCCCCAGGCCCCACTGCGCCCTCTAGCCCATTAGTCCCGCTCCCGCCTGGGCCTGGGGCGCCCTCGCCAGGCCGCGACGAGGGACGCAGCTTGGACTGTGCTCTACGTCCAGGAAGCGTCCTGATCTGGTTACTGCAGCACGCATTTAAGAGCCTGCGGGAGGTGGGTGTCCGAGTCACCCACAGGCGTCCCCTGCCTCTCCATCCCCTTTTCTCTTTTTTATGTACAACTGAGAGAAGGCCCCGGAAACGCCCAGCTCGGCCCAATGGCCGTACTGATCTTGGCATCTTGTGAATTTGCAAACAAGGGCTTGAAATTCCGCGTTTTCGTGTCTCTGCCCTCCCTCCTCCATCACACCACGATCTTCTAGCCCCCCAGGATCTCCTCCCCGGGAGACTACCCGGACTGGGAGATCCTAGGGGAGGCTAACAGGTTTAGGTGTGGCCACGAAGGACTGCAAAGAGAGGCAAGAAGAGTGATTAGGACAGGAGGCAGAAAATGCGCGCGTGTCTCCAGCAGAACGGGAGTCCTCCAAGCGCTGCTTTTGTGGGGGTGGTTGTGGGGCGCAAATTTCTGATGGCTTTGCCCTAGGGAGGTCAAGGGGTCTCCTGCGGGATCAGGTTGAGTGACCGGAAAGATACGACTGAAGGCCAGAGGCCAATTTCCAGTATCTGTAAAGAAGCGCTTGGGAGATGATTTACATGCATAGGGGTGCCATGCATTTTCTGTAGGTGTAATTTACTTACTACTCAATCAACATTAGAAGAATAAAGGAATGCACTGATTACCATCTTTGTTCATGTTGACTTCCAAACACTTCTTCAGCCGACACGCTCTGCACTGGTTTCTGTGTGTCTTGTCCACGGGGCAGCCTCCCTGGAACAGAGCGCAGGCGGTCAGCGGCCCTCGGGGCCTTTAGGCTGGAAACCTGAGGCCCGCGCCCGGCGGGGCCAACGGCGTAGGGGCGGGGCCGCAGGCCCTGGAGCGGCGAGCCTGGGTCAGCGAAACGCGAGGACCTTGGGCACCAGCAGGGCCAAGTAGAGAAGGAGCTGGGACTTCCCAGGCTACTTCAAGAGGGCCAACCCCCGGCCCTAAGAAAACATCCCAGGAGAAGTCCTCCTCCAGGTAGATGAAGGATCAGAGCGCCTAGTTTGCTACATCCGGCACTGCAGGGAGAAGCTTGCTAGGGGAACTTCCTCCAGTCGCGGAGCGGTGGAGCAGGGACCAGACTTTTCAGGACCGAAGACAGCGACCCGGCCCCAGAGAAGGAGACCTTGGAGCTCCGTTAGCAGCAGGCTTTCGGGTCCGCATCCACGCCACGCCCCCTCCCGCCGACGATTCTTTCCGCTTTGAGTAGTTTAGTCTACCTCTTTCTGTCACTTCCTGGGCAAGCCCATTTACCTGTCAGATAAATATCTCCCATTTATTCTTCACTCTCCTGTTACTTCACTTTTGCTTTTATACTTGAAGCCATCCCTATAACAGCATGTTGAGAGTTGCCTTAAAGACTAGCCTCAGCCCAGCTTCATGGAAACAGCCATTCCTGAAAGATCAGGCCGAAGCCAGAGAGGTTCGAAGCAAGGCCTGCAGAAGGCGAGGGTGGGAAAGGAGGAGCCCAGGGCCTGGGCAAAACCTAAAAATGCCCCCTATGTAAATCTGAGCAGGAAGATAATGTGATGGACCGTCTGACAAAATGATAATATGAAGTGAGATTTAGCACGATAACTGATTAAAAAGGTAGTTGCTCTTTAGAAATATATATCTGAGATGCATGAGAAAATAAATGTTTTACCTAATGCAAGTTTCTGAAAAATATATTGGCCATTAAAAGAGGAAATCTACAAAGTTTCTTTTGGAATTTATTGAGTATTAGGTGTTATTACTGAGAGAACATATACACAGGTAGTCATATATGCATATGAGTTTTATACACAGAAAATGTCTAAGAAGTTTGGCACATTCCCATATTTATATAAATTGTTACATTTGTAGTGGGAAAAGAATAAATAAATGTATTTCTATTTTGCTCCATAATCTCAAAAATTCATATACTCTGTAAGTACATTTTTTCCCCTGAAATATCCCTTAGGGGAAAATTACACACTAGAATGCAGTTTTATGAGATCACACCCCTCCAATTTAAATATGGTGATTTATTTAAAATTAGGATGGGACAGAAGTTCATAACCATTTCAAAATATCCTCATTACTGTCAATGATAAATTGAAATATTATTTAGCAAACTTTAGAATCAAAGAGAGAAAGGAAATAATTTTTGGTTCCTAAGTGAATTTTTCAGGGCATCTTTCCTGGCCAATGTAACAATTCAATGTAAAGTGGTTTAAAAAATTTATTATATGTAATCATATGTCTGTCTTCAAATGGTATGCTTCCAGTATTCTGATATACATGAAAATGTAAAATGGAAGCCTTCATTAGTTCTTAAGTGTGTCTTCAAATCAGATCAAATGTATATAAAGATCTGGTGCCTGAGAAAAGGATGAGTGCCTGAGCTCTGAGCATTTGTTCTCTTTATAAGGAGAGGAACACCAGCCTGATGAGTCTATTATCACTCCTTTACAAGTACTTGGAGTGATATCAATATGTTTGAATGGATAGCCATCCTCTTTTAAAATATCAAGCATAACATCTGAGATTTTGATTCCCCAATTCTGTGCATTGCATAAAAGTAAAAGACTAACTAGAAGCCTGCTCAAATCTGACAACCCACAGTAATCTCACAATCCTGTGGAACTACCGGGATACAGTCCTGTGTGTGTGCATAATGTGACATGTCCATATAGTGAAGCTAGAAACTGATACAGTTCTGAGTACTCACTTAAACAGATAACAGTGCTGGAGAGTTCAAAATAACTTAACCAAATGTAATGTCTTCTTGCCTTTGCTGTTAATCCAAATCTATCAGAAATTGATATGAGCAGACATGACTTCAGAAAAAGATGTCAGAATAATTCACTAGCACCAGACGATGTATGCATATATATGTATGTACCATATATTTATTAATTAATGAAGGTGTTTTACTATTTGATAACCAAAGGATAACTCTTGACTAATGCACTCTCTGGGATCCTCCCTGGAGTGAAGGTGGAGGCCTCTGTGCTGAGGGTTTGTGAGCCTGGCTAAGGAGGGGACAAAGCATGGAACAGGAAGGTTGGTCTCCTAGGTGGAAATAAGCCTATTACTGAGCCAGAAACTGAGTCAAGGGGTTCTGCTCACTCTGGAAGCTCTCGCTGACACTCAGCCCATGCCCTGACTCTGTCTCTTTGAGACAGTTCTGCCTGCTCCAGATCAAAGCACAACAAACTGGGCACATTTTCTAAGCAGAGAAGGAGGAAAGAGATATAGGAAGCTTGGGGAAGATCCGGGTTGCACCTTCCTTTCCAGCAGTCTCTTCTTCTTCACCCTGCCCTTTTCTGACAAAGCCCAGATAAAGGCACATGGGTGCCCCATGCACAGTTCCAGAGCAGCCCTGCTTCTCTGGAGTTAAAAGGAACAGCCCCTCAGAGAGCACTGCCTCTTTCTTCCCAGGGGCCAACACTCACTTTAGATCTCAGCTAAAGGCAGTATGGACCTTGACTCAGATGCCTGTGTGCCTTTTTCTTCTGCCATCTTAGGTAGGCAGTAGTCAGGGCACTGAGTTAGGGTGGTGCTAAGAGTGGGGGTGGGGTGGGCAGGCAAAATAACATAGCTCTTTCTGCTGTTTGCAACTTGTGGTTTAGATTCTAAAGTTCCTTAGGTCCCCTGGGCCAGCTTTGTAGCCACTGGGTGTAGGCCTTACCCAGTGTCAAAATCTGTCAGAGGAAAAAAAAAAAAAAAAAAAAAAAAAAAAAAAGGAGTTGTAGGGGGTTCTGGGATTTCAGACTTCCTCCTGCAAACTCATCGGTCCTCCCTTACCTCTCCCCGCCTTTCCCCAGCCAAAAGGCCTCCAAGAGTTGAGGCAGGAAGGAGGAGAAGGTCAGGGCCCCATCTCTGCTCAACAGCAGGGGAAACTCAGAGGAGACCTTGGCACAAACAAAGCAGGGAAGAGGTAGCGGAGGGGAGCTGGGCACTGCAGCCCTGGCTAAAGTACCTGGTTTCCAGATTTGCAGACATATGTCCTATTCCTTCGGATACTCCGTTTGAAAAAACCTGAGCAGCCGTCGCAGGCGTAGACTCCGTAGTGTTTCCCCGAGCTGCGGTCGCCACACACTTTGCAGGGGATATCTAAAATGCGGCCTGAAATCGCAGGAAAGACAGGGAAGGGGGAAAAGGGGGAGAGGGAAAGGAGGGCGGAGAAGGCGAGGAAAGGGGAGAGGGAGAGAGAGATGCTAAGCAATCTGACCTCTGAAGGGATTAGCACCGAAGCTGCGGTAAAAGCAAATAATGAAGTGATTTTATAGCCAAACTTTTTTTCCTTGAGCAAGTGTCAGTTTCCTACAATGAGCATTATTCATGCACCGCTACATGTATTTGGGTCTCCTCTAATCGCCGAGACCCATTTTGGAATAAAAGATTACAGCAGGCCCGGGCGGTAGCGCTGCCCGACGCTGCCTTTCTGCTCCGCGGAAAAGTTTGGCCGCCTCCCTCCTTCGCTCTTGCATTTAACAGAGAAAGTTGTTAGTGAGCGCGCGAGGAGACAAACTTGAAATGTAAAAGGGAAAAGAAGAAAAACAAACACGGCTGGAACCAGGGAAGGCAGCTGGAAGGCAATCGAGTTTTCTCTGAGCTCTGTGCCGGGCGGTTGTTATTATTAGGATTATTATTGTAATGCTAATACTCGGATTATTAATGATAATAAGGGTAGTGGTAATTGCCCAACTTTCCCTTTACCTATTAAAAAAATGCTTGGTGAATCGCTTTTGAGAAATTATTTCTTTTAGGAAAAAATCATTTTCTCCGCAAAGTAGCACCGGGCTAGGCAAGAGAGGAGCGAGGCAAGTTGTCCATTCCGTGGTGGGTTAGTTGGGACAGCCACTCCTTTTCCCTCCAAGCCCCAAGTCCTTTCTCCCTGAGAGGCGGGCCTCCTCACACTTGGTCCTGTGTGGGTCTCTTCCTCCTGGTTTCTCTGCCGCTGTCAGAGGCTGATTTTTTTTTTTAAGGATCTGACTGATTTCTCTAAGCTGTTTCCCCCACCCCCACTGGACCCCAGCTCAAGAGAACTTTCCCAGGAATCCCCTCTAGCCTGTGGTGGCCATGGACCATGGAGGAGTGTTAGGGAGAGAGTAATATGCGAACATACAGAAAGGGAGGAATTATTTTTCTGTAAGGTTCAAGAGTCAAACAAGTGCCTGAAGCAGTTTATAGGGACTTAGAAATGCTTCCTCCTTCCCCCCAAAAGGGGGGTAATAAAGTGTTAATTAACACTTTAATTTTTAAAGTAATAATAGTTAATAACTATTAACTTATTGACACTTGATTTTTCTGTGGTTACCCATCCAGCCGGGGGCTCCAGTCTGGGCCCAGCCTGCTTTAGACCTCTTTGAAACTCGACAGCAGCTCCCAAGAGCACTTAGGTTGGGGAGTAGGCTTAGGTTAGAGTGGGGAGAGGCAGGAGTGACAACGACTGGGCAGGGGAGTGGGGGAGGTGAGGGTGCGGTGTGGGGAGGGCCACCGAGGCATCAGAGGTTGAAACTTGTTCCTGGATTCCAAGGAGTACGGGAGGGCTTGCACCCTGGGTCCCAGTCCCAGCCTCAGGTGGAGACGGGGAGAGCGCGGGGGACCATGCTGGGTGGGGGGTTTTCGGTAACGAACAGGCTCGGCCCGGGTAATTACAACCCCGCCGCAGCACCTGCCTATAGAGCCACCAGTGACCCGTCAAAAAGAGTAGCATGGGAATTCGGACGGCGACAAAGGCCGGCAGGGGAGGCGCGCGGCGCGGCGGCCACCGGCTTGGCGCCCCCTCTCCCGCAGGGCGGGAGGGGAGATTGTGCGGGGAGAGGGAGGGGCTGGAAAGAGCCAGGAGAGGCCACATTGGGTCTTGTCCTCCATCCCCTCCGGCCTGTCACTGCGCCCAGGGGAACTCACGGTCGCCCAGGAACCAGGGTCGCAAGCTCTCCCCACGGCACTCACTCTGGAAGCAGTAAACTTGGTTTCCATACTTTGCAACCAACCTCCTCTGCATAACACATGCCCTCTGGCCGCGTTGGGGTCCATGTTTGGGGCCCAGCGATACTGTCGCCCTAGCTGCACTCTTCCTGGAGGCACTACAGATGATGCCAAGATAAACTCATGGGAGGAGCAGTGCTGGGGTCTATTCTCCCCACTTTCCATCGGGACACGAGGCCCATGACACGCATTTCTAGAGAAACCCAATGGGGGTGTAGGGAAGACGAGTACAGGGTGAATAACCCTCCTTGAACTCCGGGGCCGGGCCTCCCGGACCTGTCACCCCCCTAGACCGCCACCAACGCGAGTCCGCCCTGGCTCTGCGCAGACCTTTGAGCCGGCGCTCCTGGGGCAGATTAGAGGCGGGCAACTAGGCTGGGGCGGGGTACAGGAGGGAGGGACGCGAAAATTCCAGAGCATAGCCGGTCTGCGCCTCCCAGCCACGTTAAGGTGACTTGGGGTCACGAGACAAGCTGGTTGACCCCGTTGCAAAGCTCCTCTCATTTAGCAAGCGGAGCGAGCTCCGACGTGAGGCGAGCCGGAGTTTCCTGAAGCTGGTAAACCGTTCTTAACTTCCCTCGCCAGGGGGTCCCCTTGGGGCTTTTTGTGTGTCATAATTGCCTAAAGATATATGGCAGCTTCGATTACTGTAATTACCATCAGAGGCTGTTGAAAGAAGTTAGTCTGGGCTGCAGGGGTGACTGGCCAGGGTCTTGTTACCACCCAGGCAGGACTCCGGGTGACATCGTTCTGCTCTCCAGCCGGGCGAAGCCAGGCAAGGCGGGGGCTGCAGACTTTGCTCCCGGCCCAGTCCTGACCTGGCCCGCTGCGCGCCGACCTCCTCGCCGCCCCGGGTGGAGAGCCGCGCGTTTCAGGTCCGCTGCCGCCACCGGTCTGGAGAGGGCCTGGATACAGCGGCGCCGCGGGCGGGGCCGCTGTCCTGCCGGCCTGAGAGACCTCAGAGGTGGCGGCTGGACCTGAGCGGGGGCTCTAGGCTTCCAAGGCTGAGCCCAGGCTCTTGAGAAGTTGGAAAGCTCCAAAGTTTCCTTCGTGTGCCCACTCTGCCTTCTTTCCCCAAAGTTCGGAGTGTCCACCTGCGTCCTAGCCCACAGAGCGCGGGCGCGGCTCCAGGCGTGCGGAGCTTCGCGCCCTTTCCTCGTCCCCGAGGCTCACCTTTCTAGCCCCCCGGCGGCTCTTCACCCCGAAGTGGGCTAAAGAGCTGAGGCTCCTTACTTCCAGAGGTAAAGACGAGGGCCTGTCCCAGGGCAAGCGAGCCTGGAGGCCTGCGGAGGCCCGCGGGCTTCGGTTTTTCCAGTGGAGGCTCCGAATGCGACAGGAAAGGGCTTCTTCTGTGCACCCTGGGAAGAACACTAACCCTGGGAACTCGAGCAACAAAAAGCGAGCTCGCCTCGCCTCCCAGAGTGTGGAACAGCGAGGACCAGAGTAGGCCCAGGGCTAACAGGAAACGCCAGTCCGGCGAAAGGGTTTGCTCCGCATTGCGACCGCGGTTAAGGATACTTCTTTCCTCCCTCTGCCCCAGCTCTAAACATTTCTCCTTTTCTCTTTTTGCTCTCATTCATCTTGCTCTAATTTTTTTAAACTGCAACACCCAAACCAAAACAAACGGACAAAGTGAAAACACAACCTCCTTTTCTGCGGGTGGGTTGCGGGGGGTGCAGGGGCGGGAATTGCATCCCACTTAAGTGAGACTTCATTATCAGTCCTCAGAAGTATCTCGGATTCTCCCAACTTTCAAAGACTCAGGACAATGAGGACGAGTGAGGGGGGAGGGGGCGGGAAGGAACGCACATAGCGCCAAAAATGCCATAGGCGAAAACAACGCGGGCGGCGGGAGAACTCCGGGACGTAGGGACTGCGGCTGCGGCCGCCCTCAGCCCTGGACCCTGGAACCGCAGCCTCGGGGCAGCGGGAAGGCGGGAACTGAAATGCCCGGAGGAGAATCCTAGAACGGCGGGCGCCTGCTCAACGCCAACTCAGGCCTGCGCATTCTCGGGTTCCGCGGGCACCGCGCATGCAAATGCCCTAGCACACACTCGCAGCCCTGCACTGCAGCGTCCAGGGGTGGTTAGAGGTCAGCTGAGGCTTGGGGTTCGGTGGGAAAGCCAGCAGCTAGGAAGTTCGAGGAAGGAGAGAGGCGCTCAGAGGGAGCAGGCCGCGCACTCCTGCCTCTGCTGAGCTCTGGCTCGAAAAGTCCTTGGGATTAGAGATTTGGTCCTCTCTTTGCTAGAGTAGTTCGCCATACTTTAAATTCCCCAGTTATGACCTACGCGGATTTAGGATTAAGGAAAATGTGACTTTTAAATTGTTTCTGCTTCCCAGTTTGCAGGATTATTTGAAATAGCTATAAACGGGGTGCAAAGCATTCCATTCAAAATCCGCTTTGCAGAGTTGCTTTTGCGCGCTGGAGCTCGGAGTTTTGAACGAGTGTGTTTATTGTGTTGCCGCCTGGAGCTGAGGCCCTGTTCCCGCCCCCGTCGCCCCACCCGCACAGCACCTGGCGGCTAAACGAAGGCAACTCGCCTGACTGGTGGGCTGCGTGGGTCGCAACCTTTCCACCACACCAGGGGTCGGAATCAAGCAATCCAGAGGCAGCGAAATTGCTCTGCCCTCACCACGAAACGCTCCAACTCACGGTCTACAAGGAGCTAGGTCAAAGCGCACACGCCCGCTGGAGTCCCTCTCTTGGGCTCGGAGCCGCAGCTTCCCAGGCAGGACCTCCCCGGCCTCCCCGCTCGCCCGCCCCAGGCTGCGCGCCTAGGCCCCGCGGCGGCCCGAGAGGTACCCACTTGTTGATCCGGCCGGTTTGCTCATGCTGGCTGTCCCGGGACGGAGCGGTTGGTGGGCGCTGCCCGAGTCCCGGCCGGCAGCGCCCGCCTCGCCGCCGGGCGCCGCCGTTCTCCAGCCGCCCTCCAGCCTGCGAGGCTCCCGGGCCGGACAGGTGGGTGTCAGTGGCTCGCTGCGCTGCTCCCCGGGCGCTCAGAATTCGTTCCACAGTGCAAATTTAAGCATTCTTAAGTTTCTTCCCGGCTCTTGCAAAACTGCAGCTGCGGGGAATGCTGCTTGCTATGGACACACGCATGGACAGATGGAGAGATGGACAGGCAGACTGAGGAAGAAGGGAGGAGGACAGCAAGAGAGGGGTGTTGAAGGACAGAGATGGAAACACGAAAATGGTCTTCCTACGGAGCAAAAAGGGCAAAATCCCTCTCTTTCCCCATTCCTGTCACTCAGTCTTCAATCTCTCCCCTCTACATAGGCATGTAGAGTGTGGGCAGATCTCTACAGACCGCTGGTCTTCCAAGCAAAGAAGGAAAACACAACCGCAGTCTCAGAGGTAGATGGGCTCGGCGCTGCCGGAACCCGAGCGCGGAGTGGGAAAACTAGATTGCTGGGAAATCCTCCAGGGGAAGAGGCAGCCAGGTCCCGGTTTCCGGGGAGAGCCGCGCACGCAGCGGCAAAGGGTCCCCGAAGTTCATTACCCCGTGACTTTGTGCCTGTCGCTGCGGGCTGGGTCCCCTGTAATATCTCCAGAAGCGCTCTGACAGGCAGCCGCGGGGAGGGGAATAGGGCGTCCCTGGCCCACTTAGCTTTTCCCCCAACTCCTGGCGGGGTCTGACGTCAGCCATGTGCGGGGAGGGGATGGGAAGAGGGAGGGGGTTAAATGCTAATGATATTAATGAACCTCCAAGCGGCTCCCAAAGAAAATGCAGGCGCTCTCGAAGCTGACGAGTTAGAAAGTGTGAATATGGGACTGTGGCTCTGTGCGTGCCTGATGGTGAGGACGGTGCGGCTCGTAAATAAAAATGAATTATTATATTTCATGGCAAGAGGGAAGGGGAGGGCTGATGGGGCTTTCTCAAAACGCTTCCCCTCCCCGCCCCTTCCAGAGTGCCAAATTCGTGGAAGAAATTGGGTAGCTGTGTGTTTGTGTGTGATTGTGCGCGCTGGACATGGCCATGTGAGTTGTTCATTCTTGGTCCTGTACCCCTTCTGTTGGGTAAAACTTG
This sequence comes from Eulemur rufifrons, assembly GCF_041146395.1. NCBI lineage: Eukaryota > Metazoa > Chordata > Mammalia > Primates > Lemuridae > Eulemur > Eulemur rufifrons. Next base: position 61,881,333 of record NC_090997.1, on the reverse strand, counting down.
GATCTGGCCCGAGGTGAGTAATTTATTCATTTTGCAACTATCTACGGAAAGTCAGAACTGAGGACGCGGTGTGAGGACTTGGGGCCTGGGATGGGGTCTTCCGGAGGTTCCGCGAGCCCGCGGCCTTCTCGTGGTCGGTTTGGGCACCAGCCGAGGGGAGGGCGCCGCTAGCTTCTCCAAGCAAAGCCGGCCCATCCGGAGCTGGGCGAAGCTACTGTCGCCTCCATTATTTTGCACTGGAGAGGCTGGAGGGCAAAGCTTTCCCTCCCGGAGCAGCTCCCCCACAGCAGCCGTCGCTTGCTCGGCCCTCGCGGCAGAGGGATTCTGCAGAGCCGCCCCCACATCCACCTCATCCCGCTCTCTTTCCCGCGGTCCCTGAGCTCTTCTCGTGCCTTGGTCTCTGCGCGGCGCTGGGAGAGCGCACGCCGAGGGAGCGATGATCCCCCATCTCTAAGAGATTAATTCTATTTAAGCTCTCTCGGCAGCTTGAACTTGTCGAACAAGGGCTTGCCGGTCTCTGCTCAGGGCGTGGGCCCGGCCAGAGGTCAGAGGTCACACCTCCCGCCCTCCACACCGCGTTAGGGGGAGGGGGCAGGGGAGCCATGGGCGGCACTCAGCAATTCCGCCCACCCACCCCTGGCCCCACTTTCTCTCCAGACTCGGTGTCAACTGCAGCTTTCAGTCGGAGTTTGCGTGAGTGCTGGCGTCTCCCGAGCCCTCGGAGGGCGCCGCAGGTCCTCTGCCCGGGCGTCCCAGGGGGAGCGGGCTGTGCGCTCCCGTAGGCTGCCACAGCACGTGACTGCAACTTTTCCGCAGCAGCCTCGGCTCGGCCCGGAGCTCTGGTCGCTCATACGGCACATCATAGCCCGAGTCCCCCTAGGGCAGGGCTGCGACCAGGACGCGGGGGCTGGGGACACAGGGAAAGACTAAGAAGAGGGACGACTATCTCTCGTCACTCTCCCCTCCGCGGTTTTTCTGATTGAGACAAAATCAGGAAATTGTGGGACAAGGCCATAAATCTGAGGGTGTTTTTAGGTGACAGGATGAGAAATCCACATTTTTTGACAGCAAAGCTGGCAGACGCGTGCTCAACCAGCCGGTCCGGCGGCATTGCACTGACTCGAACGCAGCGCCCAGAGAGGGAAGGGATTTTGGGCAGGGTTTGAGAAACACAGTAAGATGCCAGGCTCTGTTTTGGATCCTCCGGTTCTGGCTCCCGCCAGAAATCCACCTGTAGCTGCCACACCACTACCATCATGATGCTGACGCGGAAGCGGGCGCTTGGTTAGGGACAAAGAACTTCAAGAATCTAACTAATTTATCTCCTACAAAGATGAGGGCAGTGTTGGGGCAGGGAGGACTGGACCCAGGCCTGCCTCTAGGGGAAACATTCAGGGGTCTGTGGTGAGGAGAACTATGAGCCGCTTTGCGGGTGCAGAGGGGTGGGGCTTGGAGGTTAGGAGGACAATGACTCTCCTGGGGTCCAAACTACTTTTGCCCCTACTTTAGACAATCCCCCCACCCCTAGCCCCACTGGCTCATTTATAGGCACCAAAACTTCTGGAAAATCCTCCTGAGGCTCATCAAATTGTCTCAAAATCAAAATGGGAATGTTCTCTCTTTCTCCTGTCACCAGTCCCTAATCAAGCAGGGCGTCAAGAAGTCCACTGAACACACATGCGCACCATCCAGCCCTGGCTAAAGGCACAACACTGCACACACACCCGCCGCCGCATATGCATCCTGTGTTCTGTGCGCTCGGCTGTAATTATCGGCGCGCTTTGCATAAATCACAATGCAGTTCTGAAATCATCGTGATGACTTTCTGGCATGATTGGTTAGGTGGTAACGGCGGCAACAAGCTCCAGTGTAGGCAGGAGGGGCTGGGGCCCAGCCGCCCACCATGTCCCAAAGAAGCCTGGAGCTTTAGTGCCCGGGGCCTCTGCTGAGCTGCAGGTGGCAGGGACCGCAGATCGAAGGTGTAGAAACTTGGGGCTCTTACGGGCTCAGCACAGAGAAGAAAGCCTCTGCAGGGGAAAGACTGGGACTTTTCATCTTGTCCACGGACCGAGCATGCTGCCTGATTTATAGTAGGTGCTGCATAAACGTCGGGTGAAATGAAGGAAAATCACTTGTAGTTTTCCTGAGAGGCCACTGGAGTCAGGGCTGGGCTAACCACTGGGAATTCAGGCCCGGTCCCACCAAGCTGTGTAACCCTGGGCAAGTGACTAGACCTCTCGGGGCTCCAGATTATTTGTGAAAGGACTGTGGTCCTGTTCAACCTTAACTTTTAAAGATCTTTTCCTGTGAGTCTACTAAGGGAAATGATCAATAAGGGGGAAATGCCATCTATCTTGGAAAATATCTTTTAACAGAGTCGAGACCTTAGGTTACAAGGATAAGTTTACAGCTTTGAAGGAGTGGAGAGCCACACCTCAGAGGTTCTGAAACCCTTCTAACCAGTTCCAAACATAGCCCCCAACTTGCTCTCTAGTTTCTTGTGAGTTATGGAGCTCTCAACCAAAACCAAAGTCTAAAACAGAAGGAAAATATCTTTTATTGAAAGTTATTTACATTTTGGTCCAGGAGATAAGACATAAGATAATGAGAAGGAACATAGGATCAAGGGGTCTTTCTGTCTATCCATCAATCTGCCCATTTATCAAATACTGAGCACTCCTATGTGCCAGACCCTGGGGGTATAGGAGATTAATGACATGACCCCTTTCTCATGGAGTCTATATGGAAAGTGGACATGTCATAAAAGGTGATAAGTGGTTTAGATTGGGGTAAACCACAGGAAATTCTGGAAAGATATACAAGGGCCCCAAAACCAGTGTGCCATGGGGTGGGCTGTCAGAGAATGCCCTGGAAAGCTGGCCTAGTCTCTGACAAGGGGGAATCTGCCATCTCTGATAACTCTCTTGTATTACAGCTCATTCTTCTGCTAGTGTCCCTTCCCATCAGTTTCAAAAGGGAAATAGGGTCCTGTTAACTAGGTTGTATGAGAGAGGCAGAGGTAGAGAGCACCACTCTCAGTATCAAACTATCTGGGCTTGACTGCTGGCTCTGCCATTCACTAGCTTCTCTAAAAATGGTGACATTTTCTCCATTAACTGCCCCCCCATTCTTCTAAATTAAAACACTAAAGGGGAAAAGAAAACCTTTCCCATCAGCAAGCAGAGCTGATGAAGTTGGTGTGAAAGAGACCCCTTCCCTAACTAGTGATCAGCCCCCTCTCAGAAACCATTCTACCTCTAGAGCTTCATTCCTTTAAAATACTCTTCACCTCACTGACAAGCACAGTTAAGAAATACTCAGACCCAAGAAAAACCCACCAGGTGAGCTTGGCTGAGTTTCGATGTTCAGTGTCCAAAAGACACTCTGACACAGTTTTTGTTTGTTTGTTTATATGGAGGAGAAAGTTGATTTTTTCATTTTCTTCCAAGTCACAATTCATCCTATGCCTGTTACTTGCCCAATGGATGGTGAGTGAGAGAGAAGATGGATCATGGAGCGGAGTGTCTAGCACATAGTAGGCGCTCAGTAAGTGCTTGCTAAGTGCCAGGATGAAAGAAACTGTTGTCAGGATTGCTCTGGATTCTGCTGTAGATCTCTCTACAAGTCCACTCAGAAAAGAAACACCAAGAACAATCCGGAAAAGAGACCCAGAAGCTCTAGAACCAAACGGGTGCTGAGTTGCAGATTTTTCCTTGATACTTTCTAAAACTGTGCTGCTAAGAGTTGTCTGTTACTCCCCACTAGTAGGAAGATGAACACTGCTAACAGCAACAGCAGTGAGGCAATACTCTCTGTGAGAGGGTCTTTCCCCTGCCCCCTTAGCAAATAACAAATCATGTCTGTCTGCATTTATTCACAGCCTTGCTTGGGCAGAAGAAATTCAGTTCTAGGGAAGGCTGAGAATTAAAGCCTTCTAGAGCCCCAAAGTATCTTGATATTCTTCTGGCCCTAAGAATAATCAGATAGAAATATCTTTCTAGTCCCTTGCACCCTGGCACATAGTGGTGCTTTATAAATGTGGAATGTACTCATGAACCTGCCTGATGGTATTCACAATGAAAGCTGAAGTTTGAGGTGAGAGGCTTAAGCTTTGCTCAGCCCCAGCAATGGGGTCCAAAGGGAACAGGGACAGGTCCTCTGAACTCTAAACCTTGGGAAGCAGTTCAGGTAAGTTTTGGCTTTCTATAACAAAAGAGTAACTAGAGAAACAAGAAAGCAGACTACATCCAAGGAGACATTGGCTGCCAAGCCTTCTTCAGCCTGTTAATATCCTGTGAATTACACAGTCTAACTTGGCTTCCATTTAGTCCAGAATCACAAAACACATAACTTAGAAGGTACTCACCTGATTTCATCATTTTACAGATGAGGAAACTGTGACCCTTAGAGGCAAAACCTATCCTTGGTCATTCATTCAGAGGCAGAGACTGTCCCCAGAACCCAGATCTCTTGAAGTTGAGTGCTGTGCTCTTTGAAATACTCATTCCACTGCATCGAGCTACCTCTCATTTCCCAGAAGGGCTTCTGGAAACTCCAATTAAGGCAATTTCACCCACTCACTGGTGAAGTAATCAGAATTAAGAACAGTGTTTTGTGCATCTTGAAGCAATGGTTCAGTATTTCTGCACCTTCAGCCTTCTTTATTTCACAGGGTTTTCTTCAAATCCTCTCTCTGCCAGTTTTTAAAATTTGCTGTGCCACAAGGGATAGAAAACCTCTGAGGTGTCTCTGTTTTGTAGAGGGGATGATCTGATTTACAAAAGGAATATTTAGAGACACTAATCATAGTTGCTAGAAAAAGTCAATGATTAGATTGAGCAATTAATTACTAAATTTGATATGCATGGATGGACAATCTGGGCTTTTCAGATTTTAAAAACATAACTGTCTTCCCTCCACAGCAGGTTTAGGACCTGCTTTATCCAGATTACTGTTTCAACACTAGTAGAAACAATTGTTATGTAAAACTGGGTAGCCTGGTTTAAATGTGGCTAACATATTTGAGAACAAACTACAATTCTTTATTATGTGAATAAGCATATCAGGACTACATATTTGATCTCTGCCAATGAAGTGAAAAGCATCATACATTCTAGTATGCTTTGTTTCCAATGGATCTAGTTCACACAGTACTCTGTTGTCCTATTCTAGTAAGTAATTTCAGAATTCACATCACTTACAAAGATGCTGAGTGCCTATTTAGGGAAGTCTGATTCAAAAAAAAAAAAAAAACCCTCCAAAACAAAACAAACCTCCCTCTCTCTTCTCCCTCCCCCAAACCCCACGTGCTTTGTGCAAGACGGAGTCAACCAGTGGGATTCACAGGAGGTCCCCAAGTCAAATGCTGCAGCTGCGTTTTAAAAAAGGGTTGGATAAACTACAGCCGTTAATAACATCTGTATCTATGCAAGCTAAGATGATGATAGGGGTAATCAGATCTCATGCTTCAGGGCATAAGATGATTGCCTGCTGGGAAGAGGAGGATTTGGCCTTTCAGGTATAGGAGTTAACAACTCAGGAGGTAGGTTGCAGACATTTCTCCCCAGTCTGTGAAATTTCAGGTGTAGCTGACATGAATTTGGGGTAGATGAAACGTGGTTTGAAATCTGACATTTCTATCAGATCAGGACATTAAATAATGAGATATCTGAAACACCCACATGCACCATATACAACATATGTGTATCTCTCTAAAGAGAAGAAATAAATATTTAGATGCTTTTTTGGAAGGCTGATGTTCTTTGATATATTTTGACCATCTTTTACTGCCAAGTGGATGCTTAATAAATACTAAGTATCAACAATGAAAACAGTGGAGGCAATTCAACTTTAGTCCATGCATTTATGATTAGCTATAATAATGTATAATTACCCAAGTATTCATAATTGCACATATTTGTATACCTAAATAAATGTATTTCCAGTTGTAGTAGCTAAATAATAATTGGAATTGCGTATTTTGGGTGTACAGGAATGCATTCATTTTAATGTCCTGATCACTAAAATAATTGCAAAACAATATTTGTCTGGAAGAGCAAGAAAGGAATATGTAAAATAACCTTACCTTCTCTTTTGATTTCTTTAATATGTTCAAACCCCAAAAGGAGTATACTGTAGTACAGTTGCACAATTTAGTCAATTTTGAAAACACTTGTGCAAGTGTAAGTAGGGTTAAAGAATTTCACTTATTTAGACTTGTAAACCCATACTGAAGGTCATACAGCCAGCAGACAGCTGTCCACATTTCAGAGAGTAAAATCTCTAAAGCAGTCAATTTCTAGTAGAGTGGTTGGAGTCCTTTTCGCATGAAAGACATTCTTACTACTGGCTTCATAACTATTACTAAGCCATTCACTTCAGTCCCACACAGAGGAACTGTTCTGGAGAATATAGCTGTTAAATGCAGTTTTTAAAATGATGCACAAACAGTTTTTAAAGGGGGGAAAAATCCTGCAGCTGTTTGGCTGTAGACAGACATGGGAAATTAGTCAGAAGCCCAAAGCATCATAGTTAATAACCATTATTCTGTTGTCTGGCATGTTTGTTTAAATACTATTGACACTGTGTATGTATTGTCATCTTCTCTAAATTGTAGCTCTTAACCACTGAAATCTTGTTAAAGACCACCTAGGGTTTCCTCTGTATGATGCTGAAGTGTGTATTCACCTGATGCATAAACAAAAAACAGATTTTTTTTTTGTTTCAAATCTTCTCTGATGTGCAACTAGCAGGAAATTTTCTGGACTAAAGGGAGAGATTGCTTGAGTACAATAGAAATAGACTCAGTGGAGTCCCAACCTTTGTATTTCTCATGTAGAGATAGAAAATGAAGAAACCCATCAACTGATTAATACAATTCAGTTCTGCTTAAAATTCACAGATCTGTTTGGTATGAGACTGTATTTTAAAAGACTCATACTTGCCATTAAGTGTGAAGAAATCAGTAACTATTCTTTTCATCAACAGCGTGTTGGGTTTTTTTCCCCCCATTTAAATTTTGCTTATTAAGTTAGGTCATTTGAGAGAAGAGTGGCTCTGGTGGGTGGGGGAAGAAATCAGCCCGACTCCCAAGTTGAGAGCTCCAGATCACGGGCCATTCAGTACAAAGCGTTTTATATCTTGACTTATGAGGGGACAATAGCCGGTCTTACAAAGGCACCACCTGTGATTTAGCACGGTTGACATCTTTGTTAAGGAGGGGCCGGAGGGCAGAAGAGAAACAGCACGTGCGCAATCGGGAACTTGTTACCACGACCCCCCTTCAAAGCTGTTTCACGTCGTCGCTGAGTCCTCGCCAGGTTTTTTGCTTACAGTTTTAAAAAGGGGGTGGGGAGAGAGAAAGGAAACGAGCGTTGCACACGCTCCTTGAGCCAAGGCTCTGGACTTACGGCTTGCAAGCGCCTCGCTGCTCCATTTTACAGATGAGTAAAATGGAGGTCAGGTCCGCGGAGGGTCTGGCTCAGCAGGTGCCGGGGATCCGCGACCCCCGCGGGGCTTCGGGGCCGCAGGGCAGGGGGCGCGGAGGGCGGCGCGGCCGCGGGTGGGACGCCGAGTCCCCGTCTCGGGCCCAGACTTCAGGCCGGTGGCTTTTTGCTTCCTTCCCGAAGGTCGCTTCTGACAAATCTATCTATTTGGGGCAAATTGTCAGTGAGAAACTTCCGCTCGAACTGCCCTGGACAAAACCGGCTGTTTGAAAAGGGTAAATCCCGCGGCCCGGCGAGGCCGAACAATGGGCCGCTGGTGCTGCTGCGGCGGGGGCGGCCGGGCGGGCCGCACAAAGGGCGGATTAATTGGGGCCGCGGCTGAGCGGTTCGCGCTAGCTCCACTCAGCCCGCGCCGCGGGGCGCCCCATTGACTGGGCCCCGAGCCCCACTTTTCACAAACTCCAAACAAAAGTCAATTTCTTTTTTATAAGGCGGGGGAGGGGGCCGCGGCCAAGATTCTCCACTCGTTCCTTCGCCTCCCTCTGGCTGCACGGGGGCTGGGGGTCAAGAGCTGGCGGGAGAAGGGCCCGAGGAAGCCCGGGAGTGGGAAGGACGCGGGTGTGGCTGTCGCGTCCCTGTCCCCGCCTCCGCTGCGCCCCCCCCCCCCCCGACGCGTGTCGCACCCTCCCGGCCGCACCTACAGGCAGGAGCCTAGATCCCAAGCTGAGGCTTGGTAGCCGCAGAGAAACGCGCAGAGGCGATGGCAAGGACCCAGGTGAGGGGTGGGCAAGTAATTTCGGAGGAAGGGAAACGCCCCCTTGGTGTTCTAGATCTCGGGAGGGGTGACCATTCATCGGAAAGTTAGTGAGAACTACTGTGTTCCTGATGGGAGGGAAACAAAAGCGAGTTTGCCTTCCATGTACAGACAAGTGGGGCGGCAGGCTTACAAATCAATCAGCAGGTGAGGAAGAGGGTGCCAGTGGGGGGGCCTTAGGGAAGGCACTGTCCCTCCGTGTAATGGTGAGATGGACTTACGGGGCAACGTATGAAAAAGGTATCTAATTACTTTGTAGACACAGACTTTGTACTTGGAGAAGTGGTAGTGATTTAAAAACACACACACACAAATTGTAGGATTAACATTGTCACTGGTCTAAACACCAAGTGGACAGGGACCAGAAGTTCATCTCCTGTTGTTTCTCGCCTCTCAAAATAGGAGAATGAGTGCAGAGGGCTCTTCGACTGACATAAGGAGCAGGAAATTCCTTTAACAACAAAAATCAATACATTCCCCAGACCACAAGCCTCTGCTCTAAACTGGATTGGCGTTGCATACAGGACAGCCCAGTCCTTGTGGTCAGTGCAAAGGCCACATTCTTCTTCAAGGACTGGCTTCCAAAGTGAATGCACAGGAAGGGAAGACCATGTGCTGGTGCACAGGAATGCATGTGTTGGGTGGAGCCATGTGCTAACATGATATCCCAAGGTTTTGTCCAAACTGTTCCTTTGGGGAGAGGAGAGGGGCTTCTGTTCTTAGATCTGCAGGCTCTTGTGTGCTCTACAGCTGGCAAAATGGCTTTGCCAGAGGTTGAAGTCTTTTATAGCCAGGCTTTAGTGTGGAGTCTCTCCAGGAGTATCTGGCTAGTATACTGGCACCCCTCCGGGCAGGCACTGTGTGAGGGGAGCTCCCGTGCCAGGTATTGAATCTGTGGGAGGCTCAGTAAGAGGAGTGAAGCAAATCTGCAGGGACAGGCTGAAACATGGCTGGAGACAGAGACCTGGATGTTTATAGTGGGGAACCAACAGCAGCCAACAAGCCTGCTGGCAGAATCCAACCTGGGCTCCTTTTCAACCACATTTTAAAGCTGTAGATTTAACATGATCTTCTCTGGGCCAGACTGTGAACCTTTCCAGATTTCTGTTGAATCAGAGGCTGTGAAAATCAAGGGCAAATATTTATCTAAAGATGTCACAACTTTGAATTTCAATAAGAATTTATCTGCTAATCTCTGATGGAAATCTAGAACAGCTGTTGCTCTATTGTGTATTTAATTCCCAAAAGATAAATTTGGGAATCAACATTTTTCTTTCACTAACTCTCAATATGCTTTCTTTTAGTTTATTGATGCCTTTGCAAGTTCAGATCAAATATTATAAATGACAGGAATGGTAGCTTGTTATGAAAGTTCTTAAAGCCTGCCAAAAAATAGTATACCTTTTTTAGCAAAAAATAGTTGACCTTTATTAGCAAGTGTGACAATGCTGAGCGTGTCCATGCCAGCAAAAGTTGAGTGAGGGTGAAAAGGCCGAGATACTGTATTATTAGGGAGAAAAAAAGAAAATACAAGTTGAGTCACACTGATGAAATTTCCAAATTGAAGGAATGTATAGGTTCAGACAGAATTGACGACAGTCTCTATTGTCTATTAACAGAAAACTTAAGACCCCAGCTTCTAAGAACACCCAGCACAATTGCTTATTATTTCTATTTTATAGATGAAGATTTCAGACAGTGGGACACTAGGTGATTTTGGTAAGGTCTACCCATCAAAGGGGTGAGTGACATACTGGTATCAGGCCTTTCCATCACTCACTCTGGCTGACTTGCAAAGCCTTGAATTACTCTGTCTTTTGGAAAGAAGAACTTGGAGTCACTCGATGTGGACATCATTAGAGGAAAGAAGTTCCTGGGGAAATGATTATAATTAACCTTTTTTTTTCTGTTACATTTTCAGGCTAAGCAAACACTGCTGGAAAGGGAGGAGGATGATAATCTTGGTAACCCTAGGCTTAGGTTGCCAGAAAAGTACAGATATCTGACTGCTGATAATGGCAGGAACTCTGATTAGGAATCATAACTCTTAACATCTCTTTCGTATTTTCTATCTCATTGTTTCTGGACTGTATTCTGGAAAATGTCTTTGCCTATTTTCCAGTTCACTTATTCTCTCTTCTGCTGGGTCTAAACAGCTTTTTAACCCCACTCCATCCCCATTATCCCCATTTAAAAAAAATGAATGTCTTTTTCATTTTCTGAAGTACTGTTTGGTTCCATTTCAGGTCTGCTTGGATGTTCTTTACAGTCCCTTGTTCCTTGCTAATATTTTCAAGCTCCTGCATTATCTCATTAGGCCTATAACAACCGTAACTAATAATGTTGTTAAAATATTTGATGTCCTTGAGGGACTGCTTTTCTTGCCTGCTGCTTGCTTCTTCTAGTTCACTTCATGGCACCATGTTTCCTCCTAGGTTTTGTGGTTTTTTCCCTTCTGTGAGTGTCATTTGTCTTGGCACTTTATCGGGGGTGGGGGTGGGGGTTCTTGGAGGTCAAGGTTGAAGATGAACTTGTGTGGAGATTTGCATTTTCTCTTTCTAGTTAAGTCAACCTTGTTGTATTACCAACTTTGGATTCCTTTATATTAAAATACTTTACGATTAGGATTAAAAGATTTTCAGACCATAGCAGTGTGAATCCTGATAGAAAACCTGTGTGAGACTTAGCTGTAGTTACAAATTCTTAGGGGAGATTTTTCCCCTGTCCTTCTAGTGTCAACATCAAGGTAGACAAATGTCCCTATCTATCATGGCACCTCTATTTGGGGCAAGGTTTATTTATTTATAGTTACATTTACTCTGAGGATGTAGCCCTTTGTGTTTTCAGCTTTACGCAAAGATTCTCCTAACAGGTTCCCCACCTGGGGTGATCCCTAAGCATTATCTCAGAGTTGAGATTCGGGGTCTCCTGAGTCTGATAGAAGCTTTCACAGTGAAAGAAGGCTTTAGAAATTGTTGAACTACCAGGGTTCCTAATTGTTTCTCCTATTTATTTTGGGGGATCTGAAATCCCTCCCTTTTGTGCGAGCTTAGTGATGTATTTAAAAAGATGGTGTTTTTAAAATATTTTATCCAGCATTTTAGTTATTTCAGTTAAGATTGTCATTTAGGGTATCTGTATTAGTCAGAAGTCTCCAAAGAAACAGAACCTATAGAATATATAGGATAAATAGGATACACATATATGTGTGTGTGAGATATATATACACACACATATAATATCTCCTATTTATCATAAGTATGTGTGTGTATATATACATATATAGAGAGAGAAAGAGACAGAGGCAGAGAGAGGTTATTTTAAGGAAGTGGGCAATGAGATTGTGGGGGCTGGCAAGTCCAAAATTTGTAGGGCAGGCCAGGATAGAAATTCCCTTGAAAATTAATATTGCAGTCTTGAGTCTGAAGGCAGTCTAGAGACAGAATTAATTCCTCTTCTAGGGACCACAGTCTTTTAAGGCCTTCAAACTGAGTGGATGAGGCCCACCCACATTGTGGAGGGTAATCTGCTTTACTCAAAATCTACTTTAAATGTTAACCACATCTAAAAAAAGACCTTCATGGAAACAACTGTGAATACCCAAGATGGGTATTTGGCCCAACAACTGGGCACCATAACCTAGCCAAGTTGACACATAAAATTAATCACTACAGTATCTTATCCACTAGAGTGCTGGAAACAGAAGGCAGAGCTGTAATTTCTTATCATGAAATGACAGCATGGTCAAGAGGCACAATAATGTCATGCTTAGAGACTTCAGTAAAAAGAGACCTGAGAAGACATGGAGCATCCTCTTAGGAGGCTGACAGAGTTCTGTCTGCATAGTCTAGTGCACTCTACAGGTCATGGCAAGTGGTCTTCCCTACAGAATTACAGGAAAGGGATGGTACACTTAATTGCCTTAAGTTCTAGGCCATAATAATGCCAGCTATCCTGGAAAGCTGTGTTAGTTACTCAAACTTGGCAAAATCTTATAAGTATCTTTTTTTTTTGGAGACAGAGTCTTGCTCTGTTGTCTGGGCTAGAGTGCCGCGGCATCAGCCTAGCTCACAGCAACCTCAAACTCCTGGGCTCAGGTGATCCTTCTGCCTCAGCCTCCCGAGTAGCTGGGACTACAGGCATGCACCACCATGCACGACTAATTTTTTCTATACATGTTTTAGTTGTCCAGCTAATTTTCTTTCTATTTTTTAGTAGACACGGGGTCTCGCCCTTGCTCAGGCTGGTCTCAAACTCCTGAGCTCAAACGATCCAACCACCTTGGCATCCCAGAGTGCTAGGATTACAGGTGTGAGCCACTGCGCCTGGCCTCCTAAGTATCTTATACTAAAAATATGAAGAAAGCTTGACTGCAGAGAGTGGCTACTACATGGCACAGGGATCAGAATAATGGTCACCTTCATGTTAGCATCTAAAGGGTGTTTTTGGGTGGTTGGAAAGATTCCTTTTTTCAAAAAAAGATATTCATGATTTCTTAGAAGCCTAGAAACAGATGGTGATAGAAATACAAATATCCAGAAGTTACCTCACCATCACATCCAGAATATTGACATTTTCCACACAGTGACTAGCAGTAGGCTTGCTCATAATGCTTGTTGGGTCTGGAAAGGCATTTTTATTCTGTTTGAAGATTTGGGGAATGCCTCTGGGAGAGAAGGTCAAGGGGAAAGGAGGCAAGAGAATCCTGTAGCCTGCCTCTTCCTCCTTTTTGAATTTCTTCTCTCTTATTTTCCTCCCTGTCATGGAAAATTGAGCCATGCCTCAGCATAAAAACTTTGGTGCTTTAAAACAGAACAGTGGACATCCAAAAAACAAATTTGAAAATATATGCACAGTCAAGGGACTTGAAGAGAATATGAGCAGTGGTTATCTGGATGGTGTAATCACCAATGATTTTCTTCTTTATACTCTTCTGTATTTTTTTCAGATTTTCTACAATAATCATAAAATAACTTTTAAAGGCATTTAAATTCACTTGACAGAGCAAGAACCTAAAATATCTTGAGGAATTTTTATTTTAAACACAAATGGGTTTTTCCTATGCACAGTATATAAAACTAAGCTTTTATACTCTATCAAATCATATCCAAATAAGATACTCCAGTTTCAAAAAACTTGTTTTCATGCTAGCAAAATTAAAACTTACCAAATAGTAGCACATTAAGATAATTTCATAAGCTTGTGGAAATATTCAATATTTTAGATTAATTTCTCCAGAATTTATGAATTTTATATTTATATTTTTGCTAAAAGGAAAATATTTTTCCAGCTTCCAATTTAAGATGATATTTTGCTTGTCAAATATGTAGCTTAAAAGGCTGCATCTTTTTTCAAATCCCTATCAGTCATATGGGTTACAGGTTAGCTGTATTTAGAACTTTTACAATTCCAAATCAGAAGGCAAGTTTATCTATAAAAGCTATGATTCTTTGAACTACATAATCATAGAAAGGCCAGAAAGATCAGTTTGGAGGCAGAGAGGCTACTGGTAGTTTCTTCTGGGGATAATTACATAGATAGGAAATGTGTTAATCTGTGAACGTAGGTACATTCATAGGTTTCTCTACAGAGGATAACTACTGACTGAGCTAGAGAGAAATTAGTATTATTAGTAACACCTCCTAGGACTTGACTGGCTTTTCTTGAAAAGAAAAAAGAATACTAAATAGTTAGGTAATAAAAAAAAGGGTTCTGCACTGACATTCCATTGTTCTCTGGAGGGTTATCGGGATGGTGCTCAGTGACCTCTCTAATGTCACAGAGAGCAGTGGCATCTGGATTAGTAGAGAAATTAACATGCAGAAGAGACTTCAAAGTCCCTACACACATCCAGAAAATTCTTTAATGTGTATGTATACATAAACTGTGAGTATACTGAATTAAACTCTATAAAACATCTCTTGATAGATATATGGCTTCCTTGTTTGGGGGGTGGATGGATAGAAGAAGAGATGTTGGACCACCTGTAGTTCTTAATGTTAAACTGATCTTTTGTCCAACAGAGCAGTTAGAATTTCAGAATCAAGATGTTTTCACTTTGGTGAGAAACATTAAATGTATACGACTGATGTGATAAAAGAGGAGAAGAGATAAAAGAAATAAAATGGAGATGCAAAGTGGGAGGAAGAAGGGGAGAAAAGAAGAGAGAAACGAAAAAGGGTAAAGGAGGAAGGAAAAGAAAATGTGAATTGAAAGAGGGGATTAAATTGGGGGGAATGGGGAAGAATACATCTCTATAGGGCACTCTTCCTGTGAACTTTTAAAATAGAGAACCCAACCCATAAACAAGATGGAACCTTTCAGTAGAGAAAACATCCAGCTTTCTTAGTTGTTAGGAGGTTTCTTCACACTGAGAGGAAATCTTTCCCTTTTGGGTGGGTCTTACTGATACGGAGAACAAAGGAAAAAGAAATTGCTACTAGGGGTGATATGCAATGGTCAGCTTGCCATCCACCATTTCTGGCCCAGTTTGGGGATATCTCACCTTGTTGATGCCTGGGATTAGAGGACTTTCCTATTTCTATCCTGCCCTCTGTTCTATTTTTGGGTGGTTGGGGATAGCTATGATGTGAATACATAGAATTGATTCTAACAGAGATTTTCTAACCTCTCCAGCAAATCACTTACTCATCTCTCCCTGCCCCCCTTTTCCAGGCCATTGTATTTTTCTCACAAGAGCAAACAGGAAGACTAACTGAAGCATATTGATCTAATGGGAACTTGTGACCATATAAATGATCATAACCTGCATTGAAACCTGGAAGAATACACTTAAAAATCTTGCACTTTCTCCCACCCCCAATATTTGTACCTTCTCATAATACTTGATGTCATGGCTAGTGGGAGATGTTTTGGTGCAGCTGCTTGTTGTCCAGTGTTTGTCCACATGTTAAATGATGGAGGGGCTTCATATGTTGTAGCAGCAGAAAACAAACAAACAAACAAACAAAAAAAACCCCAGCTTGTCCTGAGCTTCTCTTTCTAAATCCCATTACCTCAGCTTTTCTCTGTGTGAGATGGAAGGACCAAAGTTTGGCCTCTAGAACACCTCTCCCTACCCCAAACAATTGTTGTCTCAATTTGTATCCTGCCAGTATGTGTTAAACTTCATGTAAGGTGAAAAGTATTGCACTCAAATAAGGTGCATTTTATAAATTGATAAGTGGGGAAGGGAGGGGGTGGGGGCGGGGAATGAGGGAGACCACTTGTGAGAAATGAAAAAACTTGTGAGTAACTCAGGCTGAAAGCTGACCAGTTAACAAAAAGGCCTTTGGTATTTAAACTTAATGGAGTAACTGAGAAAAAAAAATAGTAGAAATTTTGAAAAATAATGTTTCAGACTAAATCATTTACAGGAATTCAAATCTATGATATTTTAGATTTTTTCACATACTCATAGACTTATGAAATCTTATGATTGTTGAATCTTTTTTTTTTTTTTTTTTGAGACAGAGTCTCACCCTGTTGCCCAGGCTAGAGTGAGTGCCGTGGCGTCAGCCTAGCTCACAGCAACCTCAAACTCCTGAGCTCAAGCGATCCTCCTGTCTCAGCCTCCCGAGTAGCTGGGACTACAGGCATGCGCCACCATGCCCGGCTAATTTTTTCTATATATATTTTTAGCTGTCCATATAATTTCTTTCTATTTTTAGTAGAGGTGGGGTCTCGCTCTTGCTCAGGCTGGTCTCGAACTCCTGAGCTCAAACGATCCGCCCATCTCGGCCTCCCAGAGTGCTAGGATTACAGGCGTGAGCCACCGCGCCCGGCCTGATTGTTGAATCTGAAGTTCCAATTTTTTTGTTTCAGAATCTGAAAATAGCTAATTCCTTTTTTAATTTTGTAATAAGAACAAATATATATTTTAAAAATAATCACTCGAGATTTGCTTATGCCAGCTAGTGGGAAATTTCTTTTATTTTCTTTTTTTTTTTCTCTTACGTTTATTTGCTACAACTTGAAGTCAGTGAAGGAAATTTCTCTCTCTTGTGATGAGTGGACATAAGGTCCCAAAATATAGTAATAATAATAATTACGAAATAAAACAGCAATGACTACCCCTTATTGACTCTTACTACATGCCAGGATCTAAGTTTTAGCTCCATTATCTCACTTAAGCCTCACATCCATCCTATAAGGTAGTTACTGCTTTAACCTCATTATATGGATAAGTAAACAGAGGCCAATTTTAGAGGCTAAACACAGAAGGGCTCATTAAGAAGATGCACCAAGATCCATTCATTTACTTATTCTATAATAGTAATATGTATGTATAGTCTGTCTGGACACTTAGCTGGCCCTAAGAAATAGAGGTGGCCACTGTCCTCATGAAGCTTACAGTCTGCTGGGGGATGGAATCTTCACTGATTTTTGCTTAAATAACTGCAAAAAAAAATCTGTTAAATAATTAGAGAAAAAATAGTCTTTCTTTTAACAAACTGGACATACCTATTTACTTTTTATCTTTTTTTTTTTTTTTTTTTTTTTTTTGAGACAGAGTCTGGCTCTGTTGCCCAGGCTAGAGTGCCATGGCATCAGCCTAGCTCACAGCAACCTCAAACTCCTGGGCTTAAGCAATCCTTCTGCCTCAACCTCCCAAATTGCTGGGACTACAGGCATGCGCCTCCATGCCTGGCTAATTTTTTTCTATATATATTTTTTTAGCTGTCCAGATCATTTCTTTCTATTTTTAGTAGAGACGGGGTCTCACTCTTGCTCAGGCTGTTCTCGAACTCCTGACCTCGAGCAATCCTCCCGCCTTGGCCTCCCAGAGAGTTAGGATTACAGGCGTGAGCCGCCGCGCCCAGCCTGGACGTACTTACTTTTGAAGGTTGGTTCTTAGTTATATGGCAATTTAGGGATCTTTTAAAACAATTATAATTACAAGAGGCATTCATTTTCTTAATTTTTCCTAACAGCTTTATTGAGATATAATTCACATATCATAAAGTTCACCATTTTAAAGTGTAAAATTCAGTAGTTTTTAGTATACTTGGAGTTGTACATCCATTACCACTCTCAAATTGCAGGACATTTTCATCACCACAAAACAGAAACTCCATACCCATTAGCAGATAGTTCCCAATTCTCCTCATCCCCAGCCCCTGGCAACTACTACTAATTTACTGTCTGTCTCTGTGGATTTACCTATTTTGGACATTTCATATAAATGAAATCGTACACTATAGCCTTTTGTGTATGGCTTCTTTCACTTAACATAATGTTTCAAAGTTCATCTTGGTGTAACACATCAATACTTCATTCTTTTTATTGCCAAATAATATTCTATTTAATGGATAGGCCACATTTTATTTATCTATTTATTAGTTGATAGATATTTAGGTTGTTTCAACTTTTTGGCAGAAATTTGAATAGTGCTGATATGAACATTCATGTATAAGTTTTGACATGGATATATGTTTTCAGTTCTTTTCTTGGGTATATATCAGAGTAGAATTGTTGAGCCATATAGTAACTCTATGTTTAACTTTTTGAGAAACTGCCACACTGTTTTCCAAAGTGGATCCACAATTTTACATTCCCACCAATGTTTGATGGTCTAATTTCTCTACATCATTACCAACACTTGTTATTGTCCATCTTATTTATTATAGCCATTCTTGTGAATGTAAAGTGGTATCTCATTATGGTTTTTATTTGCATTTCCCTAATGAGAAATTTATTTCCTTTTTCATAGAGACAGGGTCTTGCTATGTCTCTCAGTCTGGTCTTGAACTCCTGGCTTCAAGCAGTCTTTCTGTCTTGGCCTCCCAAAGTGCTGGAATTACAGGCGTGAGCCACTGTGCCTGGCTATTTTCATGATTTATTAATGAAATAATCTTGACTAGAGGAGAACAATAGAATTACTTAAGGAGCTTTTACAAGATAGCAACCCAGGCTTCATACCACTTACATTGGTGAAAATAGGTCAGGCGTGGTGGCTCACTCCTGTAATATCAGCAGTTTGGGAGGCTGATGTATGAGGATTTTTTGAGGTCAAAAGTTCAAGGTTACAGTGAGCTGTGATCGTACCACTGCACTCCAGCCTGGGTGACACAGCGAGACTCTGTCTCTAAAAAGAACCTTTTCTTTTTAGAAGAAGTGGTGAAAATATTTGTCAGGATGATCTATTGATACCTGAAATGCAAATTCAAATATCAATTATTATTATTTCATATAGCAAGAAGTCCAAGGTCAGGGGATTATAGAATTGTTTAATACAATGGCTCAGTACTATCATCGAAATCCAACTTCCTTCCTTTCTTCTGCTGTGTCACCTTAGCATGCCCATTTTGTCTGTACACTTGCTGCCTTTGCAGTAGTAAGTAAGTAAGATGGCTGCTGGAATTCTGGGCAGTCCATGTGGACCTGAAAATGTCCAGTGGAAGAGAAACCTTTCCCAGAAGTCTCTGGCTATCTTTTGTTACCTCTCATTGGCCTAGAACTGTATCATATGCTTAAATCTAAACCAATCACAAGAAAAAGAAATGGGAATTCCATGTATATAATTTAGTTGAAGTGACATTTACTACCTTCCTAAGTGGGAACTAAATAGGAGTTCTGCTAACAGGAAAGAAAAGGAAAATGGATGTTGAATAGGCAACTAAGAGTGTTTCTGCTACAGGCTGTAATATCATGAAGATAAAAAATATTAGCTTGAATCTTAAAATTGCTGTTGAACCACTAATGTAATATTAATGCCATATGTTCAACCTAATAACTTCCAATGCCATTTAGACAGACAGACTGGGCTGAGGAGTGTGAAGAGAATAATATTGGCCCTAGGTTTTAGTTCAATCACTTAATATAGCTCATGAAGTGTGAATCACTTACATTGATTGATACAAGTAAATCAGACTCCTCTGAGCAAGAAGAATTCGCTGACTACAAGATCTTATTTGATTTCTTTATCTCTTTCTTGGCACATCTCATATGTTAGGAAATATTTCCACAATTCCAAGACCCAAAGCATTTGTCCTGATGCACCTGCTGATAAAGCCTGTGAATGTTTTATTTATACAGACTTAACAGTTTGCTGAAATTTAATTTTGAGCAATTAAATCACAGAACGCATTATTCTGTTTTCATTAAAAAACATTTAAAGATTTAAAAGAGAGAGAGTGACTGTATACTTTCCATTTTTGGGGTCTTTTAATCTAGGTAGACTTTGAGAAGTCTACAATAAGCTACTTAGTATATGGAAATGAACAGGACACTTTGAAGACCGACTGCCCTTGAACTGTGCAGAGCTATGCATAGAGCACACTGGAAAATGGCAACCATTCTCTTTCTAAATTTTAAATGTATGTCTTAATTTATTTTTCAAATAGGTAATATACAGGCTGAGTATCTCTAATCTATAAATCCAAAATCTGAAATGGTCCAAAATCCAAAACTTTTTGAGCACCCACATGATGCTCAAAGGACATGCTCACTGGAGCATTTCAGTTTTTGGATTTTTGGATTAGGGCTGCTCAACTGATATTGACACAGTACAAAATTCAAAAGATACAAAAGTTATAGCGAAGTCTCCCTCCTGCAGCTATTCCTCAGCCACTCAGATCTCTTTTCCAAAAACAACTATGACTGGAAGAAATCCCACCTTTCCCTACAAATGGTGGCACACTTTACACAATGTTCTGCTCCTTTTTATTGTTTGTTTACCTAACAGGCTATTTTGGAGACCATTCCAAATTGGTACATAATGAACATGCTCATCTATTTTTTATGGTGGCATAATAATCCATTCTATGGATGTGCTATATTTCTTTACCCAATCCCCTGTTGATGGACATTTAGATTGTTTTTAACCTTTTACTATTATGAACAATGCTGCAAAGAATAACCATATACATGTATCATTTTGTACATGTACAAGTATACCTCTAGGGAAAATTCCTAGAGAGGAATTGCTGCATCAAAGCAAAATTACAAAATTTTTAATTTTGGTAGATAGATGATGCCAAATTGCCCTCCAGAGAGGTTGTAGCAATTTAAACTCCCACAGCAGTGCATGAGAGCACTTGTTTCCCCACAAGTGACAGCTTTCCAGAAAGAGATGTCATCAAGTTGCCCCCACCTTCAATCTGGGTATGTGAGCAGGACCCAAAAAGGATCTTGTTCTCATTTTTAATGGAAAAAGGAGAACAGAAAAATGTTCACAATATGGTATTAAGGTAACAAAAGGCAGGATATAATTTGAACTATGTAAAAATTTGGGGGTATATAGAAAAATGAATGGACAGGCATAATTAAAATATTGACAGTATTTAAAGGTTTACACTTTTCTATAATTAGCTCTGGTTCTGTTGACAACCAGAAAACAATAATCAAGTAGCTATTGTCCTTGGGTTAGGAATCTCATTCCCTTGCATGATAGCTCAGAGGAGTGCCCTTTTAGCAAAACTCGCTTTTTAAGGGAGAGCATATGGAGCGGGTATAGAACGCTTCCATTTGGTTCCATTTGAGACTGAGCACTTGCTCTTTCCTCAGCATTTCCTTTACATTGCTCTCAAAGATGCCAAGGGGCTGCAGTGGTGGCCACAACTCATCTGCATAGTTTGGCAAATTTACCAAAAATAAAATTCCAACCGGAATATGTCTTACTTTTTTTTTTTTTTAAACAAATTGCTTTGGTTTATCAATTTTACCAACCACAGCTGGGTTTCATCTTGTTCTCTGGTTTTTCCACTGTTGTTTGTTTTTCACTAAGACCACTAAAAATATTTCTGAACCCCAAAAGACCACTCTATCCAGAAAAAGTACTGCTCATTTGCTGACAGTCTTGGGGTCCGTCAGGCAGTTCATAACTCAGCCTCAACGAGGGCAGTATATCTAAGCGTTTGCTCAGTGAGGTGACTGAGGTATCCGAGCCCCTGGCCCCGTCTTGCACTCACTCAGCATAAAGGCTGATAGCTGTTGCAGTTGCAATTTTCTCTCTAAACCCAACTCCTTTTGTTGACTTGCAGAGGCTTACGCTCCCCAAAAGGTAATTTGAAAGTGCTGCTGAATTTAGATGCATTTTGCTAATTTGTTTTTATTATGCATAGAAATATTGGTATAAAAGGTGTTTCAATTATTTTCTAAGGGAGGGACCTATGTATTCTCTGCAGCCACAAAGCTTTTAAATGGAGTTATTTTTCTCGGCCTATAGTCGCTCTCCCTTTTAAGTACCCCAGCAGAAAAAGTAAGTTTACTGCTCCTCGCACAATGGGCCTCTTCACTTTTCAGGTTTGGGAGACCTGGGTGACCTACGAAAGTTAATTAGAAGGTTAACAAAGACGAAGACAGAGTCGAATCCATCGCCTCTCCTTCAGCCAAAGATGTCATCCATTAATTAGGGAAATCGTTAAGGTGGCCTTTATAGAATCCATAGAAAATCTGTCGCTGTCGGTCGACAGTTTTGATCAGATTTTCCTCTCCCCAATAATGCTATCCTCAATGGTACGAAAAGCAGAGGGCCGGGGTGGGGAGCGGGGAGAGCGGAGGGCTGGAAAGGATGTGTTTCAGCAACAGTACAGTTAACCAGCCGCCGATGGTGACGGCTTTGATTCTCAGGCTGCCGCGCATACTTGCTCCATGATGTAATCCTTATTGAACCTGGAGGCCGAGGCAGCGGGAGGGAGGCGGGTGAAGCTGCTGCCCCCGCCTCGCAGCCACAGGAGGCCCCGGGAGTTAATAGCGCCAGCCCCTGGGGTAGGCTGCGCCCTCGTCTACCGCGGAGCCCGCCGCTCAGCTGCCGGGAGGCGACGCGGCCCGCGGGCTCCGTGTGGGGGCGGCCCTCCGGCGCTGCCGTGGGGCCCGGCCCTCTCTCGGTTGCGTTGGGGAGGATTTCTCCCCGTCTCTCTAGGTCTTCCCGGCTTCTGTCTCTCTCCTTTCCTCTTGATTCTCTGACACCAAATCACCAGTTCAACGAAGGAAAAACTCCAATCTGACTAGCTGTTTGCTAATAGGAAGTCTGGATATTTGCTGGTGGTTGCATAGACACGACCTCTCTGCCAACCCCCCACCATTTTTTTTTTTTTTTTTTTTTGGCCGCCTCTTATACGTGTTTGAACATCGAGCTTCTGATTTAGGCAGTAAGTAAAGCCTGCAGGGTTTAAGTGTGGATATTATGTATTTAAAGATGGTGTTAATTCTGAATATGGAATGCCTTTATTTTTAATATGGATTTAAAAAACTCATTTTAACCATTTTAAAGTGTACCGTTCAGTGGCATTAAGTACCGGTCATATATTGTTGTGCAACCACCACACCATCCATCTGCAGAACTTTTTCATCTCCCCAAATGGCAACTTCTGCATGCATTGTGGAACTTATTTTTAAAACTACATTACACAGTTGATGCCATGGTTTTTTTGAGTTATCAGTAAATTCTCTTAAAGGAACTAGTATCTTTTAATGAGTTGGAGTTTTTGCACAGTTCTCCTTCATGGCAAAAGCTGGGACAATATAACATGGCCCTTGTTTACCATGCAAAAACAATTTCCGTGTACTTTTGTCCTCCCATCAGATTGATAAATATTAAATGGATACTGTACGAAACCTCACCTAGACAGTAAATGGCCATTTTGGTTTGCCTTATTTCCCCCATGGCAGAGTGGGTAAGAGTTGCTGTATTCCCAGCTCCTTGGGAGGCTGAGGCAGAGGATCACAGGAGGCCAAGAGTTCAAGGCCAGCCTAAGCAACATAGCTTGATTCCATCTCTAAAAATAAAATAATGATGATTTAAAAAAAACAAAAATGGACTTTAATGGCAATTCTGATGAAGACTCAGAAGAGGAGCGGTAGAGAGAAAGCCTCCATCTTCTTAGAGAATACATAAAAATCAATGAACAGAATTTTGGTAGAAGTATGGACACTAAAGGCCATTCTGGTGAGGTCTCAGAAATGAGGAACAGATCACTGGAAACTGGAGGAAAGACAATGCTTGCATAGAACTTGGCTGGACTGTGTTCTAGTGTTTTGTGGATGGTAGAACTTGTAAGCAATGCAATTGGGTATTTAGCAGGGGAGATTTCTTTTTTTTTTTTTTTTACATTAGCTTTGCTAGTTTTAAAATGTCCACTTTATTCCATATAACACTTAACCAGATATCATTTACATCTGAGGAAGAGATGGCCCATGAGATTGATCTATAGTAAAACACTCTAAGAAATGTAGTCCAATTTTATACATTTCCAAGCATCCCTAGACAAGTATATCATAATGCAGAAATATGGGTACTACATTTTACATAAGATAAAAGGGAAGTATCAATAAACTTCAGAAAGTAGTAAATTCACCTGTCCCTTAAAATACGGGTATAGCAGGGGAGATTTCTAAACAAGGAATTGAAGGAGAGGCTTGGGTCCTCCATACTGCTTATAGGAAAATGTGAGAGGAGATAAGGTGAAGAAGGAATTGTAAACAAAAAGACTTAGAACTTGAAAATTTGGAAAATTCTCAGCCTATCCATATTGCAAAAAATGGGGAAGCATGTTCTGAAGAGAACTGTTTATAACGCCAGACCTCTGTTCCCTAGGTTGTAGTGACCTGGGTCATAAATCAGAGTTAGGAGAGGTCTGATAATGTGCCTGGTAGCTCCTATTGGCAGGGAGTTTAGCAAGAGTGTAGTTTTTCTAGTAGCTGTAGGAATTTAGAAATTTGCCATGCCAGCTGGGGCCCTGAACCTGTGACCTGCAGCTAACTTTTGTTCCTGTAACCATAGGGTTCATCTTAGTTGATAAAGGGGCATCTATTTTGGTCTCACAGATCATAGAGCAGTAAGGGTGTGGCCAAATGAACATTTAATAATGAGATTACTGTGGGCGTGAACCATGGATTTAATCAGCCATCTAAGCAGAAGCCAGAGAGAGAGGTGGTGTTATACTAGCAAACATTGCTAGCTGGGAGAAAACCAGACACAAGGAAGGAAGGCTGTGAACATGTGTTATCCTTCAAGAAAAAAGAAAGACCCAAAGCCAATTCAGAGATCACCAGGGCTGTCACTCCCACCACAAGCCTGGAGGAAGGCTGTTTTCCCTCAGTTTCAGAAGTCGGGGCCCCTGAAGACATGTGCAGGGGCTTCCCAGAGAGCTGAAGAGGCAGGGCACACTCTGAGTTGAAGGATTGTTCTAGAGCCTCAAGATCTACTGGAATTTGCCTTGCTGGGTTTTGGACTTGATTGAGGCCTGTCACCCTTTCCTTCTTTCCTGTTTTTCCCTGTTAGACGGGGAATGTCTAACCTATGCCTGTTCCACCACTGTACTTTGGAAGTGTGTAATTTGTCTGGTCTCACAGGTTTATGGCTGGAGAGGAATTTTGCCCCAGGATGAATCATACCTTGAGTCTCACCTGTGTCTTATTTAGATGATATTTAAATGAGACTTTGGACTTTAGAGTTGATGCTGGAATGAGTTAAGACTTTTGTGGCTGCTGGGATGGAATGCATGTATTTGTGTGTAAGGATATGAATTTTAGGGGGCCAGGGGTGGAATTTTATGGATGGAATATTTGTGTCTCCCCAAAATTCATGTGTTGACGTCCTAACCCCCAAGGTGACTATATTTGGAGATTGGGCCTGTAAGGAGGTGATAAAGGTTAAATGAGATCCTAAGGGTGGGGCCCTGATCCAATAGGACTGGTACACTTATAAGAAGAGGAAGGGACACCTCAGCTCGCTCTCCGTCTGCCATGTGACGACACGGTGAGGAAGCAGCTGCTTGCACGCCAGGAAGAGAGCCCTCACCAGAAACTGAACCAACTGGCACTTTGATTTTGTATTTCCCAGCCTCTGGAACTGTGAGAAAATACATTTCTGTTCTAGTCTATGGTGTTTTGTTATGGCAGCCCCAGCTGACTCATACAAGAACCATATAAAGGAGATACTAATCACTGGCCCCACCCATAGCCCTTTCTAAAATAATCCACCCTGGCCCACTGGCCCAGCTGCCCCCTGGACCACACGCTCCCTTGCCCTCAGTTTATTTGCCAGCGGTGAGCACCTGACTCAGGAGACTCCTCCACTCATGGGCCCCTGCAACATTCCCCCCATAAAATCCACAAAGTAGATCTTTGTTTATGTTAATATCTTCTTTTGAATTGTGTATTCTCTGGGGATAATTCATGTTACTGTGAGTTAACTTAGTTGGATAATCTTTTTTTTTTTTTTTTCTTGTGAGACAGAGTGCCATGGCATCAACCTAGCTCACAGCAACCTCAAACTCCTGGGCTCAAGCGATCCTCCTGCCTCAGCCTCCCGAGTAGCTGGGACTACAGGCATGTGCCACAACACCTGGCTGATTTTTTCTATATATTTTAAGTTGTCCAGCTAATTCCTTTCTATTTGTAGGAGAGACAGGGTCTCGCTCTTGCTCAGGCTGGTCTCGAACTCCTGACCTCAAGCGATCCTCCCTCCTCGGCCTCCCAGAGTGCTAGGATTCTAGGTGTGAGCCACTGTGCCCGGCCTTGGTTGGATAATCTTAACACACACCTAAAAACTGGTTATAACAGTAATTTTGAAGCCTGAGGCATTTCCAAAAAGGACAGACCTAGGAAGGGTGTAGCAGTTAGAACTTTTCAGGAGCAAAGGCCAGTGTGGGGGTGTCGGAAACCTACGGGAGGAGAGGATAAGAAGTAAGAGGCCAGACATGGTGGCTCAAACCTGTATTCCAGCACTTTGGGAGGCCGAGGTGAGAGGATGGCTTGAGGCCAGGATTCAAGACCAGCCTGGGCAACATAACAAGACCCCATCTCTACAAAACATACAAACAATTGGCTGGGCATGGTGGCACACACGTGTAGTCCCAGCTACTTGGGAGGCTGAGGCAGGAGGATCACCTGAGCCTGGGAGTTCCAGGTTACAGTGAGCTATGATCTCCCCACTGCACTCCAGCCTAGGCAACAGAATGAGACCTTTCTCAAACAAAACAAGACAAAACAAAATAAAACAAAACAAAAGTGAGGAGAACAATAGGAGACTGAAGGATACAAGACAAACCTGGCCTGCATTGCTGGTTCTCCCAGGACTTCTGATCAAACAAGCTCTCCACCCTTTCCCATCCAAATCATCCTTAGGGCAGCCTCTGTCATAACTGTGCTAATCAAAGCAAATTTGATTGTAAGGATTAAAGGCTCTTTCAAACTTACTTATGTACTGGGGGAGGGATGATGGCTATTGGGTGGATACAGAGGAAATACAGCAAAGCTTCTTGGGAAACTACAGCTATTTCCTCCCCACCCCACCTCCTGCCTTCTCTCTCTCAGGCCCTGTGGCTCGTTGCACTAGCTTACCTGGCAGGTGAGCCCACTCTGCAGTAGTGTTCCCAGCCATCACAGGAAGGGATGGACCTGGCAAGGGGTTTAAGTCATCAAGCATCTACTGAGGAAATCCATGCTGAAAATTCCTATTCATGTTGTTAGAAATAGCCAACATGCCTCATTTTTTTCTATTTTCAATCCTAAATGATTAGATTCAATTTGGATTAATGGGTACACTGGAGTATGAAGTATTCTGACTCATAAATGCTGTAAAATGCTCTAAGAAAACCGCTGCACCAGAAAGTGTTTCTAAAATGTTTACTTTCTTCTTTTTGTAAACATAGTGACAATATTTGCACTGTCTTGGTGATGTGTGAATTATG
The DNA here is from genome assembly GCF_041146395.1 of Eulemur rufifrons. Classification (NCBI taxonomy): domain Eukaryota; kingdom Metazoa; phylum Chordata; class Mammalia; order Primates; family Lemuridae; genus Eulemur; species Eulemur rufifrons. The sequence goes on along the minus strand of NC_090997.1, from coordinate 61,854,436 downwards.
AGTTTAAACAGGAGTTCCCATGGAAGAAATTGTAGGTAGAAATGAAAACAGTACTGGATTTATGGTCAGAACACCGCTTAGCCCAGCTGTGACATCAGGGGAGCCTCAGGCATGTCACTGAACTTCTGTGAGCCCTACTTTCCCGATAGAAGAGGAAACAGAGATGGTCATACTTGTCATTTCCTTTTTACCTCAGGGGTGATTACTTTAAATTTCTATGTGAAATCAATTAGTAAACTGAAATTTTAAGTGATTATTTCCATCTCTGACCTATAGGACTAGCCCTATAAATGTTTGTTGAATGATTTCTGCAGTGCTAATGATCTCCATGCACAAAGTTTAGGAAATCAGGCTGAATCTGTACAAATCCCAGATCATATTTTGAAATACTAAATGCCTCCTATGAACTCATTCTGTTAGCTTTTTCTTTCACAAAATGAGATGTAGGAAAAAAAATCAGATAAATTGAGGGTTTAGTTCATGGACTTCAGGTTTAACTGATCTACTGTAGAAGAAAGTCTTTAATAATGTATTTTTAAAAGCGTATTCAGCAAATATTTACTAAGGCCAGTGGGAGTACATAGTTGACCAAAAATAGACATGGTCCTTGCCCTCATGGAGCTGACAATCTGGTCCTTAAAATACGCTCATGCATCAAAATGGCACTGGTGAGATCCCCCACCTCCACCTTGAGTTTTTTGCAGTTCCTGCAAATGTCTCTTGTGACCAGGGCTTAGGAGGAAGTTGGGGAGCAGGACAAACACCTGCAGGATCCAGCAGTCAAGAAGAAGATTGGGACCTAAACACAAATCCCACATAAAGATTTTCAGGCCGGGCGCGGTGGCTCACGCCTGTAATCCTAGCACTCTGGGAGGCCGAGGTGGGCGGATCGTTTGAGCTCAGGAGTTCGAGACCAGCCTGAGCAAGGCGAGACCCCATCTCTACTAAAAATAGAAAGAATTTATATGGACAGCTAAAAATATATATAGAAAAAATTAGCCGGGCATGGTGGCGCATGCCTGTAGTCCCAGCTACTTGGGAGGCTGAGACAGGAGGATCGCTTGAGCCCAGGAGTTTGAGGTTGCTGTGAGCTAGGCTGACGCCACGGCACTCACTCTAGCCTGGGCAACAGAGTGAGACTCTGTCTCAAAAAAAAAAAAAAAAAAAAAAAGATTTTCAGATCACTGCCCTTGGCTGGGAGGAGGGGAGGGTTTTTTTTTTTTCATCGAGGCTGGAACATCCTTGTTTTTTAATGTATCCAAATGCCATGTCTTTATTTAACTTCAATCTGGCAGTAGCTAATACTTTTTGAGAGCCTATGAAGGACCAGGCACTGTGCTGACCCTTCCCATGTTTTGTCTTTAATCCTCATAACAACTTTGCAAGGTAGATACTATCATCATCCTCAATATGCATATGAGGAAATTGCAGCTTGTAGAGGATGTGGCCAAGGTCACAACAGGTGGTTACAACAGAACTAAACCCAGTTCTGTTTGACTTGAGTGCCTTCCCTCTTCCTGCCAAGCCATGCAGGGACTAACTCTTTTCTAAACAGAACAGTGGGAACCTTGTTTTCCTATCCCTTTCCATAATGGAGGGAAAATAATGACAAGAACTAATATTAATTGAGCAATTACTATGTGCCAGACACTATTCTAAGATCTTTACATGTATTAATCCATTTAATCCTCATAAACCTATGAGTGGTTACTCTTATTATTTAATATTATTTATCAATTATTTTTTTTTTTTTTTTCGAGACAGAGTCTCGCTTTGTTGCCCGGGCTAGAGTGAGTGCCGTGGCGTCAGCCTAGCTCACAGCAACCTCAAACTCCTGGGCTTAAGCGATCCTACTGCCTCAGCCTCCCAAGTAGCTGGGACTACATGCATGCGCCACCATGCCCGGCTAATTTTTTCTATATATATTTTAGTTGGCCAGATAATTTCTTTCTATTTTTAGTAGAGACGGGGTCTCGCTCTTGCTCAGGCTGGTCTTGAACTCCTGACCTTGAGCGATCCACCCGCCTCGGCCTCCCAGAGTGCTAGGATTACAGGCGTGAGCCACCGCGCCCGGCCTATCAATTATTTTATAGATAAGAAAATGAGACACAGAGAGGTTGAGCAATTTTTCCAAGGTAACTCAGCTAGCATATGGCAGAGGCAAAGTTTAGAACCAAGTTGCCTGGGTCCAAAGTTTAAAAATTGTCATTTCATCCAAAAATAAATATACTATTTTAAACATTTATCACAGTTTTCTTAAGTTGTTGAAATAAAGATCACTAGGATGGGGGGGACCTCTCTGTCCTCACCTCCTACCCCATGAACAGAAGGCACAATTCTGACCATACATAGTCTGTGTGAATATTTCTCTTTAGTACTGTGCAGTGTGAAACCTATACAACTGTATACAGCAGCCCTGACTTCCATCTACCATGAAATGGCACATGACAAAAAAAAAAAAAAAAAAAAAAAAATGCACCATGTACTGTCTGCTAAATCTGAGCTCTCCGCCTCACTTAGTTTTTGTTCCCAAATGTATACATTTTCCATAGATATGAGAGTTCTCTCAAAGGGTTAACAGCACTCCTTGAGAAGAGGAATTGAAGAAAGCATTTTCTTTACCAGCTTAGGCAAGTGACAGAAAAGTAAAAAAGAAAAAAAAATTAATAATTGAAAAAATACTCATGTATTTTATCTTTACTCCCACTGCCTGGCTATTTGGGAAATTGTGCAGTGTCATCACTGATGGGGCACCAGCCCCTGTGGCTCCTCTAGGGGCACAGCAGAGGCAGAAGGCAGCAGGAAGGTGTTGGGGCATCAGGCTGATGATTTCTAACCTTGGTCTACAGATATCTCACCTAAGAAACACACAGAAGAGATCTCTGAAGCAGGATGATGTCCTCCAATGTAAACCTAGTTTGTGGCCATGAACCATTAAGGGTGCTTGATAACTACCAATTAAATAAATTAAGTGCACAAAATATAATTACTAACGTTCTACTTTTCACCTGTCTTCACTGCACCACAGGAAAAAGTTTCCACGGCAATTGGTTTGTATAAGCAAAAAACAAAACAAAACAAACAAACAAACAAAAAAAACAACAAATTAAGATGTCACACACCAGTAGCAAAGATAAAATCAGGAAAACATTTTCTAATCAGAAACTGCAAAGAAATCAGGGCTTTTACATAATAGCAAAATTAGGGTTTGGATGGTGGTATTCTTTCAACCAACTTTTCACAAATATTTTCTGGAACGGGCCCAAGGAATGAATCCTAATTTAGCCTATTCTTTTTCAGATATAATTGAATTCACTTGTTTAGGTTTCTGCCTCCCCTACCTTTCATCCGGTGAGAACTCGGAAGTGCCACTCAGCTCTCACATGGCACAGGGTCCAGTGTGTCAGCCACTTTGGGACCCCCTTCTCCGGGCATCTCCAAGGCTCTCGGTCCTTTCTTCTACAGCTACTATCTCCCCCACCCCTAGAAATTCCTCATGTCACTCATCAACTGCCATGGGTCTGCACCCCCAAACATCAGAGTTACCCTCCCATGAAAATGAATGACCCCACTAGCAGGGAAGAGATCATCTGAAAAATACTCTCTGGGAGGAATCCGGTGACAGAAAATATGAAAAAAAGGTCTAGAACCCTTGACTGGAATAACTCAGGACTGCACTGATACTGAACTGAAGCAACGTGCATTCCTGGTGGCTGCGGGATTCAGGAATCATGAGAACGAGGAAAGATAGCTTCTGTTGTTTGGGGCTCAGGAAAGGATTTAGCCACACACACACCAGCTTGGAGTGAAAAGTCTCTAAGGACGCATTCGTTCCCATGATAGCCTCTAAGACAGCAGGCCTCCGGCTGGGCATTTAGCCTGGAGACACGAAAACCATCTCCACAGGGAGGACACGACGTGCCAAACAATGCCTGTGCCAGGCTGGGCGCCCCACCTCGTGCTCTCTGTTCTCCCAGGCGGGTTGGCTGCCTAACTTTGCATCGGGGTTTTACGAATATTAGCTTCTCCTCCGCCTGCTCCTAGAGGTTAAAAATATCAAATGAAGGCGCTGCAGGGCAAGGCAAGAAGCCTGTGTCTCTCTCCTTTCTGTCCTTGAATAGAAGTGTACAGGTGGTTTTTAAAGAGGAGTTTGATTTGGATGTAGAAATTTAAACAAAAAGACTTCTTTTTCTTTTCGGAGATTCTTTCCCCCCCACTATGCCAGAGGCTAACTACCGTGGTTTGGAGCACGCACGTGCACACGCACACCCCTCACCACCGGCAGGCTCTGCTCTTGTACTCACAGTTGGTCCCCAAGGATGCAGAGGGCCTCCGAAACAAGAGCCCCACAGTCACTGCACAGTACAGTTTGGTGAGTGGCCAGCAGGCTGGTGGGACCCGTCTTGCCATGAGTGGTTCTTTAGCCTGGTTCTCGGTGGGAATCAGAGTCTGCGTGATTTCTGCCATGGCTTCCCAGAATCTAGCTGTCCCGTGTCCAAGTGCAGCCTCTACGTGCTACAGGGGAATGTGGGCTTCTTTGAAACAGGCTTCTTAGAGCAGGAGCATAGGCAGCCAAGTGTGAAGGGTGTCAGCCATGGTGGCACGCCCTGGGGGAAGATGTGGGACCAGCTGGGCCCTGGGCCAACTGCTACAAGAGACAGGGGACTTTTCCAGAGATCCAGCTTTGTCGTTTTAAACTGGTGCCTTCCTCACTGGTCTTGCCCTGTCCCGAGGGCATGCACTAATTTCCACTCATTAATATAGTACTTCAAAATCAAGTCATTCTCCTAGGAATGGCACTTAGTCCTCACATTCAATGAATTAAGCAGCATTGTCCCCATTTTACTGATGAAGAAACCAAGGCTTCAGAGTGGTTAAGTAACTTGCTCCCCAAGGTGAGGCTATTAGTGCTGGCAAGGACAAGGAGTGTCAGGTCCCCTGATTTTCAGTTCTTTCCCTTGCACACCTTTAGTTGGGTGAGAACAGTTGGCTCTGTGTATGTGTGAGTTCCGCATCTGTGGATTTGACTAACCACAGATCAAAAATATTCAGAGGCCGGGCATGGTGGCTCACGCCTGTAATTTTAGCACTTTGGGAGACTGAGGTGGGAGGGTCCTTGAGGCCAGGAGTTTGAGACCAGCCTGAGCAATATATTGAGAAACCATCTTTACAAAAAATAGAGAAATGAGCAGGGCATGGTGGTTTGTGCCTGTAGTTCCAGCTACTCGGGAGGCTGAGGCAGGAGGATCACTTGAACCCAGGTGCTTGAGGTTGCAGTGAGCTATGATGACTGCACTGCACTCTAACCTGGGTGACAGAGCAAGACCCTGCCTCAAAAAAAATTGTTTGGAAAAAAATTCCACAAAGTTCCAAAAAGCAAAACTTGAATTTGCCGCACTATTACATTGAATTCTCTAGAATGCAGTGATGTGTAGGCATTGTGTTAGGTATTATAAGTAATCTAGAGATGATTTAATGTATATGGGAGGATATGCTTAAGTTATACGCACTACTCTGCCATTTTATATCAGGAACTTGAGCATCTTTGGATTTTGGTATCCAAGGGGGGTCCTGGAACCAATCTCCCACAGACACCAAGGAATGACTGTACTGTATTTCTAGTAATATCGCTCAGGTTCTGTTGAGAATTAAAAGACACCATGACTTGGGTTCTGCCATCCTGGCACTTACAGCCTGGTTAGCCACAATTAAGAGATAAGGAAGGGCTGGGTGGTATGGGTTTAATGAGTTATTGGCTCATTGGTTCAGCTCAAGCAAATTGGTTTCTTAAGCATCATGTGCCAGATGCTGGGACTGGAGTAGAGGGACACAAAGATGAAAAGGACAGTCTCTAGTCTCTAGAAGTTCGGTCTAGATAAGAGGTTTCACTGCTCAAAACTGTTCAATGGCTTCTCATTGCTTCCAGGGCAAAACCCCAAATCCTCATGTGGCCCACAAGGCTGTCTGAGATCTGACCTTTGCCCTCTGTCCAGCCTCACTCTGCTGCAGCTGCCCTGGGCTTGGTTCAGTTCCTCCATCAGGCTAAACCTCCCTTCCTCTGGTCTCTGCACCCTGGGATGGGTTTACAGAAGTGTCCTTTGTGCAGAGTCTTGAAGAATGCATAGGTTTTCAAGCAGAAAGTGATTGGAGAGGGAGGCAGAATTGGAGGGAGAGGAGTTTGAGTGGTGGTGGTGGTGGGAATGCCCGGTGAGGGTAACTGGGGAAGTTTCACAGAAAAGACAAAACTGACTTTTGATAACTCTCTGTTGAACCGAGCTGGGCTGGAAAGGGTGGAGATGGGCAGAGGGTGGCTGGACAGGAGCTCAGGGGAGTGGGAGGAGGAGCACACCGGCAAAGCCTGGGGAGCCGGAATGACCAGGACCATGAGGGGCTGAAGTAGCATCCTTGAGGCAAGCTGGGGTTGGCGGGCAGTGAGGTGTGGGAGGGTGGGTGCTTTATGGGATGGGGTGGCCTGGGCTGGTGGGTGGGAGCTCTGAACTCAAGGACTTGCTTTGTTATTTTGGGCCAGTCACTTCTCTTAGGGCCTCAGAGTTTGTGAGGAAGGTGGAGTAGATAACCCTCTTCTTTCCAGGTGAAATGTGCTCTCTCTGGTGATGCCAGGTGATGCCAGGTGAAGCCAGGACAGCTGCCAGGCACTGGAAAGGAGGAGGAAATCCCAGGAGGATGGAGAGAGCCCGGGCAGAGTGCTGGCATCTCTGCAGCGTGCTGGGAGGGACTGGAGGCTGCAGGGGAAGCCAGGTGGTAAGGGGCCTGCCAGGGAGGGCGGGGTGCCCAAAGCCCATGACTCACTGGAGTCCCACCAGGACCAGAACAAACCCCAGCAGAATTTTCCAAGATAATCTGACTTTTCCTCACTTCTACCGTGATCTCAAGTCCTAATGTGGGGGCACCAGGCCCGCCATCAGGGGAGAAGGCTGCTGTGGCCCTAAAGCTGAGGGCCAGGCTGCATGTTTTCAAAAAGTAGGGGGGAGGACAAAGAGCTGAAGGGGCTCTTTGGACTGTCCAAGTGACAGAACAAGCCCCTCACCCAGGTTTTTTCTCTAGTAACCCCATTCTGCCCCATGGATGTCACTTTTTTTCCCCCCCTTCTTTCTTGGAGCTTTTGGGAAGGAGGAGCAAAGCGAGGGAGGTGGGAAGAGACTTTTTTTTCCCCTCACATGAGCCCTCAGAATTACAGTTCACAAACTATTCAGTAAACTGACCGGCCTCAACCTCCCCTTCAACGGCCTAATCTAAGGGGTGGATCTATGTGTTTTGTTGCTTGTCAGAAACAATCGCTGCGCGGCCCATTACATTTACAGCACGTCGCCCTTTAATTGGTGTAACACGCTGAGGCCTGAAAGGAGGAGAGGCCCACAAAGGCGCCCGTGAATGAGCCTTGACTCACACAAAAACACTCTGCAGAAGTTCAGAGCTGGCCACTAACAAGGAGGTAGGGAGTTAGTTTGAAAAGGGGGTGAAGTTCAGAAATGTGTCACCTTGAGGAGCCTCCCATCAAAGCAATGGTCGCATTGACAAGCTGCAAAGAAAAAAAGTTAAACCTTCAGGGCTGCGGACTTGCCTGCTGGATTTATTCTTAAACTTGAGGAGGGGGGAAGGAGAGGGGAGAGTCTTTTTCTTCTCCTCTTCTCCACCCTTGTCTCTCTGCTCCTCTTATTTACTTCAGAGAGCCTTAAAGGAGTCGGAGAAAAAAAAAAATACCTCCCACCCCCCTGCTAAGATACACTATTTAAAAAATAAATGTATAAAAAGTCAGGCTGAATGCAGCCTTTGGTTGCAGCGGCTGATTTCAACCTCTGTGGGAATAGCGATTTGTCCCTGCCCTCTTATGTCTTCCCCTCCCCATCTTCCAAGGCGACTCCCCGCGTCCAGGGCGGGGGCCGCTGCGGCCTAGGCCCTGGCGCAGTGCTAGCCTGGAGACTGCGCACCCGCAGGCTGGGAGGCGGGGGGCGAGGGCGTGCGCGCGGGGTCCACGGTGGCAGAGGTGACTGGTGCGCGCCACTCAGAAGCATTTGGGAACAGGGATCCGCCCCTGCGCTGGTCCAGCTCACTCGGGTCTTGCTTGTGGGCGTCCTGTCTCCGCCCAGGAAGGACCCACTTTCCCTGCTTCTGCCTGCGACACCCAGAGAAGACCCGACACCAGTCCACGCTTCGGTCCCAGCTTGCAAAATAAGGCGTCCGTAAAAGAAGCAGCTAGAGTGGGCGGGCCAGGGGCGGAGGTGGGGGACCCGGGCGCACCTTCCGTTTCCAAGACTTCCACCGTGATGGGCTCGACCCCTTTTGCACGCTTTCTCGCTCCAGGTGCCCGGCATTTACACAGTGGTGGTGGTGCTGGGGTCAACCTTCCTCGGTACCCTCTCCGGCACCCTACCCCTCGCCTTCTTCGGTGGGGGTCTCCCTGCCACGCCTGCGCCACGGTGAACAACTGAGCGTCTACTTCCCGGGTGCGAGCCCGAGCGCCCCGAGACACCCTCTTCTGCTCGCCCCCTCCGCGCCTTTGTCTCGAGACCGGACCCCCGCCCCTCGCGCTGCTCCTGTGAACCGGCTGCCCCGTGCGAAGGCGGGGGCACTTTTCAATGCAGCGCCGCAGCTCCCTCCAGATTTGTAATCCGCCAAAAAGCCGCTGATTGCTGCAATCGTTACTTTTCATTAAAAAAACTTAGAAGCAATTTGGGAGAACCCTTCTCAATGAATACATTTACCCCCGAACGGTCTTTATTCTCCGCCTCCACTTGATGAGTTTCTCTGGCACGAATCCGTTCTTACAGGCACAGAATGGGCAATCCCTTGATCCCCGTCAATTGTCATCCCGAGTCGGGGCCACTTTGACCGCCAATAGTGGGGAAGTCAGAGCTAATCCTCAGAAGGAATCACGGGAAAAGAAAAGCAACAATAACCAAGTCAAGCGTAAAAAATGAAAGAGAAATCTCTATTATCACTCACTACATTTCCCAGCTATGTACTGAAAAAATCAGCTCGCTTGTCATTCGAGTCAGACACCCGCACAAGAATATGGGGTCGTGGTGGGTTGGTAGACTCACACGACGTAAGGAGCGATATTTGAGAGCGAAAGGCCTCTCTTCTGCCTCTGCCAAATCCTCCTCACATCCGCCATAACCATTAAATACAGACTGACTTTATTCTGTATGGGGAGGCCCAGGGGTGGGTGGCGAGGGAGCCCCCAGCTGTGCATGGATACAAAAAAAATCCCTGGAGAGGAGGATGGGGGCGGGGTGTCGATGCTAAAGAACGCTCCCCTCGCCCGCACCTCCCGCTTTGGGCACCCCTCCCCCCCCCCCCGCCCCCAGGCAGCTCGGCCTCTCCCGACCGGGTTCAGCCGCCGCGCTGAGAGCCCCCTCTGCCCTCGACCCCCGCAGCCCCGAAGGCGCGCCGCCTCGGCAGCTGGGTTCCCGCGCGGGCGCAGGTGCGCGGTGCACGCACGCACGGGGTCCGTGGGCCGCCGGCTAGGTGGGTGCGGCCGCGGCCCGGGCGCTGAGCCGAGGCTGGGATGTGAGAGGCCCGCGGAGCTGCGGGAGCACACACAGCGAGACCTGTGGCAGTGTGCAAACACTGCCACTTTCCACGCTGACACCTGCAATTATCTGACATAGGCCTCGATTCCTTTCTGCAGCAGCCAAGTGAGGGGCAAAGTTAGTTCTAAAGAGGCCGATGTACGTACAGCGGGCGGTGGGGTGGCCCCTGCAGCCTCGCGGCCCTCTCTGCGTCCCTCGCTGGAAGGCACTTCGAGGTCTGGAACTTATCTGGTGCCCGCGGACGCGTGGTCCACAGTCCGAGTCTCTCCCAGCACCGATTTGAAAGGGCCGAGGAGGACCTGAAGCCCCAGCATCCTTCGGCAGAGCAAGGGCCTGGGCCGCTGTGTGAACGCGCGGTCGTCGCTCGTCCAGCGGCCTTTCCGCGTTCACTTCTCTCATTACGTGAAAAAGGCGGAATTGGGGTGCCTTTGTGGCTACTCTCATTTTCCCTGGGTGGGTTAAGGGAACCTCCCCTGGCCAAGAGGTGAGGCTGCTTTTCCTGGGCGCTGCGGGGAGGTGGGGGAGGGCCATGTGCGGCTCGAAGGCGTTTCCTTCTTCGCCTAGGGGACCCCTACATGGCCCCAGAGGCGCCGCAGCAGCCCGGGCTCCCGCCCCGCGCCCCGCAACCAGTCTCTTGGCCTCCCGAGGCAGCGCCCAGCTCCCACCTTCCCCCGGGGCACCAAAACCCTTGAAGCATGCTGTGCGTCTCCCTTTGGGGAACCTCTCGGGCCTGTCACCTCCCCCCTTTGCGCCACACACACATCGCACACCACACATACAACATCACATGTGTGTATTTTTACATACACTACATATCGTTTACACTAACGTTCACACACTTGTGTATACAAGAAGAAAAAAGAGGTTCACGCAGCAACAAGCTTACGAAGCATATTCACATTAAACGAGAGCTGGACTCACCTGTACATACATACACAGGCACACATTCCTGCACCAGGCACACTCCGCGCGCGCTCTCAGTGCACAAGCACTTGGGTGTTTACAGACTGGCCTGGTCCAGAAAGGCAGATCAGGCAGCGGGGACTAAAGGGAGCCATCCGGGTGGGGGTCACAGACTTTGCCCCTGGGACCTGGGGCTTGTTCGGGGATCCTAGTCCCAGTACATGCCCCAAGCTTCCCGTGGGGCCTGTGCTGCACTCGCCCCCTTCACCCCGCGGTGCTGCACCAGAGTTGGGGCTTCCCCGGGGGTCCTCACTAACTAGACCAGAACCCAGGGTGAGGAGTAGGCGGCGGGACCCGCTTATCAAGGCACCAGACACTTACCCACGTGCCCCCTTAGCGGTGTGGGCAGGACCTCCCGTGGTCTCGGGAGTGGGTGTGGGATGGGCAGGGAAGAGGGGATCCGACCTGAGTGACCCCCATCCCTGCCCAGGTTGGGCTGCCCCGGCCAGGGAGGATGGCGTAGGGCGAGGGTGATTATCGCCTTCTACAAAGCCAGCGAAAGCTTTCAGTCCTGCCCCAGATTTACATAAACTCGTCTTCGCTTGGTCCACGGTCTGGAAAGGGTGCTTGCAGAGAGGGCGACACTCTGCAATCCTAATTAGTGATTTTTGTCCCCTTGTTACTGGGCTCAGCATCTCATGCAAATGAACTCTTCATTTCAGCCACATTACCCCAGCTCCAGAATTAACTGACTCTTATCTTTAATGATATGCTGCTGAAGTTCTCCAAGCCCGGCTAGCTTTTTATCTTGATTACTCTAATCAATAAGAAATGATAGAGTAGCATTATAAACTCTATTGGCTTTTAAATGTTGCCGACAAGCCCTCTAGATGCCATTCCTGTTCATTGTTATTTATTAAAATGATCCTCAGCCTAACAGCGGATGCAAATAGAGAGGCGAACAAGGAGAATTAGCCCTGGGACTCGTCCCAGCCAGTCCCTGACGCCACCACCCGCCAATTCCAAGGGAAGATTCCTAGATATTTGGGCTTCAGAAGGTCAAAAAATATATATATTTCAAAAAATAGTCTGAAAGAAAATTGCTCTTATGAAGGCACCAGAGAAACAGAAAAACAAATTGAGAAAACACCAGACCCTCACCACCAGATAGTCTTAAAGGCAGCAGCTTTGAAAAAGGCACTTTTTGACATAGAGCCTCATGCACTGGGAATAAATCTGTAACACACGTGCGCGCACACATATATCCTCCCCCACCCCACTTTCTGCATATCTGTAGACTTTGAGTATGTATGTGTGTATGCGTGTATAATTTCAGAGAGATCTCAGGAAATGCAGTTTCCCTCATTTAGTTCTCCTGGGAGAAAAATGGGGCCTGAGTCCCTTCCTGTGCGCAGAAGGTGTGTTCAGCTCTAGTGGGCCGGTGGGTGGTGGTTGGCCAAGGCGTCAAAGCTCCTCCAATGGGAAGTTTTTGGGTTCCTAGGCGTCCAGGACCCCACGACTCCCCCCGCCCCCCAACCCCCGTCACATCTTCCTCACAGGCCCAATTTGAGCGGCACTGTCGGTTTCCCAAGAAGTAAAAAAAAGAGGGTGTGGGGCATTTCTTTCCTTCTGCTCATTGAGAGTGAAACCTGTTTGTGTGGTGAGATACAGCGGAGGAGGATGTGAAACGTCCCTCCTCCCCCTAGACCAGCTTATTACCCGCCCGCCTCCCAACCTGGGCTCTGAGTTTGGTCCTGGGTAGGGTGGGAACTTTCAGGGCGCCCCATGAGGGCCAGGGGCTGCTGAGAACACGCGGCCGTCATCTCTCATCAAAATCATGTACGAATTTCACTAGCTTTCGTTTAGATGCAATAAAAACCTATTAAGAGGCTACCCGGCATCAGGCACTTTGTCAGGAGCGCGGCCCAGGCTCTGAGGCTCTGGGGACCTTTCCCCTCGCTTGCTTGACCCTCCGCCCTCGCCCCCTCGGCCCTTTGGGTGGGTCCTCAAGATCCATGGCATCCAAAGCCCCGAAAGCGCGCAAGCGGTAGGTACACACACACAAACACATGCATCGCAACTCGGCCTGCCCCTGCCCTGCCTGCCGGCGGGGCACCACGACTGTCTAGACGCGCTTACGCACAGCCCTACTGGCCTGCCGCTCGGCGACCTGTGCCCAAAACAGCCGTGCGGTCCCTCCAGCCCTCATCGCTGCGAATTCCGTTCTCTTCTCCCTCACCCCTCAGCACAGCCCAGGGAGCAGCTTGGCGCTCTGGCCTCGCCAGGCGAGCTGCGCGCTCAGGTTCCCAAAGGCGGCTGGCTGCTAAGCCGGGAACCAGCAACCAGCGACCGGCGGGCGCAACGTCCAGGGAGCGAAAGGGGCAGAATGTAAATTCAAGTCCTCGCCAAGGCCCAAGGCCGCGGTCGATCCGAGGATAGAGAGAAGTTGGAAATCGCGGGCAGGCTAAGCTTTTTTTTTTTTTTTTTTATGACACGTGGGGGGAAGGGCTCAATGTATCAAAATCATGTAAAATTTCTGTTCTTAGCAACATCCTTGTTATTAGGAATGATGACTAAACCGCCAGGATTATTCTGGACTGTAAGTTATCAAGAGCCCACTAATTTCACATTAAAGCCCATTGACTGCAACGGCGTGATTGAAGGGTTTTTAACAATTAACATAATCAGAAAATGAGCTGAGATAATTTTTATTCAACTCATTACTTTTTAATCATGTATTTCTTTTAATTAATATCTTCTCCGTGAACATAACACAAAGCGGAGCCCCAGTGCTGGCCCAAGCCAGCCTGCGGGACTGAATTTGACACAGCCAAACATTTCAGCAGCCGCATTCATTGCCTCTCTATTGTGGTGTGGGTGAAATAGAAAAATCTTGTCCAAAAGTCACCATGTTGTTTTGAAACACAATTTAAGAAAGGATGGGGGGGGGGGCGATGGGAGCCCACAAACCATAAGCTTTTAATTCATTCGACTTGACTTTTATATTTGGGCGCCTCTCTTGGTTTGCAGCCAGAGGGATACAAATGGGAAGGAACGGAAGAAGTAGAAGAAAAGGCTTTTCGAGATGAATGCCCCGTCCTGGGTTCGCAGGGAAGTGAGTTGTGGTTGCTTGCGCCTAGCACACGGGCGGGCTGTGGGACAGTCGGAGGCACAGACCTCGGCCTCTGAGTCTTGGCTCAGAGGCCTGGACTAGACGGTCAGGGCTGAGGCGTTCAGGCCCTTTCACGACCACTACCCCATGTCCTGGGCTCGGACCCCAGCCAGGCGAAGTTTCTCAGCTCCCGGTGTCTGCCCGGAAGTGGGCGGCGACCTGCAGGACTGTCTTCAGGGCAGGATCCTGGACCACTGCAGCAGCCCAGACATTTGTGTTGCAGCCTGGATGCCATGACCTCTCCGATGACCCCAACACTTCCTGGTATCCTCAACACCGGAGACATGATCCAATTCAAACGCCTAACATGTGGCGGAGAACAAGCGTTTTTGGCGGCACAAAGGGTTCCAGCCTTGGCACATCGCATCTCCACGCGGCAACTCCGCCCCCGGAGCGCATCTCGCCAGTGGCCTGACCACTGCATCTCCGACACCTCCCCAAATGGGCTGTTTCAGCACTAAATCTCTCATAGTTTGGGAGCCGCATCAGCCTCCGGGGAAAAAAGAAACAAAGCCGACCCCTGGTGGAAGAAAATGAAAGTTTAAGACTATAAGGGGAAACCGCTTGCCCAAACGTCTGGACATGGGAGAGCGAGGGAGAAAAGGTAGAAATAGAGGGAGGGAAAGAGTAAGTAAGGAAAAGGAAAACTGAAAGAGAGAAAACAGGAGAGGCCACATAGTGAGTGGAATTCAGGTGGCGGAGGCTGGGAAGAATGGGACTCAGAGGGACTGTCCTTTCAGGCCCTTGGGTCAAGGATGATTCCTCAATCCTTGTGTCCTGGCTAATGTCAGGGGTCAGGCAAGGGCATCTCATTTCCTTTCTCCCCAGTGTAGGTCTGGAAGTTCTGTGATTACAGAGGATGGATGGAGGTTTCTGTTGGACACTTGCAGCTGCTGTCTGCTTGCCCCAGAGAGCATCCAGGTTCCAGAATCTTCCTTTCCTTTCTTCTAAACTAACCTCTGCCTCTCACCATCTTAACCTCTCAATCTTCTATAGCTGTTGGCCACTAAGGCAAAAATCCAACCTACCAAGGGATAATGGCTTAGAACCCAAGCCCCATTTCTCTCTGGTATTTGTTATTCAGTTTTAATAGGGGACATATAGGGCACAGGTTTGAGCCCAAGGGATGGAGGTATTTCAGGCACAAAGCAAAACAGTGAAGGGAGAACTGCTGTCCTGAAGCCTCTGCTGATGTCCAGAGCCAAACAGTTAAAAATAAAAGAAGTAAGGGTGACATTAGAAATAAGGTCTCACTGATGAGCACATAACTTTTTACCTAGAGTGAGCATTTTTGACTTAATCAAGGAAGTGCAAAGGGTGGCATTAGTGTTCTTGAGCTCTTTCTATTTTTTTATGATTTTTTTTTTTTGAGACAGGGTCTCACTCTGTTGCCTGGGCTAGAGTGCAGTGTCAACAGCCTAGCTCACAGCAACCTCAAACTCCTGGGCTCAAGCGATCCTCCTGCCTCAGCCTCCCAAGCAGCTGGGACTACAGGCATGCACCACCAGGCTGGGATAATTTTTTTTTTTTTTTTTTTAGCAATGGGATCTTGAAGTGTTGCCCAGGTTGGTCTTGAACTTCTGGCTTACATGATCCTTCCACCTCGGTCTCTCAAAGTGCTGGGATTACAAGCATAAGCCACTGTGCCTGGCCTTGAGCTCTTTGTAAAGCCTCTCTTGAATCCACTATTAAGATATGCCTTGGTGTTTCTCCTTGCTCATCTTTCTACCTTATCTCCCATACTCTCCTACATGTGCTAATATTCCACAGGGACTGTTTTTGCACACCCTAGAGAGGCTGGGAAAGTAGTATTTGGCTTTCAAACCTCTATGTGGACGAAGCCAGGGAGATGGGGGTTGGACATAAATGAAATGCTTACCCACATACACTAATCCTATCCTTCTTTGCTCTCTGACACATACTACCTCCTACACTTTCATTAGAACCAGTCTTAGCCATTCATTCTGTAGGACAGATGGAAACGAATAAAGGTGTCCTCTGTATGATCACAAGGGATGGTATCAGACAAAGAATGGCTCCAGCCTCCAGGAGGGAATGAGTACCATGGATGCTAAGTGCTATGGTCTGAATGGGTCTCCCAAAATTCATATGTTGAAACTTATTCGCCATTATTAAGTGATAGTATTAAGAGGCGGGGCCTTTAGGAGATAATTAAGTCATGAGACAGAGCTCTCATGGATGTGAGTGGAGCCCTTATAAAAGGACTTGAAGGAATGGGTTTGCTCTCTTCTGCTCTTGCACCATGTGAGGACACGACATTGTCCCCTTTGCACCCTTCCGTCCCTCATATCTAGGTGTGAGGACACCTAGATGACACTATCTATGAGGAACAGGCTTTCACCAGACACCAAACCTGCCAGTGCCTTGATCTTGGACTTTCCAGCCTCCAGAACTCTGAGAAAATAAATTTCTATTATTTATAAATTAAATAGTCTCAGGTATTTTGTTATAGTAACACAAACAAATTAAGACACTAAGGTAGATAAAGTTGTTTTTTGACTAGTCTGCCAATTCCATGTTGGTTTAAGGTTATTGAGGATATTACAGGATATTAAGGATGTCAGAATGGGCTGGGGTGAGAGTGGGAGGCAGGGCAGATCTGCAGAAAACAGAAGCCAGGATACCGTGAGTCAGAAAGCAGCCCTGACATCAGGAGCTTTCCACTGTGGAAGGATTTCTAGCTACCTCTGTTCAAAAATATCTACTGCATATGATTTTTTAATGTTTGAAACTTCCCCTTCCAGTGCACAAAATCCATATCACAGTTAACAACGATGTTAAAATTCAAGTAGTTCTGGAAAGGTAATTTCAACTTACATTTTTTTTCAAAATGTAAAGGGCTGAAAGGAAGAATAATGTCATTCTTATTTAATTTAAATGAAGTTCAGATTCTTCACCTCCAGAGGCCAAGAGTGGTAAATCAGTCTTCTTGTTTCCCTGTAGCACAGCAGAGATCTAGTTAGAATATTAAACAGAGACTTTACTCAAGGCTAAATGGCAAAAGGCATGATAAAAGGGAAATGAACGGTTCATAGATAATCTGGTTTCTGAGACACTGGTTATACTCCATGATTAAAGACCCATATCAGGCTGGGTGCAGTGGCTCACACCTGTAATCCCAGCACTTTGGGAGGCCAAGGAAGGAGGATCGAGTGAGCCTGGAGTTTAAGACCAGCATGGGCAACATAGTGAGACCCTGTCTCTACAAAATAAAAAAAATTAGCCATGCTTGGTGGTGCATGTCTGTAGTTCCACCTACTTGGGTGGCTGAGGCAGGAGGATTGCCTGAGCCTAGGATTTTGAGGCTGCCATAAGCTATGATCGTGCCACTGCACTCCAGCATGGGTAACAGAGTGAGACCCTGTCTTTAAAAAACATAAATAAAAATATAGACCCATTTCATTATTCAGGGAACCCAGGAAAAGAAATCTTTTGAAGGTTATCCTCCCTCCATAGGGCGATGCCATTTTAACCTCCATCACCCAAGCCTGCTCTTAGTGCTATTTAAAGCTCTTGGTGGCCTTTTTGTTACAACAATAGGCTCATTTGCCTTCTGTGGCAGACGTATCTTGCTCTGTAAACCTACCTTGTCCTTCCTCAATAAACTTCATTTCATGCTTAAAAAAAATAATAAAGCTCTTGGTAACTAAACTGAGAGAGAGAGAGGCGGGCTGAATCTCCCTGCTGCCTCTTTAGATTCTGACCAGAGTTCTAGTTTCCTGTCTGAACTTCCACAACTTACTCAAATGACCGACACCCAAAATGACCTCTCTTCAGGTGAGAGGTGTACTCACAAGGTTGGGGCCTGACCTGACTCTTGGAGGATGCTCATATCAGAAGAAAAGACACCAACCCCACAGCCCCGACATCATGCGCAACTGGGAAACAGAATCCCGGCTGGGGTGGGGGTGTGGTGGGAAAGTATTGTCCCTCCAAGAGCCAATGTTAGCTCCTCTGAGTGGCGAAGGATTGTCTGAAGAAGAAAAGTTAAGTAAGGCAGAACTATGGAATATGGAAATGAGCAGAAGGGTAAGTCTAGGATCAGAAAAATATAACTCATGTTTTCTGAACAGGTAGTAAGAACTGAATCACAGTAACAGTAACCATTAGCATTTATTTTTTTTTAACGGGAATTCCGGACCCTATGCTTCTGAGAGCCCCTAGGGAGTGTTGCATGTTGTCCGTAGAACTAGCCCTATATCCATCCTGGGACATTGACCCTTTTCCTCTGATGCATTCTGGTGACATGTCCCATATTTGTCCGTCAAAGTCCCCATGCTGGGCACTACTAGCCTCTGTACCTGCCTGGCTGTGCAAGTGGCCCAGTGCCATCATTAGAGCACACTCCTGGACTTTCTCTCATCATTGACAAGTCTTTGATGCTACCTGCAGATATTGATGCCTCTGGGGACTCATGCTTTTAGAGTAATTTTAAAAACAAAACGTCTTTTAGTTCTTGCTGGTTCTATGGCAGCCCCTTTCTTTGCTCAGAAAGGGCTGAGAATTCTAAGGGAGGTTTCTTTGGGAAGTGAGTTCATGCCTAACTTCTTGGTACACTCAAAATCAGCTTTCTCCTCTACCCAGCCCTTTGTCTTTGAACCAGATGTCAAGTCCTTCCCCCTACGAATCCATTATTTCCCAACAAGCCCCTGGATTTCTCAAGCTCCAGATCTCTGGGAGGCTGCCTCCCCTCCCCCACCTCCAATGTGCTCAGATGTGTCAATCCCAGAGCCCATATCTGATAGGCACGTGCTGGGACCCCTGCCATGGATGATGCTTTATCTGCCTCACTGCTTTTCTATTTTTCTGCTACCATGTAGGTCCTCAGAAAAAGTTAATACTAAGCCTGAAAAATATAGTGCCACACATGTAAAAATATACCATGTAAAAACTAAGAAAAAAATCAGTTTGTGAAATAGTATTGAAAACACTCATCACAGCTGTGTGTGAGCAACAGCATTCAGTTAAAGTATTTAAAAATATCACTGAATTAAAAAATTATATAACCAATAGAACATTGTATTTTGAAACTGCCTTAAAATCATGTGCCTCTCTTATTTGATAAATAAAGTGAGGCTCAGAGAGATTAAATGACTAGTCTAGTCATACAGTTCATTAGTAAAAGGGCTAAATTAAGTGAAACTTGTACAAAGTGGAATATATGGATGGGAATTTGCATATCTATATCTACAGCATTAGTACACATATTCTAATTTGAAGAGGTGAAGAGTGCTTTCTGGGTAGTCATCTTAAGCTTTAGCTATTAACTATCAATGAGAAAAAGCTGCATTTGAACAATTTCCTCCCACCCCCAATGCCTAACAAATCAGCAAATTAGCACAGTGTTCTCAGTTGGGTAAAAAAATTCTTTAACCATCAAGCAAATGATAATCACAAAGAAATGGAGTGCTTCCAGTTTTACTGTAACAGGCAATGCAATGTCTATTCCTTAGTTTATACAGCTTATATGAAATTTACACAGTTTACTGTACCTTTATCAGATGTCTCTGGCATGTGAGTGCTGGATATGGGACTTTGGAACACAAAGTGGCTATAACCAAAAAACAAGCAATGAAGCAGAGATTTGCAATTACTTACTTGGTTCATTTGAACTCTTAGGTAGCTTATTTGGGTAACTTAGAGTCCAAGGCCAAGATTTCCTCATGTTAATCACTCTAGCACTTAGCATAGATAAGCAGTGGTTGTTTAATGCTTAATGATGAGGGTGATAGCTAACATTTTATAGCATGTTCCATTCCATTAAATCTTTTCACAAACTAAGTATTGATAATTATAAATGCTTCACTGTATAAAAATACTGAATAAAAATACTGGGAGACCACTGTAAGCATTATATTTCTATTTCAATCATCAATTTATTTTTATCAATCATCAAATTTGTTTTATTTGATGACCTATGAAGGGAAAGATAGGAAGGTCTTGTACCTTTCTGAGAGATATAAACATGTGGTAATTTTTCTTTTTGAAAATATTAGAACAAGCATCAAGAGGAAATGGAAGCTGGGCATGACTGCTCATGCCTGTAGTCCCAGCACTTTGGGAGGCTGAGGCAGGAGGATCACTTGAGCCCAGGAGTTGGAGGTTGCAGTGAGCTATGATCATGCCACTGCACTCCAGCCTGGGTGACAGAGCCATACTCTGTCTCAAAGGGAGGAAAAAAAAAAAAAGGAATGGATATACCCACAGAGGGTCAACTTGGGGATCCCCTGGCATGAGATTAGATTTCCTAGTCTAGAGAAGTGAACGTGCACTGACCTAGAGATATAGGTTGTAGGTTTATTGATTCAGTGACAATGCAAGGAGAGTGAATTTTGGATATATGAAAAAATTAATGCTGGCCTACAAGCCTAGGAAGAGAAAGAAAGTGAACTTTTTTCTTTTACTTTTTATTATAAAAAGTGTAAAACATAACACAAAGTAGGGAGAATAATAAGATGAACACTCACACCCACATATTCATCACTTACATGTAATAATTGTTAATATTTTGCCATATTTGCTTAATATTTTGTTGCTCAAGTATTTTGAAGAAAATACATGCAGTATACATCCCTGAAAATTAAGAACAATGTCTATATAGCTCCAATGCCTTATCACACCTGACAAAATTAGCAAATATTCCCCAATATTATCTAATATCTACTTTACAAAATAAATATCATATTATCATTTCATGAGCAAATGGATTTATGGACCTCAAATGGAAAAACCCATTCTTTAGCTGCTGTGGAAATCAACCAGGTGGGGGTGGGAGGGGGAAGAAAAGATGGGTGAAACAATACCTAATGGGTACAACGTACACTATCTGGGTGATGGGCACATTTCTAACTTTGACTCAAGCAGTACCAAAGCAGTCCATGTAACCAAAACATTTGTACCCCTGTAATATTCTAAAATAAAAAAAAATTAAAATTCCTAGTTCACACAAAATACAAAAGCAAATTGCAGATAGATTAAAGCTCTATATTCCAAATATAAAAGAACAAAACATTAAAATTGAAGAAAATATAGGGAATATCTTTAGGATTTTGGGTCACACAGTTTTCTTAAACTAGACACCAAAAGTACAAATCATAAAAGCAAAGATGAATATTTGACTATATTAAAATTTTCTGTATGACAAAAGACATCTAATCAAAGTGTAATGAAAAGCACAAACAGGCCAGGCGTGGTGGCTCACGCCTGTAATCCTAACACTCTGGGAGGCTGAGGCAGGAGGATCGTTTGAGCTCAGGAGTTCAAGACCAGCCTGATCAAGAGTGAGATCCCGTCTCTACTAAAAATAGAAAGAAATTAGTTGGACAACTAAAAATATATAGAAAAAATTACCTGGGTATGGTGGCGCATGCCTGTAGCCTCAGTTACTCAGGAGGCTGAGGCAGAAGGATTGCTTGAGCCCAGGAGTTTGAGGTGGCTGTGAGCTAGGCTGATGCCACGGCACTCAAGCCCAGGCAACAGAGCAAGACTGTTTCAAAAAAAAAAAAAAAAAAAAAAAAAGGAAAGAAAAGTACAAACAACTCAATAGAAAGATGGCTACAGTATGTGAACAGAGACTCAAGGGACTAGGAAACCCGAATTATTTATAAACACAAGAAAAGATGCTCAACTTTACAGATAATTAGGGTAAAAACTACTAAAATAACAATAAGATACCATGTGTCACCAATTAAGGGTTGGCATGAAAGTTGGGGAAAGGTAAATGTCTTAAATGATTAGTGTGAGTGTAAACAGGTGTACTCACTTAAAAGAACAATCTGGAAATACATTATAAAATTTTAACAACTATTAGGTTTGTAGAAACTCTTTCATACATTCTCAAGGGGACATGTGCAAAGATGTTCATTGTCACATCATTAGTAACACCAAAAAAAAAAAAAAAAAAAAGGAAGACAATAGACATTGGTAGAATTTTATTTTTATTTTATTTTATTTATTTATTTTTTTTGAGACAGAGTGTTGCTTTGTTGCCCTGGCTAGAGTGAGTGCTGTGGCGTCAGCTATCCACCCGCCTCGGCCTCCCAGAGTGCTAGGATTACAGGCGTGAGCCACTGCGCCCGGCCGACGTTGGTAGAATTTTAAATAAAATGTAGTAATCCAAAATACTGAGGCCGGGTGTGGTGGCTCACACCTGTAATCCTAGCATTCTGGGAGGCTGAGGCAGGAGAATCATTTGAGCTCAGGAGTTCGAGACCAGCCTGAGCAAGAGCGAGACCCCATCTCTACTAAAAAAATAGAAAGAAATGATTTGGACAGCTAAAATATATATATAGAAAAAATTAGCCGGGCATAGTGGCACATGCCTTTAGTCCCAGCTACTCGGGAGGCTGAGGCAGGAGGATCGCTTGAGCCCAGGAGTTTGAGGTTGCTGTCAGCTAGGCTGACGCCACAGCACTCCAGCCAGGGTGACAGAGCGAGACTCGGGCTCAAAAAAAAAAAAGATTGAATACTGAATATTCAATTAAAAGGAACTAAATAGATCTAAATGGATCAATGTGAGTAGATGTCAAAAATATAGTATTGATAGAAAAAAGCAAGATGCATAATATATAAAACCATTTCTGTAAATGGAAAACACATGAAACATATTGTACATTTTTACATGTAAAATGTTCATTTATAGATATTTATGCAAAAGTATAAAATAATTAGCTGGAATGATACACACTTTCATAGCTGGCCTCTAAAATGGCCCCCAATGATCCCTGCCTCCTAGTCTTCATGCAGTTGTATAATTTACTCCCCTTGAGTTTGGCCTAGACTTTTTGACTTGCTTGTAATGAATAGTAGTGATGGGATGTCACTCCAAGTTTAGATATGAAAAACTGTGACTTCTCTCTTGTTGGCTCTGGTTCTTCTAGCTATGATGCGATAAAGTGGCATGTTGTGAGCTGCTCTGTGGGGAGACCCTCTGGCCAAGAACTGAGCTCAGACTCTGGCCAAGAGCAAGTGAGGAAATAAAGCCCTCAGTCCAATAGCTCTTGAGGAACTGAATCTTGCCCATGACTACTGGGTGAGCTTGGAAGCAGATCCTGCCACCAGTTGAACATGGAGACGACTGCAGCCCCAGCCATGACCTTGACCTCACAAAAGACCCTGACCCAGAGAACCCAGCTAAACTACACAGCTTCCTCCTGATCCACAGAAACTGTGAGATAATCAGTGTTCCTGTTTTAAGCCACCAAGTTTTGGTGCAATTTGTTATACAGTAATAGATACTAATGTTTATACCAAATTATGAGGGCTGTCGTCTGGATTGGGAGGGAGTAGGAGAGAATGGGATTAGAGGAAAGATGAAGGGGAATTAAAAAAATTACTTTTATTAAAACAACTTTAAACAAACATAACAAAATGTTAATAATTGTTAAATTCTGGGTTGTAGGTACATTATTATAAATGCTTTTCTTATATTAATACATAAGAAATTTTCTTAATTTCTCACTGAAGAATAAATTCCCAACCCCAAACCAAGAGAAAAGCCTGGGGCTGAGATGCCATTTTCTAACTCTCTGGATTTGAGAAATAATCTTTTGTTTTCAACTTCAGTTCCACAAAGTTATTGGAGCCTTTCTTGGTATATTCCTTAAATTATTATACCATTTCATTTATTCTCTACAGATTTAGTTGCAGAAGCTAATGTAAAAGAGAGTGAGCTCATTTAAATTCAATATTCAAAAGGACCAGATTTTAGGAATAATGACTCCATAGACAGGAGGAATTAAAAATGGAAGGAGAATTTATTTATTTTTGAAAACTATTTCATGCTAAGTTGAAAATATAAATTACCCAAGCACATGCCAAAGAGATGTAATGAGACAAGTGTCACAATTATCCTACAGTTCAGACAAAAATCTCTCTTCCACGAGAAAGCAGCATTGGGGCTACTTACATTTTTGGTCCTTTATTCTTTTGACTATAAGGTAAACCAACTTTAAAAAGTGTTTTTTTTTAGGCCGGGTGCGGTGGCTCACGCCTGTAATCCTAGCACTCTGGGAGGCCGAGGTGGGCGGATCGTTTGAGCTCAGGAGTTCGAGACCAGCCTGAGCAAGAGCGAGACCCCACCTCTACTAAAAATAGAAAGAAATTATATGGACAGCTAAAAATATATATAGAAAAAATTAGCCGGGCATGGTGGCGCATGCCTGTAGTCCCAGCTACTCGGGAGGCTGAGACAGGAGGATCGCTTGAGCTCAGGAGCCTGAGGTTGCTGTGAGCTAGGCTGACGCCACGGCACTTACTCTAGCCTGGGCAACAGAGTGAGACTCTGTCTCAAAAAAAAAAAAAAAAAAAAAAAAGTGTTTTTTTCACAAGGATGTATTTTAAAATTAATATATAATAAAGCAGCAGCTTAAAAGATCAGATGTATCAGTTTTACTCCACGTCACGTACTCAGTGTTCCTTACGTTCCTTATGCATTCCGGTGATTTGCTATACATAAGTAATCAAATACATTTAAATCATCTGGGTCTATCAAAAAAGATATAACTTGTGGTAATTTTTTGATTATGCAAATTCAAATGTTAGGATTTAATATTAAGGCTCATTTCCACATAGTTTTTATTCCTTTTATAGGGGTTAGCCATTTTATAAGGGCCATCTTGATTTCCCCTTAGGGAGAAATCCAGTATAACAGCATTTCTTTCATTTTCATAATGAATGGTACAATTAGGATTTAATTAGAAGCGCACTAGTAAGGGAATTGAAAGCTACTCTGAACCTGTAAATGAAATGTTACACTTTAAAATTGCTCACATGTTGCAACCCACAGTCCATAAAAAAGTACCATATGTAAACTAAATTTAAGATCGAGCTTTATAAAATAACATGATTGCTTGTTACATTGAACCTCTTCCTTGTCATGTGCCCACCAAAAAAGCTCATTTTATCTAAAAAAGACTCACAGATGCTTCAAGGAAGAAAAGGAGAATTTTCAGTACATTTGCTTTATAAAGAACATCCTCTACAAGCATTTAAGGATGAGGAGATCTCACTCTCAATAACGCATGTCCTACCTACTTCTCCTCCCCCTGTTACATAGCCTCACAAAGAAACACATTTGGGAAGTGACTTGTCCATCACATATAAATTGATTTCGAATACATACGTAGCTTTGTATTTAAACAATGCTTTTAGAAAAACTAATACTTATTAGAATTTGGGTCTTCATTATTGCTTCTAATCCCATTAACTTTTTTTTCAAATTTGGGTATATCACTTCCAAGACTGAAGTAGAGGGTACATTGAACGGTGATTTGCAATTATAGGCCTGTCATTTGAATTGGGATTAATTACTTTCCAGAAAGGTGGATTGGAATAGCAATTTAATATAGAGCTGTGAGCCTTGGTGAGGTAATGGACAAGAGTTCAAGGTTGCTGAAAATGACCTTTTGACATCACTTGACTATAGGAAAGAGGAACAGCTTTGCTCCAAAGTAGACTTCAGATAATTATATGTATAACTGCCTGGGGCTTGAAAGGTTTCTGACAGCCTGGACTATAAGTAGAGAATTAGTATCTTAGAAATCTCTCCTATCTATTTTGTTCTGATCTGAGTCCAGAGGGTCTAATCATGGGATGAATTAGAGAAATCACCAAGTGCTTATGACCATTATGGAGGAATTGCAGGAACTCCTGAACATCTAAAGTTTTGACATTCACAAAGGATGACCTAGAATTTGTGCTCTAAATACAGAACATTTCTGGAAACATCTTATTATCCACAGGTCTCTGTCATTAAGACAATATATTATCCTAATCAGTACAACTTCTAATAATGGGGTGGATGATATTTTAATATATTTTAAGAGGAAAGTAGAAGGATCTTCCAGAGGTAATTATTTTAGAGAGATGGCTAATTATCTCATGTTTAAAGATCTTCAGGAAAGATGACTTTAGTAACCTTGAGCTTTAAAATTTTCTTTCTACAGTCTTTAGAATACAACCTGAATAACAGTGGCCACATGTAATTTCCCTAGGATGACATTAAATCACATTTCTCCCAGGACGACATTCATTTGCCCTGAATTTACAACCAAGGACATGTGTACATATGTGTATGTGTGTTACATTGAACTTCTTCCTTGTCATGTGTCATGTGTGTAAGTGCACGAAGGCCATTCAGACCACAATGCAAGGCTAGCTAAAGGGAAGTCATTTTGCTTCCAATATGCTTCTGGCTTGTTCTGTCTTAAAAGTTTAGAATTAACCTGCTGCTTGCTTATATAGGTGCCCACAAGACTAGAAAATGACCTTGAGAAAAAATAGATCAAGTCTGGACTAGGCCAACCGCAGACTGCTGATGACGAGATCTACCAGAAGACCAATTGTTTGCTGATAACCATTGTGCAAGTCATCATGACTTGCTTTCTGCCTCCAACCCCCTTTGCCTCTTCCCTTTATAAGGAGAGAAAGATGAGGTGGTCTTTGGCACTTGAATAAACTACCTTTCCTTCACCAGCACTCACCTCCATATTTGGTTCTCAGGTGGCCAGGAGCTGAACCTGAGTTCAACAACATGTGT
This sequence comes from Eulemur rufifrons, assembly GCF_041146395.1. NCBI lineage: Eukaryota > Metazoa > Chordata > Mammalia > Primates > Lemuridae > Eulemur > Eulemur rufifrons. Next base: position 61,828,248 of record NC_090997.1, on the reverse strand, counting down.
AGATATCTACATATCTATATGTGTGTGTGTGTGTGTGTGTGTGTGTGTGTTTGAGACAGAGTCTTGCTCTGTTGCCAGGGCTAGAGTGCCGTGGCATCAGCCTAGCTCACAGCAACCTCAAACTCCTGGGCTCAAGCAATCCTTCTGCCTCAGCCTCCCCAGTAGCTGAGACTACAGGCATGCGCCACCATGCCCAGCTAATTTTTTTCTATATATATTTTTAGTTGTCCAGCTAATTTCTTTCTATTTTTTTAGTAGAGATAGGGTCTTGCTCTTGCTCAGGCTGGTCTCGAACTCCTGAGCTCAAACCATCCACCTGCCTTGGCCTCCCAGAGTGCTAGGATTACAGGCGTGAGCCACCATGCTCGGCCCTATATGTGTGTGTTTGTGTATGTATGTGTATGTGTATATAAATATATATACTTGTGTATATACATATATAAACATGCAACAGAGGTAAAGCTCTGAAAAAGGGCAATGAAATGTTTTACAAGTTGTCTTTTTAAAACCTTCCATTCTTTCTGGGAATTAAAAACCTTCACTCCTTCCCTGAGGCCAGTAATCAAAGGGGCAGAAAAATGTTCTTTGCGGTTTGTTTTCTAGTATGTTAAACTATAGGAGATGGCTCAACAGAATTGTCTGGACAAGGCTTGGGAGATTGTTGACACTGAAACCACCAATTATAGTTAAGCAATAGCCCAAAGCCATGGCATGTGACACTGGTCACATGGACCTGAGACCAGAGACCAACCATTGGAAACCCCCCTTTTAAGAAGCCCTGTTTTCTGCTTAGAGACAGGCTGGTGGTCTCTGAAATGCTAGTCCACCGCCCTCCTCATTTGCTGGCAAATTAATAAACTTCTTTCTCCTTTTCCTTAAACCACTTGTCCTTGCTCTTCATTCTCACTGATTCAGCCTTGGGGACAAGTACTGAAATTTCAGATATATATACATTTTTTTAGTGCATATATTTTCACATATATAGTAAACTAGAGCTTAAGATCAGCAAGGAATAACAGATTTGCTGCCCTGAATTGATATTATTTCATTCTAAAGCAGAGAAATTTGATGTTTTATGTAGCCTATCACAGCTTTGTGTCAGGTAAATTTTTAGTTTCTTTAGACTTTAGGAAATATTGGAACTAACTTATGGGTCTCCAGTTTTTCCCTGGTGGATCCCTAGATGTCTGGGGATCTCAGGCTGAAACCCACTGGTTTATAGATGGAAACAACTGAGTCACTGCTTGCACATGATAGTCATTTCAGGCACTATGATAATTGAGTCGAATCTCTGCAAAGCTGATCTGGATAATCAACATATATTTGCATTTGAAGATGCATCAAAATCCAAGAATAAGTTTGCCACAATCAACTAGATCTCTCTGTGTAAGAATGGCCCAAATTATAAACTATATTTTATAAAAGCATACATATGGTATGAATTAAAGGGGCCCACAAAGGCCCAATTGCCTCAGAATTCCTCCCTTTACAAAGCCTACCTTAATATAATGGCACCCATTCCTTTTCCCCAGCATGGTCTCCAGAGGGACACTGTTTAAGATAAATGTTCTGTTAGGAGGGAAAAGAGAGGCCCTGCAGTGGACGTCCATTAGGTTTAGCACTCAGTTTGCCTTTTCTACCAACTTCTCTCTTCCTCCCTCATCCACATGTTGGCTTTTGAGCAGCCATGGTTACACATTATGACCCCTAACCTTTGTCCTGGCTACAATTTGTGCTGAACAGAGACTCCTTAGAAAATCTGGAATTGGGAATAAGAGATCTGGTTTGTCTGGACTGAAATTTTTAATGCATGACATATAAAAATGGAGTCTGTGCAGCCATATTTCTACCACAAAGACCAGAGAAAATTAAAGAGACACATAGAGTAGAACAAGGACAGAGAGAGTATCTGGTGCAGAGCTCTAGTCCCATCCTGAGACATGGCCTTGGTTTCATCTTTGTATTTCTCACTTTTTGCTTAAGTTGCTTGAATTTGTTTCTTCTTAAAACCAAGAGATCCAACACATAGGCTGTCTGGATGAAAGTGTACTGGTCGGTCCCAGAGTCACATTATTGCCTCTATCAGATCAGCCAGTAGTTATCCTTAATGAACAGAGAATCCAGTCTCTGAAGACGCAGGAATATAAACAAGGTAGCCCAGGAGAGTCAAAATGAGATCTTGGCTTACGTCTGACTAGTTTAAGATTTACATGTATGTATAAATGTATACATATTTCTTTGCTGTAAAACCAAAAACTTAAATAGATGTCATAGTCTTTAAAATGTCAGCAGACTAATAAAAAGGAATTGATAGGCAACCATTTTCCTCCCATTCCCCATCCCCATGGTATTCAGAACAGCAGAAGAGTTTTTTTGAGGGATAATTTATTTCTCTATTTTTTTGGGAGAAAAAAATGACCCTGTCAATACTTTTATCATTCAAATACATAAAGCATAGTTTTCCATTCTTCATAAAGAGCTGGGATGGACCCAGCTGGAAAGAACTGGGTAATTAAAATATCAATTAGAACAGAGGAGATTAAATGACTTTATTTGAATAGAGCAATTGGGCAGAATTAGAATTGAAAAGAAAAGAAAATAGCTTATAAGAGAAGTAAACATTTTAACACTGGCTCTGTCTTCAAGTAAGCATAGTATAAGGATAATAACAAGTGGTACTTGCTCCAAATGTTGCCATAGGTAAATTCAGGAGCATCCACTTCTCTGAGACATAGACATTCATGTCATACACTTCATCTTGTCTGTAACATTTGCTTCTTACTGCTTCTGTTGTGTACCCAGTGAATATGGACTATGACTTATTTACAAAGATATGTAAAATTTGATATATATATTTTAAAAGCACACTGTATAGAAATAGTATCTTGTTGATTTCTCTAGCAATCTATATAATTACAAATTATATAGAAATTAAATGGGTAGCAAACAATAAATAATAAAACATACTTTGAAATTGTCAAACTGATACATAAAATCCATACATGGTTATTAATAAGCATTGAACAATTAACAAGAAGATTTTACATAGTGCAATCACTTTTCTATTTATTTTTTTATTTTATTTTATTTTTTTTCTACCCTCCCCCCATCACTTTTCTATTTATAATTAAGGTATCTTTATGAGGTTAGGTAGGGTTCTCCAGAGATGAAGAACCAAAAGGAGACATAAATAGATAGATGAGATTTATTATAAGAAATTGGCTCACGTGATTGTGGACACTGAGAAATCCCAAGATCTGCAATCAGAAAGCTGAAGACACAGGAGAGCCAATATGTAGTTCTAGCCCAAGTCCAAGAGCCTGAGAACCATGAGAGCTGAAGATGCAAGTTCCAGTCTGAAAGTCAGCAGGTTGGAGACCAAAAAGAGTCAATGTTTCAGTTCTGGTCCTAAGGCTGGAAAAAATCTTAAGTCCAGCTCAAGCAGTCAGGCAGGAGGAGATCCCTCTTATTCAGCCTTTTAGTTCTATTCGGGTCTTCAAAGGATTGGCTGTTCCCCACGATGCCAGCGAAGAAAAAAAAACAAACAACAACAACAAAAAACCACAAAAGATTGGCTGAGGCCCACCCACATCAGGGCAATCTGCTTTACTCAGTCTACCAATTCAAATGGTAATTAATCCAGAAACACTTTCACAGATACACCCAGAATAATGTTTGAATGAATAAATTAACCATCATTAGTCTACTCCTTGTTAACTTGGCACCTATATGTATCTCCAAATAAAGACAATAATGAGATAATAATTCCACCCAATATTATACAACTATCTTCATACAACTGAAAATGCACTAACCTCGTTCCAGAAGATAAAGTCCTTGAGTGATGTTCATTCTTCTCCTTGATATCCCATAACTTAAATACTATGATGTATTAATAAAATTAACAACACTTAAATACTAAATATTATAAAATAAAGACAATATATCTTATAAGAGAATAGAGAAGGAAGAAAATAAAGATATTTGGTATATGTATACACATATGTATTCATAACAAAATAAGGAGGAATACTCATAAAAATTATAGTCCTCATTTTTGTAACTGGTCACATGGTCATAGCTAGTATTTATAACTGTCTTTTCCCACTACCCATTCTGTATTCCCTTTGCCTTCAGCAAGCTCCTCAGCTCATTGTGGTCCTTTATCTGGTGGAGTGACCCAAACCTTCATTCCTGAAGGGTGGTTGTAGTTTTCCACTGACCTTGATCACACAGCATACTAATACTAAGAGATGCCCTGGGGAATCTCCTGTATTTTAGACATACTCTTCCTTATCTCCATTGTGGAGTAGCAGTTCAATTTCCTCTTAGTAGTTGGGATTAATCACCCCAGCCAGTACAGTAACTTCCTTCTTTGCCCGTTGATTTAGAGGCATGAGGAGCCCAAAGCGACCAGGTGACAGTCTTAACTTCCAGTTCAATGAAATCATTGTTGTATCTCCTGGTGGAAGCATTCCTCCTTTTGGGACTAAGACCTCTAGGTCAGCAGAGCATAAGGTAGGGGGAACAGAAGCAAAAACTTTGCTATTGGGTCACTAGGGTAAGAGTGAGTGGTGCCACTCTCATTTCTACTCGTGAATCCTGGTTATCAGAGAAATAGTACCATATATTAGGTACCTAATTAACAACAGAGTTTCCTGTTATATTAGGAAATGGATTCAGTGATCAGACTTTGGTCACTGATAATGTATATTGCTAAAACACACATATTAATGTATATTTTTATTCACTTCTTTATTGAGCAAATATTTATTAAAAATAGATTGATACAAAATCAAAGCTCTAATAAGATTCATCTATTATTAATAGAAATACACATTTACAATCAGAGACTCTGTCAGATAAATGTGATTTAACTTCTTTTTTTTAAACATGTCTCCTAATGCTGTGTATGAAATAGTCTATCTTCAGTGAGAGATTTGGAAATGAGACTGGCCATCAGAGTGAATCCATGAGACTCTTTGCAAAGTGTCACAAATGAACCACATGACTTATATGTTGCGTGTGTTCAGGTCATTCTACTCAGATAAGGGAAGTTTATAGATATTAGGAGTTAATTTATGGTGTTTTTTTTCCATATTAAAGAATTAAAATAATAAAAATGTTTTCACTGATGTATGAATGTAAATAGCATTTAAAGCAGATGTGTATTTGCATTACATAAATTCAATGTAACAAACGTATTGAGTGCCTTCTATGTGCAAGACAGCAGGCCAAGTACTTTTGAGTATACAAATATAAATAGGACATAGTTCACATTCTTCGTGAGATTATCATCTCATGGCTGGAGAGGGCATAAAATATACATTCTAACTTTAATGAAGAGTGAGATAGCACATAGAGGAGAATGCAGAAATCCCAGCAAAATGACAGTAAAAGGAAAAGACACATAAGGACATAGAGAATAGGAGAGGAGAAAAAATAAAAATTTTGGAAGATGGAGAGCAGATGGACTAATAACAACTGACTTAGCAGAACCAGGAAAGCTGATTCCTAAGCCTGTACTGGGGGAGGAAACAAAAGCAACCGAATTATATTATAGAACCCTAAAATGGCCCAGGAAGCGGGGGACATCAGGTACCTCTGAAAGTGTAGGTAAAGGAAGAACCAAAACAGGATGACTGAAAGTCTGTTTACCATATCCTCCCAACAACTCTATGTCCCACTTGGACTCCAGCAGAATATCCCTGAAATCCTGAACTCTGGAGAGAGTGAAGCAGAGGAAGTCTGGACCAAGAGACACAAATGCATTTGAGAGCAGGGACATGTTGCTGAAAATCAATGGATTAAATAAGAGTTTATCTACTGAAGGTCGAGCTGCCAGCCTTTTTCCACTGTCAAGATCTGAGATTACTGGCAGTCAGACAGCGCATTGGCAGAATCTTCTCTGGAGAATATGACCTGCTCAAGAGAAAAGACTTAAAATACTGATGTTTTCAGATGTTTAGCAGACTCTATTCTTGGTCTCTACCCACTAGATACCAGTAGCATCCCCTGCCCCATTTGTGACAACCAAAAATGTCTACAGACATTGGTAAATGTCCCATGGCGGGGGGCGGGAAGCAAAATTGCCCGCCTTACCAGTTGAGAACTACTGGTCTATAGTGAAACTCACAGTCAAAAAGACCCAACCATGAGCACAGAGCTTCCATTCAGCTTTGTAGTGCCTCTCTCTTAAGTATGAGCAGACACCGAAGGCTCACCATTTAAAGAAAGGTATAGACAAAACCCAAACAAATAGAACAAAAAGCAACTTGGAGAACACAGATTATGAGGAAGAGGAAAACTTTAAAAATATGTAACAGTTACAAAACAAGAACCTTTGGAAATGAAAAATATGGGCACAGAATGGAAAAAAACTCAATAGAAGCATTGGAGAACAAAGTTAGTGAAATCTCTAGAAAGTATAGTATTAAAAAAAAGGCAAAGAGATGGGTGGGGAACCTGTGGCCCTCCAGATCCCCAAATGTGGCCCCTCAACCAAATCCAAAGTTCACAGAACAAATCCTTTTAATAAATCATTTTAATAAAAAGGATTTGTTCTGTAAAATTTGGATTCAGTCAAAAGGCCACACTCAAGGATCCAGAAGGCCACATCTGGCCCTATGTCTGCAGGTTCCAAGAGACTCTGAAATATAGTGGCTTAACTAGCACTAGGGTGGGTAGATGCTTTATGATCTACTGGGCTCTGTTATGCTAAAAATGTTGCACCCAGAACCACCTTTGTATCCGGGCTTGCTTTTTCAGTTGTTAACATTTCCTAACTAGCAGGAAGAGGTTCAATACAATTCATGACTTAAAGATATGACTCGTAAGGTACGTGCATTACTTCTGTTCACACCTAGCTGCAAGGGAGGTTGGAGCATGTAGCCTTGCCTATGTAGTCTTGTCCTATGTTCAGCTATAACTCAGGAGTTCTATTATTAAAAGGAAGGAGAGGCTGGTTGTGGTGGCTCATGCCTGTAATCCTAGCACTTTGGGAGGCTGGGGTAGGAGGATTGCTTGAGGTCAGGAGTTTGAAACTAGCCTGAGCAACATGGCGAGACCTCATCTCTACTAAAAATAAAAAAATTAGCTGGGCAGGGTGGTGGTTGCCTGTAGTCCCAGCCATTCAGGAGGCTGAGGCAGGAGGATCGCTTGAGCCAGGGAGTTTGAGGTTGCAGTGAGCTATGATAATGCCACAGCACTCTAGCCAGAGTAACAGAGCCAGACTGTCTCAAAAAAAGAAAATAATAAAAAAATAAAAGGAAGGAGAAAATGGATATTAGAGGAAGCTGAGCGATCTCCATTATAAGGTTTAATATTCAAATAAAAGGAGATCAAAACTAGAACCAGAGAAAATAGCAGGAAATCTCCTTGTTCCTGTTCTGTGAAACAAAAAAAAAACAAAAAACAAAAAAAAACAAACAAAAAAAAGAAAATAGCAGGAGAAAATCAGCAAAGAAATATGTATTTGGGTGACTAGGTTTTGCTGTGGTAACAAACAAACCTCCTCCAAGGGAGACAACCTGAAAGTCCCATCATGTCATAGGATAAAGCTCAAAGGCTAGAGTCTTGGGTGTTGTGTGGGATAGTCTCTATAACAGGTTCAAATGTGGCTCCTCTTGATCCAGAGACCTACGAGCTGAAAGCTAAGTTATCTCTCATATGCCAGCACACATGGTGGGACAGAATCAGCATAACCTCAGAAAGGAGAAGATCAGAGACACACGGCAGACATCAGCCCACTGCAAAATGTAATAATACAGTGGTTTCCAGACTATTTTTTCCCCTAGTGGAAGCTTAAAAAAAAAATCTTATATGGAATTCTAATGCTTAAAGATCAAAGTGAACTGCTCTGCTTAGGAGCTGGAATGCTACCTAATCTCCTCTTACTCTCAAACTGCACTGCTCCTGAGGAAGCTCCATGAATTTTTTTTCCCCCATGAAACAGGGTCTCACTCTCTCACCCAGGTTGGTGTGCAGTGGTATGATCATAGCTCAGACAATCCTCCTGCCTTCACCTTTCAAAGTGCTGGGATTACAGGTGTGAGCTACCGTGTCTGGCTTCTCCATGAAATCTTGAGAGGCCACGGAGCATAGCAAAAGTGAGTTCATCAGGGATAGCCAGGTTGTGTCAGGGCAAAGAGGCTAAAGGACTGTTTAGAGAAAATATTGAGGAAAACAGATTACAGATGATAGATCATGAATTCCAAAGGACCTAGTGGAATGCTTTGGGAAGGTGGGAAGGCATTGGAAACTGGGGCAGGTGAGGAGACATATAAGGTGGTATGGTGTTCTCTCCTTTCATCTTACTGGCCTAGGCAATGCCCCAACAATTTTAAGCCCAACCATTATGCTGCTTTATGTTTTCACCTGAACAACTGAACATTGCTGAAGAGAACACATAATTAGGCCTAATGGTCAGACCTTAAACCCGTGTCCACAAATCTGAAATAGGTACTCAACATTACCTTGCAATCTTATTACATTTACCTAATAAGTTCAGTATTTCATTATCCAGAACAATTATTTCTTACCTTCTTTTCAAGCTTCAAACTTCTTATATTCCACCCTTTTCTAAGTGAAATCATCTTTCAATAAATATTTATTGAGCATCTGTTATATGCTAGGCACCGTTCTAATCACTGAGAGCAGATAGTCTTGGCTCTCAAAAAGATTAAATTCCAGTGGGAGGAGACAGAAAATAAACAAACAAATGTATAGGATTTTGTGTGGTGTTAAGTGCTACAGAGAAAAATAAAGCAGGTTGGAGGAAAGGGAATGTTGGTGAGAGTGGCATGGCAGATCACGCAGATTCTTCTAGGACATAGTAAGGGTTTTTACTTTGAGTGAGTATGTAGTCACTAGTGGAATCAGAACATAAAGAGGAACATGATCCAACTTAGGTTTTGAAAGGATCACTTTGCCTGCTATAATGAGAAAAGATCATAGGGGAGAAAGAGTGTCAACAGGGAGACCAGTTATTGGCCTTGGTTTCTGGGCCTTTTCTGATCATCTTTGACTACGTTCTTGGCCTATATCCTTGTTTTCCCCGTATTCCATATGTTTTAATGGGAAGAACTGTCAAAATATAATTTGCAAAACATTAAAAACCTAACTCTCATGCAAATATGGAATAAAATGTGTCAAATGTTTATTAACTCATTAATGTCTCTCAAACTAGGTAAAGGCACTGAAAAAAAGAAAGAATGTTAGAATTAGGTTGCTAAGTTAGCCGTAATACTTGTTAATGTCCCTCATGGTAATCAAACTACACCGTTGGGGGTTATCTTTTCTAGTAGACAGAAATCTATGCTTGCAATGTCATAGTGCCTGAACCCTAATTAAATAGTAAAGAGCCAGTCAAACACAGGTGTACTCTCCTAGAATTGAAAATTAAATAATCCATGGTTGCTTATTGAACAATGCCCTGGCATGCTGATTTTTTTACTTTATTTCAAAATTTTGTGTACATTTTCTTAACAATTTTCCATGATTTGATTACAATTTTTATAAAAGTCTTACAAAGTCTTGATTCACATTTTGAATTTACTAGAGGAATGTGGCGTGGCACTGCAGGTCAATGTCTCTTCCTTGTCTCTGGGTTTCCGGACTTTTCCCTCTGATCTCTACCCGTCACTGTTACAATAGTGTGGACAAGAGATGCAAAGGACCTGAATTTATTTTAGGCAATGGCTTGACTTTTTTCTTATTAGGTTTACATGTAAGATAAGACCTTTCCTTGATCTTATTCTTGTATCATGGGCTGATTTTGTATTTCAATCTTTCTCTCCTTTTCTTCCTTCCTTTCCTTTCCTCCCTCCCTTCTTTCCTTCCTTCCTTCTTTCCTTCCTTCCTCTCTTTCTTTCTTTCTTCTCTTTCTTTATAATTTTTCTTTCTTTCTTGACAGGGTCTTGCTCTCTCAAACCCAGGCTGGAGTGTAGTGGCCCAATCATAGTTCACTGCAGCCTTGAACTCCTGGGCTCAAGTAATCTGCCTGCCTCAGTCTCTCAAGTAGCTGGTGCATGCCACCATGCCTGGCTAATTATTTTTCTTATTTTGTTTTTAGAGATGGGGGTCTTACTATGCTGCCCTGGCTGGTCTTGAACTCCTGGCCTCAAGCAATCTTCCTGCCTCAGCCTTTTCCTTAACTTTTGTAGCTGTAACATTTTTTAAGACTACAGCCTATTTTGTAGAGTAAACCTTAATTTGGTTTGTCTGATACTTTCTTATGATTAGAATCAGGTTACATATTTTTGACCAGAATATAACAGAACCGATGCTGTATTCTTCTAATTGTATCCAATTGTATCTAATTGTATCAGGTGGCAAACTATTTCTATTTTCTTTTTGTATGATTTATTTTTTATTTCAGAGTATTATGGAGGAACAAACGCTTACACACTATTTCTATATGTCCCATTATGATGATGTTCATGTTGATCATTTGATTAATGTGGGATTGGACTTGACTGTAAATTTACTCTTTCCAATTTGTAATTTGTAAGTATTTTGGTAGGGGAAATCTTTGAAAATATGTAAATGTCTTATTCCATATCAATCTATTATTTATATATCACTATTGTTTTCCATTTTATTCAATGAGTTATAGTCTGTTAACCATTATTTATTTTGATGTTCAAATTGGATCAATGGGAGCCTATTCAAGCTGGCTTCTATATGCCCTTGAGATATTCCCAACATTCTTTGAACACTTCCTTACTTTCTGGCTCACAAGATGATCGAGACTCAACTTGTGCATTTCCTGCTCAGTTGGTGAAATCAGTCATTTCTCCAAGGATCCTTGGTTCCTTTTAGTAGAGAATGGTAGTTAGAAGCCAACATCTGGGCACTACGTATAGTCATTATTAGAGGGCCTCTGCTACTAGGACTTCAGTGGAAAGAGCCAGGGGAAATATATATACACACAAATACATATACATACACATACACGTTACACACACCACATATACACATATACGGTATATATGTACATATATACATACATACATAAATATATACATATATACATTTACATCTACATTTATATTTATATCTATATAGTCAGCCCTCTGTATCCCCAGGTTCCACATCCTTGGATTCAACCAAAAATATTCAGAAAAAAAAAAAACCAATAAAAAATAATACAATAAAAATACAAATTGAACACCTAATACAGTATAACTATTTTATGTAGCCATTTATATTATATTAGGTATTATAAATAATTTAGAGATGATTTAGAGCATACAGGAGAATGTGTGTAGATTATGTGCAAATAGTATGGCATTTTATGTAATGGAGTTGAGCATTAGCAGATTTTGGTATCTGAGGGGGAGGCCTGAAACCAATCGACCATTGAGTATTGAGGGACAACTATATATTTTAAGCCATGAGTTTGTGCTGATATTTCTAATTCTAATCCAACATTACAGAATTCATTTCCCTCTTTTCGTATTTGTAACTCCCTTCTATAACAATGAGAAACTGCACTCCAATTATCCGTAATATATTTACTTACTTGGTCAATCCCTCTGAATGTAAGCAACCTCCCAGTCTCCGCTGCCCTCTCCCCTTCATGGAAAACCTTCTTACCCAATTTGGGACTCAGTAACCTGTATCAGGCCGATGCTGTCTCCCTCCCTCATGTGACTGCCTTCTTTACCTTACCTGGCCTCTGACACTCCAACCCCACCAAGCACAGATGCCTACCTTGCTTTACTTGACCTTTAGGATTGAATTGTTCCAGGAAGGGAAAGGAAAGGAAAGGAAGGGGAAAAGGGACCATGATTTCTTTAACATGCTTTTGAAAGCCATCCTTTTACTATTACAAACGATATTGCAATGAATAATCATGTCTATAAAAGCTTAGTGTATGTTTAAGATATGTTCCTAGAAGTGAACTTGCTGAGTCAAAGAGTGTGTGCATTTGCAATGGTGTTGGTTCTGCTACAATGCTTTCCACAGTTTAACAATTTACACATCCACCAGTAACACATTATGGTGCCTGAAAGAACTTAAAAGAATGGTAATTATAAAACACAGAAAGACCTAAAAGTTACATGATGATATTTGCAAAAATTAAGACAACTTACTTTCTTTTTGGAAGTACATTTATTGTTACACAAAATTTTCTACTATTCAGTTTCTTGATAACAAAGATGAAACAAAATTTAGCTGTTACAAGCAAATTTAGGAACAGAAAACAATAACCAAACAGATGGGGTAAAAAGTAACTAAAAGAACCCTTAGGCTGGGCCTGGTGGTGCACCCTTCCTTTGTAGTCCCAGCTCCTTGTGAGGCTGGGGCGCAAGGATACCTGAGCCCTTGAAGTTCAAGGCCAGCCTGGGCAAAATAGCAAGACTCAATGTCAAAAACAAACAAACAAACAAACACAAAACAGAAAGTTCATGAAGAATCATCAGAAACATAAATTAGGACCCTAAGCTAAATAGGATTTAGTGCAGTACCTCTGCAACTTATAAGGCAAAAATGATAACCCTAAAAAGCAGGATGACACAAAACGTCCAGGAAGTAATTTTCTACCACACGTGTTAGTCAGATGCTTGTCAGAAAACTGTTGTCCAGGTTATGAGCTCAAATTCTTTTTGCTGCCGGCAGTGTTATCAGGACGCTTGTTGAAGAGTGCCCCTTGCCTTGGGCATGTCAGAAACTAGATGATGGGAGTTTGAAGTTGGGCAGTTTGTCCAGAATTTCCCAGGCTAAAGCACTGGACGTGCTGCATCCTAGGTACCCCTTCAGTTCCAAGCAAACCTGCATACTGGCCACCGTAGGACCAGATCTGTGTCCAGTACAGTGGCCAGTAGCCAGGTGTTGCTACTTGCCCATTTTTTTTTTTTTGAGACAGAGTCTTGCTCTGTTGCCCCAGCCAGAGTGCAGCGGCGTCATCATAGCTCACTGCAACGTCAAACTCCTGGGCTCAAGCGATCCTCCTGCCTCAGCCCTCGGGTAGCTGGGACTACAGGCACGCGCCACTACACCCCGCTAATTTTTCTATTTTTTGTAAAGACGGGATCTTCCTCTTGCTAAGGCTGGTCTCAAACTCCTGACCTCAAGCGATCCTCCCGCCTCGGCCTCCCAGAGTACCAGGATTACAGGTGTGAGCCACCATGCCCGGCCTTAGATAAAGTAAAAAATTCAGTTCTTCAGTTGCAGTAGTCACATTTCAAGGGCTCAACAGCCACATGTGGCCAGTGACTACCGTATTAACGCAGATGCAGAATATTTCCATCTTTGCAGAAAGTTCTATCGGACAGCACTGATGCAGACAGTTGAGTTAAAAAAACAAAACAAAAGCTTGGAAGCCAGTAGGCTCCACCACCAGTAATAACCAACAGACGTTATTACTCTCTCCAAACAGGATGAGGGGGAAAAATTATGCAAAGAAACACCACCTAAAAACCCGCCAAGGCACCTGCCAGCGGGCTTTCTCTGGGAACCACTCGTAATTTCCACAGCTGAAGCCGTCGGTCCAGAGACGTGGAGACACTCCGCAGACTTCAGGACGCAGGGAACTCCCGAAGAGGCTGCCGAGACCCCCAGACGTAATTTTTAAAGTGGTGGACGCCTGTATCCCCCAGCGGGGGAGCCTCGGCCGGGGCCCCTAAAACGCCACCCAGCCCCACGCCGGTCGTCGACTCGGAGCGCAGGGCCGTCGCGTCTGCAAGCTCCCGCACGCTCCCGCACGCTCCCGCACGCTCCCGCACGCTCCCGCACGCTCCCGCACGCTCCCGCACGCTCCCGCACGCGCGCCCGCCTGCAGGCCTGGGCTCCCGGCAGCCAATGGGGCGGGGCGCCGCGCGCAGGGGGCGGGGCCGTGACGCTCCGCCGCGTGACCCTGCTCTTGGCCTGCGCCCGCGGAAGCCGGAAGCGGCGGCTGTCGGCGGCGCCGGCTGTAGGTGGAGGACAGGCGGCAAGCGCCCGTCTACCCCGTGATGGATCCGGACCCGACAGTCGCGCTGCGGAGGTCGTCGCCGCTGCCGTGGTTACTGCTGCTGTGGTCGGGGCTGGCTCTGGGCGCACTCCCTTTCGGCAGCAGTCCACACAGGGTCTTTCGCGACCTCCTGTCGGAGCAGCAGTTGCTGGAGGTGGAGGACTTGTCCCTTTCCCTGCTGCAGGGTGGAGGGCTGGGGCCGCTGATGCTACCCCCGGACCTGCCGGATCTGGATCCCGAGTGCCGGGAGCTCCTGCTGGACTTCGCCAACGGCAGCGCAGAGCTGACAGGGTGTCTAGTGCGCAGCGCCCGGCCCGTGCGCCTCTGTCAGAACTGCTACCCCCTCTTCCAACAGGTCGTCAGCAAGATGGACAACATCAGCCGAGCCGTGGGGGTGGGTAAAGGAGCACACCCAGGATCTGTGGCGTGGGAGGGTTGGGAAAAGAGGAAGACGTAATGATGGTAAACTCTGGGGGGCCTCAGTTTCCCCAACCACAAGAAAAAGAGGTTGGACTGGGTCTCTGGAGTTTGGGGTATCAGAAAAAGGGGGTGGCATTATGGGGCTTGAGGTTTGGATTTTTGCCTCCATGAATGCTGTTGGACATCTTGGTACATATTTGCAGATAGATATGAGGTACATATTTGCAGATAGGTATGATTGTTTTTTTGGGGCGGTCCTGCTTCCCTAACCCTATTTTCCTCCCCTTACTCCGCCACAGCTTCTGGTCATCTCCACCTGAAGTTCCCAGGAAGGACCCTTTTCTGAAACCACCATTGGAAAGGAGAAACTGGTAGTAGTTAGGAGCTTGAGCTTTGTAGCCAGAAATGCTCAGATCCACCACTCTAGCAGTGTGATTTTGGATTAATTTTCTTCTCAAAGCCTTAGTTTCCTCCTCTATAAAATGGAAAAAACCCAGCTGCCTAATGTGGCCATTAAAAGGATTAAAAGAGAAACTGCCTGCGAGTTCATCTTAGTGATTTAGACAATCTGGAGCTAGTTGGCCAGGAGTCCAGTCCCACTCTGTTTATTAGCAATATACTGTGGGCAAGTTACTTGCATTCTCAGTGCCTATTTTCTCTTCTGTAAAATGGGGATAAAAGGAGGTCTTAAGAAACTGACATATAGTAATAGCTCTCTGTAAATGGGAGCTAAAATTTCCTAAAATTTTAGGAAATGATAAGTCTGCCCTTCATTTTAATACCTTGAGAGCTCTTCTGGTTATGTAGTAGGCACTATGGGGATTTAATTAAAAAGGATTTAATTAAAAAAAAAAAAAAAGAAGACACAGTCTCTGTTCCTCAGTACTTTATAGGGTTTAGACTAGGAAATGATTAGAGTGTCCAGGCTGGTGGGAGTCACGAGGTGTGGGCCGGATATGCTTGGTTAAGGAAAAACATGAGGAATCACATTGGGATTGGGGAGTGGGAAAGTTCCTCTTGTTTGATGGAATGGCAAGTAGTCTCATGAAAATATAGTTAAAATTATTTCATAAATCATAGTTGATTTGACTAAAATATAGTCTCATCCTGCTTTAAGTGAGTCTGATATTAACATAAAGCTATTATTTTATAAAAATGGGGGATTTATTTGCACTAAGTAAATTCTATGGTTGATCTTTCTGTAAAGAGCTAGTTTTCAAAGCAGTTTAAATAAATTTACGCTTACATGCAATAATTTCCAGGCATACTTCCATTGTTCCATTGGGTATAGCAAGATACATCGATCTATGTATCTTTTTTTTTTTTTAATCCCCACCACAACCTCCGATCTATGTATCTTATCATGACTTTAAAATAAAGTACACAAGACTTATTCTTGTCAACTACAGCAGGGCATTATATGGCATTATATTTGGTTTTGAGCAGTTAGGTGAGTTGTTTTTAGGGTGCCATTTACTCTGAAGAACAAGTACTATTGTGGGTAAAATGACCATGAATCATGATGCAAAGCTTGGATCTTTTGAGGTAGCAACTGCTTTCCTTGTTTGTGTAGATACTGTGGAATTGAGGTGAAAAATATTGCCTCAAATCCTAGTGTTCAGTGTTATGGGCATCACCCAATCTATGTATGAGTTTCCACATGAATTCCTCACTGCCCAGGAGAGGCATCCCAGTGTCTAGATGCAGAAACTTCCTCCTTCTCATATTCTACCAGTAACCTGGGCAGCCAGCTCACCTCACCCTGGTATGAAAGGAAGAAGGTAAAGAGATGAAAAGAAAAACCCTTTCCCCAATCTGCATTTCCCCTCCACCTCATCCTAGTCCTTGGTCTCCATTCTCCTTCTTTCCCCAGTAGAGCTGGATATGGCTCATTGGCTCAAAAGCATGATTTCCACAGTTCTGAGATACTTTGTGGATTTAAGAGGCTTTTATGGGCTGGTTTAGGAATTGAACCATCATGTATAAAAATGTGCCCTAAGTTTCTTATGAGTTAACTTGAAGGAATATGTTGTCATTTGGGGAAGTTTATTTCTCCAGAGTATTGTATTTTTTTTTTTTTCCTCACTTAGACACAGTCTTTCATTTAAATCAGTTTAACTAGCATGCACCTACCCTTCTTGAATTTTGGGCTGCTAAAAGGATATAGAAGGAAAAGGAGGATAAGGTCCAAGCCTCAAACTGTCAGTGTAGTTCAGGAAATAAACTTATATTGAGAAAAAGAAAAAAGGAGAATATCAGTGTGTCATAAATCGTACAATAGCAATTTAGAGCAAAATTGTGAAGGGGATGCCGAGTTAAAGGAGGGAACAGCGCAATGTTAGTTAATCAGAGAGAACCTACAAGCTGAATTTTGTTGTTCTTGTTTTTGAGACAATGTCTCACTGTTTCACCTGGGCTACAGTGCAGTGGCATTGTTATAGCTCATGCAACCTCAGACTCCTGGGCTTCAGTGTTCCTCCTGTCTCAGCCTCTTGAGTAGCACTACCACTCCTGTCTAATTTTTCTGTTTTTTTGTAGAGACAGGGTCTTGCTCATGCTCAGGCTGGTCTCCAACTCCTGGCCTCAAGCAATCCTCCTGTCTCAGCCTCCCAAAGTACTAGGATTACAGGTGTGAGCCACCAAGCCCGCCCACAAGCTGAATTTTGAATAAGGCATCCTTTCTCACTTTCTTTAGGATGAGTGGACATGGGTTGATTCAAAGAAGAGAGGAGTATAACAAGGAGAAAAAGGAATCAAAGGCAGAAAATAGCAAGCTATTTATGTGATACAGCCAGCTAATTAGTTTAACGGTCATAGAATTCTCTATCAGGAATCCTATGTAATTGTCACTTCTTCTTAGAAGTACTGGGACAAGGACTTCAGACAGTTTTATTATCTCAAGGTAAAGAATGCAGTGATTTGTGAAACCTGAATGATAAAACTGATGGTTTCCCTCTTCCTTAGCATCCGACTTTCTTCTTTGAGTTTAAAGTGATAGAGACATGGCTTCATTGAGCTGTTTAGCATCATCAAAGTGTTTTGAGCATGCTGTAGCCCCCTCAAATTCCAAATTGGTAAGCTCTATTCTACTTGGTTTGTTTAAAATTTAGATAGATAGATAGATGTATGTATGTATATATAGGTACTATAAATGTAAATTTGTGAAGGTGCTGGTTGTTTGGGTTATGTTTTTGGTCAGTATTCAATTTACTTTTAGTGTAGATTAATAAATTCTTAGGAATATAGGGACAAAATTGGAACACAGCATAACATAATCTATATCTTTCATTAGAGATCATAAAATTTAATGCTTCTTATACATTTGTTCAAAAAATTATTGAGTACCTATTATGTGCAGGCTGTGGTAGCTACTAGGGATGTAGCTGTGAATGAGCAGAGTTTATAGTCATAAAACAGACATTAAGCATATCATCTACAAGTAATTATTTATTCAGATGTGGTAAGTTTCACAAAGAAAAAACCCAGATGTTTTCAAAGCATATATTAATAACAAGGGTGCTGTATAAAGATGATTGTTGGCATATCCTATGCAATATATCTAAATTGAATAATGGTACCAGATAAAATTATAGATGGGAATGAAGCTTGTGTATCAACCATTATCATGTGTAACAAATAAACAATTTAATTCTCTTGAAAAAAATAACAAGGGTGCTGATCTTAAGTATGACTGAGGGTAGGTAGAGTGGTCAGTGATTAAAGCTGACATGTAAAATTTGAGAGGGTACGGGAGCAGGGGAGAGAAGGTATCCATGTAAAGAAATAGCAGGTGTGAAGATTCCGAGATGGGAAACGGTTTGGTGTGTTTGAGGACTAGAAAGAGACCAGTGATCTGCTCCTGAAGAAGTGGGCAGGTGCCAGGTCATGTGGGCCTTGTAGGATGTGTTAAGAATTTTACTCTTCGATTTTAAAGCAGTGTGGTCTTCTTGAAAGGTTTAATTCTGCAGAATGACATGATCAGATTTGTACTTTAAAAGGCCATTCTGGCTACGTTACAGAAAATGGAGGGGCTGGGGGCTGGGGAGGGAAGGGGAAAACGATATGTGGGGAGATAAATTAGGAGACTGTTGCAGTGGCATCAGAAATGGTGGTGGCTTGGCCACATGAGGCCCATTATGATGGGGAGAAAGTGGGTATGTTTCAGAGATATTTAGGAGGCAGAAATGATAAGACTTGGTGGTTAATTGAATGTGGGTAGTTGGGGAGAGAAAATGATGATTTCTAGGGTTTTATTATAGTAAGAGCAGCTTAGTAAAGAGGATTGCCATTGACTGAGATGGAGGGAGGAGCCTTTTTAGTAGGTGAAGATCATTAACTAAGTTTTTTTTTTTTTTTTTTTTTTTTTTTGAGACAGAGTCTCGCTCTGTTGCTCAGGCTAGAGTGCTGTGGCATCAGCCTAGCTCACAGCAACCTCAAACTCCTGGGTTCAAGCAATCCTTCTACTTTAGCCTCCCAAGTAGCTGGGACTACAGGCATGTACCACCATGCCCAGCTAATTTTTTTCTGTATATATTTTTAGCTGTCCAGATCATTTCTTTCTATTTTTAGTAGAGAAGGGGTCTTGCTCTTGCTCAGGCTGGTCTCGAACTCCTGACCTTGAGCGATCCTCCTGCCTCGGCCTCCCAGAGTGCTAGAATTACAGGCATGAGCCACTGCGCCCGGCCCATTAACTCAGTTTTGAACTTGTTGATTTTGAGGTGTTCACAAGCCATCTAAAGGGAGGTACTGCATATGTGGTATACATGTCTAGAGTTCTGGACCGGAGATAATACGTTTAGGAGTGGTCAGCATAAAAATGGTATTTGAAACCATGACATGGATGAGCATGCCTAAGGAATGAGTAAGAACACTAGGAGTTGAAGATTGGGTAGAGGATAAACTATCAAAGGAGACTGAGAAGGAAGTTGAGACTGAGAGATGAAGAAACATCAGGAGAGCATGGTGTTCTGTAAGTCAAGGGAAAGGGTGGGGCTGGTTATTTGTGTCAAATCCTGCTGAGAAGATTAGAAGTACATCTATCAACATTGGCATTATTGGTGACACTCACAAGAGTGGTTTTGGCTGGGCGCGGTGGCTCACGCCTGTAATCCTAGCGCTCTGGGAGGCCGAGGCGGGAGGATCGCTTGAGGTCAGGAGTTCGAGACCAGCCTGAGCAAGAGTAAGACCCCATCTCTACTAAAAATAGAAAGAAATGATCTGGACAGCTAAAAATATATACAGAAAAAAATTAGCCGGGCATGGTGGCACATACCTGTAGTCCCAGCGACTCGGGAGGCTGAGGCAGTAGGATTGCTTAAGCCCAGGAGTTTGAGGTTGCTATGAGCTAGGCTGACGCCATGACACTCTAGCCAGGGCAAAAGAGTGAGACTCTGTCTCAAAAAAAAAAAAAAAAAGTGGTTTTGATGGAGTGCTTGGGTGTGAAAGCAAGATTAGAGCGAGTTAAACAGTGAGTGAGGAGTGGAAGATGAGGAAGTGGGAAGAGTGAGCCTAGATGACTGTTAAAGGTTTAGCCTTGAAAGGGAAATAAGAAAGACAGGTCATTAAAGAGGAATGTGGGACTCAGGGATTTTCTTTCTATTCCTTTGTCCCTCCATTCCTCTGTTCCTTCTTCCCTTCTTCCTTTCCTAAGATGGGAGAGAGCTGAACACGTTTATTATTATTGTTATTATTTTTGTAGACATGAGGTCTAGCTATGTTGCCCAGGCTGGTCTCGAACTCTTAGTCTCAAGTCATCTTCCCACCTCAGCCTCCCAAAGTGCTGGGATTACAGGTGTGAGCCTGTAGAGAGGTTGAATGATCCTGTAGGAGGGAGTGGGGAAGTAGACAAAGTCATTTTCCAGATAAAGTAGGGTAGATGGAATCCAGGGCATGTACAGAGAGATGGGCCTTTGACAGGGGCAGGCACTTTCTCCACTGTGATTTGAGGGTGAAAGGAGAGGTTGGCTGTAAAGGTAGGGAGGTCAGAGTTTCAGCTCCATGGCTTCTGTTTTCACTGTCAGCCAGGAGGGTGGATCGATCTCTCTCTCCCTCCTTCCCTCTTTCTCTTTCTCTTTCTCTTCCTCTTCCTCTTCCTCTTCCTCTTCCTCTTTCTCTTTCTCCTCTCTCTCTCTCTTTTCAAATAAATAGAGTCTTGCTCTGTCACCCTAGGCTGGAATGCAGTGGTGAGATCATAGCTTACTGCAGCCTCAAACTCCTGGGCCCAAGTGATCCTCCTGCCTCAGCCTCCTGAGTAGCTGGGACTACATGCATGTACCACTATGCCTGGCTTTAAAAAAAAATTTTTTTTTGTAGAGATGGGGTCTTGCTATATTGCTCAGGCTGGTCTGGAACTCCTCGGCTCAAGTGATCCTCCTGCCCTGGACTCCCAAAGTGCTGGGATTACATGTTTGAGCCACTGCACCCAGCTAGATCTCTTAAGAGTAAAGAGTGGGAGAGAGATCAGAGTTTCAGGGAGAGTGGAGAAGATGTGAAATAGTGGTTGTAAGGAGAAGAGAATGGATAGGCAGGAGAGTGAGAAGTGTAGTTTGGGATTATAGATTTATTGTGGAAACAATCTGTTATCTAATTTTTGCCAAGAGCTCTCAACTTCCTGGGTGCAGGCATGATAAAAGTGGATGATAGGGTTCATGACGGTTAGGGTTCTGCCAACTTGTTATGACAGATTTGATATTGTCCCATTTTATGTATGTATGTATGTATATATTTGTTTATTTGTGTTTATTTGTTTGAGACAGGGTCTTGCTCTGTTGCCCAGGCTAGAGTGTAGTGGTGCTATCATAGCTCATTGCAGCCTCAAACTCCTGGGCTCAAGCAATCCTCCTGCCTCGGCCTCCTGAGCAGGTGGAACCACAGAGTGCACACCACCACGCCTTGCTCGTTTATTTTACTGTTATAGAGACGGGTTTCACTATGTTGCTCAGGTTGGTCTCAAAACTGGCCTCAAGCCATCCTCCCACCTTAGCTTCTCCAGTAGCTGGGATTACAGGCTGGAGCCACTGTGCCTGGCTATCAGCAATATTTTAAAGCAAGAATTCTTCCTTTAAGTCTGCCTTCCCTCTTTCCTCCCCCTACCTGGCTGATCAGTTCTTTCCCTGGAGTTACCACTGTCTCTCTTTTATTACTCATCACACTATAGAACTCCTTATCTGTGGGGGGAGGTTCTTAAAAACCCAGTGTTGATGGCTTTCTTTTACACTTTTTATATCCTCAGAACTCCAGGATTTTTATAGTACCTGGTAAATGGTAGAAGTTAAATAACTTTGAAAGAATGAAGGGTCAGCAGGACTTAGTTCCTTGCTTGGGGCACAAGGAAAAGGAAATAGATAAGGATCAAATACTTTAGGAACTTGGATTTATGATTTGCATAGCATGAGTTTCTTTCATTATTAAAATGATCTGTGGAAAGTGTATTTTTCTATCTGAGTACATGCTATTTGGGTACAATTTGGATGTCTCACATTTTCTTGTGGATTATATGACTTTGAACCAAAAATTGCCCAAAAGATGAAAGCAAATGATGTTATGATCATTTACCTACCAGATTTAAAAAATTATATAAATAGTATATGTTCATTGTAGAAAAATTTAGACAGCGTAAGAGAAGCAAAAGTGAAAATGAAGATCACCATATTTCCGTTATCCAGAGATAGCTACTGCTACATTTTTGTAAATAGCTTTCCAGAGTTTCCGCTTGGGCATAAACAGTAAGAAATATGACAAATAAGCAATTTGGACCTAAGTAGTTGAGATTGTACTATAGAAGCAAATACTTAAGAAGCAAGCTTTTCTTGCCTTGCAAGTGAACCTGGTACCAATAAATGTTAGCTGCTTATAGTTTTATTACCATTGTTATTAATGCCATCATTATCAGATCATATCAAAATGTTAAAAGGTTTATAATAAAAAATTTAATTTTTTTTAAGGTTTTTGTCTCAAGTTGTTGTTTGGAAAGTCTAAAAATACTCAGATTGTATTTTTCATCTTCTTTTTGTTACAGAATACTTCAGAGAGTCACAGTTGTGCCAGAAGTCTCTTAACGGCAGATAGAATGCAAGTAGTTGTGATTCTCTCTGAGTTTTTTAATACAACGTGGCAGGAAGCAAATTGTGCAAGTACGTAATTCTTTCATTTTCATGTTGCAGTTATGATTCAGTAGTATAGAAGTCAGATGTTATTTTAGTGAATTTTGGACTCTTTGAAGCTAGATAATAGTTTTTATTACTAAGTTTATATGAATAGTCAGCGTCATAGTTTATTAGTGGTAACTACTTGGGCAAACACTGAAAGGCAGGAAGGTGCAGTGGTTAATAATGTGACATTTGGAGTCAGACAGACATGGGTTTGATTCTAAATTCTGCCCCTTTCACTTACTGGCCCTAACTTACTATCTCTCAGACTTTGGGCAAGTAACTTTGCCTCTTGGACCTTCAGTTTCCTCATCTGTAAATTGGTGGTAAGACTAGAACCTATCTTACACAATTGCTTTGAGAATTAAGTGAAATAAATTATAGGAAGCACTTAGCTCAATGCCTGACACATATTTAATGTTCAATAAATGTTAACTGTTTAGTATAATAATAATTATGTTTAAAATAATCTGTCAAATGTTGTTGGGAGGTGGGGGGTGATAACATCTGTACTACCAGCTTTGCAGGTTTGTGTGTAATTATGGAATAAAATGACATCTATTTTTAGATGTCTTTAGCTATTGTTTGGAAAAATTGACATCACTATTTCAATTCAGATGTGTGGTTTTTTTTTTTTTTAGACAGAGTCTTGCTTTGTTGCTCGGGCTAGAGTTCCATGGCGTCAGCCTAGCTCACAGCAACCTCAAACTCCTGGGCTTAAGCGATCCTACTGCCTCAGCCTCCCGAGTAGCTGGGACTACAGGCATGCGCCACCATGCCCAGCTAATTTTTTCTATCTATATTTTTAGTTGGGCAGATAATTTCTTTCTATTTTTAGTAGAGGTGGGGTCTCGCTCATTGCTCAGGCTGGTCTCGAACTCCTGACCTCAAGCGATCCACCCGCCTCGGCCGCCCAGAGTGCTAGGATTACAGGCGTGAGCCACCGCACCCGGCCCAGATGTGTTTTGAATAACAACTATGTGCTAGGCAGTTCTTATCTTCCAAGTCTTATAAGTTAGTGAAGGAGAAAGATATATTTACAAATATAACCTAGGGCAGACAAATAAATGCTTTAATAAAGTTATAGAGTCCTTTGGGGAAGTAGAAAATAATCTAATTGGGGAGAATTTGAAATGACTTCCTGGAGGGATTAGTTTTTGAAGCTAGGCCTTTACAGTTGGGCATGATTTCAATAAGTAGAGATGAGAGAGGGACCCTGCGGCTAGAGAGGCATCATGGGCAGAGGCACAGAGGCATAAAAGGGTAATAGATGTTCCAGAGTCCTGGAAGCACAACAGGAGATAAAGTTGGCAAGGGAAGGTAGGACCTTGACTGATACAGTAGTTTAGTATTTGGGCCAACATATTTTCATACTGCTTAGAATACCAGCATATTATTAAGAAAGGGTTATACAGTAGTCCTTCCTTATCTGCAGTTTTGCTTGCAGTAATCCCCAGTCAACTGTAGTCCAAAAATTTTAAATGGAAGATTTCAGAAATGAGCAATTCATAAGTTTTAAATTGCGTGTCGTTCAGAGTAGTGTGATAAAATCTCGTGCCACCCTGCTTCCTCCCACCCAGGCAGATGTGAATCATCCCTTTGTTCAGCATATCCACGCTGTATGTGCGCCCTGCTCGTTAGTCACGCCGTCTTGGTTATCGGGTTGACTGTCACAGTATCACAGTGCTTGTGTTCAAGTAACCCTTATTTTACTTAATAACACTTTCCTAATAATAACTTAATTGTTAGTCATTGTTATTAATCTTTTTACTGTGTCTAATTTATAAATTAAATTTTATCATGAGTATATACGTATAGGAAAAAACATAGTATATAGAGGATTCAGGACTATAGATGCTTTCAGGCATCCACTGAGGGTCTTGGAATGTATCCCCCAAAGATAAGGGGGAGTGCTGTATGCTGTAATATCTTGGAGACTTAACAAAGCACCTGGAATGTTAAAGGCAATGAGGAATACTGCAGGTAAAAATAGGTTTTTTAAAACATCATTTAACCTAGCACTTTACAAGCTTTTTTAAAAAACTACAAAGACCCTTTTTTCATGGAACCCCGTTGGAAGAGAAAGACAAACACCAGTAAGGAATTTATTACAGTAGTTTAGGCAAGAAGGAAAGAATGTGAAGTAGGGCAGGGGCCTTAGAAATAGAAAGGACAGGATGGATTAAAAATCCATGTTCTTGAAAATCATAAAGTAGCTTAACTTTTCTAAGGACTTGTGTTTTTTCCTGTCTTGAAAATATTCTTTACATTGAACTTCTTCTGAAGAACATAAAAAGGCTAAGCAATTAGATATGAGTTATTCAAGAGGCTCTTACTTCCTAATTAAAATTAATTTGGCCAAGACATAGTTCATATGAAGTAAAATTATAAATGGGAAAAAGAGCCCCTGCTAGGTTTTTTTTTCCTTGTCATTATAACATGGTATATTGAATATTGACTCTTTTAATTTTGTCTTTATTAATTCAAATTTTCTGGTAATTTGAACAGAGGCTTGGCTGACACAACTTTTTTTTTTTTAGCATAACCTTTACTTTTTTGAAGTAAAATTTTCTAGTATAAATATGATTGAAGAGAATTTAACATATATAGACCTATTTTTAAGTATTCTTAAGCCTTTTAGAAAAATCCATTAATATAGCCAGGCGTGGTGGCTCATGCCTGTGATCCTAGCACTTTGGGAGGCTGAGAGGAGAAGATCGCATGAGCTCAGGAGTTTGAGACAAGTCTGGGCAATAGTGAGACCTCATCTCTACAAAACAAATTTAAAAATTAGCCAGGCGTGGTGGCGTGTGCCTGTAGCCCCAGCTGCTCAGGAGGCTGAGGCAGGAGGATCTATCTCTTCAGCCCAGGAGTTCAAGACTGCAGTGAGCTATGACGCCGCTGTACTCTAGCCGGGGCAACAGAGTGACACCCTGTCTCAGAAAGAAAAAGAAGTCTAGAACTAAATTCAAAAGGCTTTAACATTGTTCATCTGAGTAGACAGTGTTTTTTCATGAGTTAATGCCTGATTTTGTGTTTTAAAGTACTGTTTGACAAATTCATTATACAGTCTCCATTTATAAATTCACTATAATTAG
This sequence comes from Eulemur rufifrons, assembly GCF_041146395.1. Taxonomy (NCBI): domain Eukaryota; kingdom Metazoa; phylum Chordata; class Mammalia; order Primates; family Lemuridae; genus Eulemur; species Eulemur rufifrons. Next base: position 61,802,626 of record NC_090997.1, on the reverse strand, counting down.
CCCTACAGAAGTTTAACTGTTGTACTGTAGACATATTTCATATTGCAGAAAGCCTAATCTTTTACTAAAAACATAAATGTAAAATACTCCCTTTTTTCCCCAAACATCACTTAGTACTATGTAAAATTAAAACTAGATAATAGGAAAAAAATTATAAGGTAGAATTGTACATTTTCTAATGTTAACCCTCAGATGTGATCAAGCTTCAGCTTCTCATGCGACTGACAGCATCTTTAGCAATCTCAAATCCATTAAGCCACTAATTTCATTGAATCCTTGCTGTTTTCTTTTCTTAATAAAAGATGCAAAAGGCTTCTCTTTACCTTTATGTTGAAAATCAATTTCCTACCTATCTAGTCATTGTTTTTTAAATCATTGGCCTTTAAAAATGTATAAAAGAATATAAGGGATATTTACACTTCTAATAAAATGGAAGAAGATGATCATATCACACTAAAATTTTTAACTGATTGTGCCCAATCAGAAGTTTGTCGAGAGAGCTGGGCATGGTGGCCTGCACCTGTAGTCCCAGTTACTTAAGAGGCTGAGGTGAGAAGATTGCTTAAAGCCCAGGAGTTCGAGGAGTTCATGCAGTGCACTGTGATTGAACATGTGGCAAATTTTTAGATTATTTGCCTTTTAATTTAAACACAAAGAAAGACTGATCCAGTTTTCTCAGAACCTGTGTAAAATTGTTAAACACAAGCCACTAATCCATTTATCTCAGTTATCCTTTTTCCAATGATCTAGTTATTAAATTAAATTTGCAGATACACAGCTGATAAGTGATACCCGCTTAGGGATCTTTAATGGTAAATAATATGGAGTTCATTCAGTCTGGCACCTAAAAGATAAAATGGGAAGGAAAATAGTTACAAAAGAAGAAGGAAGACCACTGATTTAAGAGTTTGTTTTTTACTGAGAGAAACCAATATGAGATCCATTTGGTAGAAATATATCTTTTTTTTTTTTTTTTTTGAGACAAGTTCTCACTCTGTTGCCTGGGCTAGGATGCTATGGCGTTAGCCTAGCTCACAGCAACCTCAAACTCCTGGGCTCAAGCAATCCTCCTGCCTCAGCCTCCTGAGTAGCTGTGACTAGAGGCCCGCACCACCATACCCTGCTAATTTTTCTATTTTTTGTAGAGACAGAGTCTGACTCTTGGTCAGGCTGGTCTCCAACTCCTGGCTTCTAGCAATCCTCCCACCTTGGCCTCCCAAAGTGCTAGGATTACAGGTGTGAATCACCATGCCCAGCCTTATTTTATATTTTCTGAAGCTTGTCCTATTTTATTTTATTTTTTTTTTTGGAGACAGAGTCTTGCTCTGTTGTCTGGGCTAGAGTGCCGTGGTGTCAGCCTAGCTCACAGCAACCTCAAACTCCTGGGCTTAAGCAATCCTTCTCCCTCAGCCCCCCGAGTAGCTTGGACTACAGGCATGCACCACCATGCCTGGCTAATTTTTTCTATATATTTTTAGTTGTCTGGCTAATTTCTTTCTATTTTGAGTAGAGATGGGGTCTTGCTCTTGCTCAGGCTGGTCTCGAACTCCTGACCTCGAGCGATCCTCCTGCCTCAGCCTCCCAGAGTGCTAATAGGATTACAGGCAAGAGCCACCACGTTGGCTGATTGTCCTATTTTTTTAGAAATTGGTGATTTGTCTCTGCTATCTTTTATAAAACTAGGTTTGAAAAACAGCAGAGATCTTTATACAAACTCCTAATAGATGCCAAATACTTTATTGAAAGACGCATAATTCCTGTTATGATAATTTAGTAGGTTTCTTTGTAAGGTCTTAACTTGAATCCTTAACACCTTTAAGAATGCCTCTTGAGCTGATGCCTGAGCCCTCACTGAGGAAGAAGATATGCTAATCTGTCCTTGATGAAGCTTCATTGATTATCTGAGATGAAGAAAATTCATAATGACCACTTCACTTAGTGCTTATGGGAAGCTTTATTATAACTAATATTCTTTAACTCTAAAATGTATAGTTTCTGACTGTTTCTAACCTTAAGCTCAAAATTCCTGCAAAGGGATAAAAGGAGAATTTACTGGAGTTCCTTTGTTTTGAATCAGAAATTCAGGGCTCTTTAGTAATGAAGACATTTTTAACCCCATTATTTAAATGAACTCCTTCGTGCTTTATAATACCACTGTCTAATGATCATTGAAAAAATTTGATGATACTGCATTAATGTAGTACTTGACAAAATGACCAGTCTATATTAGCTTTTAGTTTAATTTTCAAATTATTTTAAGTGAAAACTAAATGGCTGTTAGTAAAATAGAAAAGATTAAGTTCTTTAATTCTTCAGAGAATCTTTCTTTATAAATTACTTTTTTATAAAGAAATTATTTTAATTATCTCGTATAGAAGAAATTGCTATTGCTCTCTCTCTATAGTATGCACTTTATACTACTTTTGCAGGCAATATGGGGACATATACCCTCTTTTATCCCTATATAGTGTATGTCAGTTGTCATGACATGGCTTATACCATAGGTGTGCAAGTGCTATGGTTGAAATTGTGCTCCTTCAACTTCCCTGCAAAACATCAACCACAAAAACTGAAAACCTGTTCAGTCTTGTTAGCCTAACATACTAATATTCTGCATGTGTGTAATTGTATTTGTTTTTATTTATACCAACTTTGCCTCATCCTTAAAAGGATTCAGGACTACTTCATGATGATGTTTCATTGTTGTTCGTTGTTTATTTATTTTTATTTTTTGAGACAGAGTCTCGCTTTGTTGCCCCGGTAGAGTATAGTGGCATCATCATAGCTCACTGCAACCTCCAACTCCTGGGCTCAAGCAATCCTCCTGCCTCAGCTTCCTGGGTAGCTGGGACCACAGGCACGCACCATGACTCTTGGCTAATTTTTCTGTGTTTGGTAGAGATGGGGTCTCGCTCTTGCTCAGGCTGGTCTTCAACTCCTGAGCTCAAGCGATCCTCCTGCCTTGGCCTCCCAGAGTGCTAGGATTACAGGTGTGAGCCACCGCGCCTGGCCCATGATGATGTTAAACCAGCATTAAGAGGGGTTACCTTATAGTTTTAGAAAAAAGAATTTAGTATTTGAACTTTGTCAAAGCTGACAGATGGAATAACATATTTAAATAGTAAAGAAAAGTGATATAATTAAAAGAATACTTAATTGGGAGTTTGGAAACCATGTTTTGTATCTCACTGCTTTATTAACTTGCTGTAAGATTCTCCGTATATTACCTTATTTCTCTGACTTAGTTTCCTAATTTGTAAAGTGGTCCCTGAGATTACTAAGTGATAGAGTGAATAATTAAAATTAGTCTCATACTCTTGAGAAGATAAAGCTTCAGAGAATGTAGAGTACGTGAGTTCAAAGGGGAAGAATCTAGCAACAGGTTCACCTAGAGGGCCCCATGTATACTGGGGCCTGCAGAAGGGGCCTGTGTGAGGGGATGAATGGGACTGAGTTCCAGCTTGGCTTCTGGAGGCAGAAGTACCCTTTGTAATTCATCCACCCAGAGGGGATGTCTTTTTCTAATTTGCACAAAGGAGTCTGAGATGCTGTCTTGTCCACCAGGTTTAGGTTTCATCTCAGTCACCCACTCTGGTCAGTTGGTGGTGACTGCCTGAATCCCTGTGTGGTGTAAGACATCTGCGGGTAGTGGTGGGAGTAGGCAGAGGCATGTGTTTGTTGACTCTTGAGTCTTGAACTTCTTAATGGTTTAGAATATAGCTGTGAACATGTCAGTTATTTTGCAGTGGTTGAGAGTGCAGGCTCAAGAATCAGACTGAGTAGAATTTCCAGCTTTTCAGTTTTCAGTTTTGTGACTTTGGGCAACCTCTTAATTTCTCTAAACCTCTGTTCCTTATTTATAAAGTGGAGATAATGATAGTTCTTGCCTCAGAATCCTTGCAAGAATTAAATGAGCAAATATGTTTAAAATACAGGGTAGACAGAGTGCTTGGCACATAACTAGTACTCAGTCAATGTTAGCTTTCACTGTTGTGATTGCTGTTTATTGTAGTACATGAATGTCCCTTAGTGTGTCATACCCTACTGTCCACCTATTCAGCCTTTTTTCCACTGAAGTCTTTCTATTTGCATCCTGCCTTTCTCCTGCATTATTGCAATAGCTTCCTATGCTGTCTTTCCACTCCCAATGGAGAGATGGTCCTAAATTTCTGAATAAGGTAGGTATAATATAAAGCTGTCTGTTGAAATTAAGTTGAACCTGGATTGGAGATAGCAGGCCAAGAACACAGGGAGAGGTAAAGACAAAATGAGGAAAAAGAATAAGTTCCCTGAAGAAGGGAGAATGGATAAATAAATCGGGGTATATTCATCCATTGAAAACAATGAAAAGGAATGAATGAACTTGAACTAATGCTAAGCAAGAGTAGCAAGTTGCAGAGAAATGCCATTTATGTAAGGTTTAAAAAAAACATGTAAAACAATTCCCTTTATTTCCAGACTTTACTTGAAGCCACTGTGTCAGTATTTTAGGCAAAATTCTCACCGGTTTGTTTCTCTGAGCTCCCAACTCATGATAGATTAGACAGAGCAAATTTTAAAAGTTATTCTGGTAAGTACACTAAATGACCTATTAGTGAAGTTGGAAGAGACACAGAACTACTAAATTTGACACAAAAGATGATAAAAAGGCATATGAATTTAGATAAAATTAATGCAGGATAAACTGTCTTATCCCTAAATAGCACTATTAAGGCAGCAGTTGATAGCTGATGTTCATGATTATAGCCTTGTGCCATCAAAAGTCAATTTAAATTTTATTTGGTATATTGCTTTTACAGAAAAGGAGAGTATGTGATTATTTTAAGATTTTCATGAAAATGGTTATGAGTTTTAAAAAAATCTTTTGGAAACTAAAGTTTATGTACTTGGAAATTCTCTTACGTGAAATACTTTGTGCTTGTTTGAATAAAGAATTACTATAGTGAGAAACAAAAGATGATAGCTTGAGAGATAAATGACAACACATAATTGTTGCTTGAGTCATATTAATATTCTTTATGGTGGTTTTTTTTGACAGATTGTTTAACGAACAACAGTGAAGAACTATCAAACAGCACAGTAAATTTCCTCAGTCTGTTTAATCACACCTTGACCTGTTTTGAGCATAACCTTCAGGTATTTTATATGTGATATTTGAAATTAAACTACTGCCTTGTACAAATGAATAATATGTAGTTCCAAGTTCTTATTTCATTAATTGTTGATATTTATCTATACCCATGATGTAGAGGAGTTAATAGACATGGATTTCTGCTCGTAAGTTCTTTTTTTTTTTTTTTTGACAGAGTCTCACTCTGTTGCCCAGGCTAGAGTGAGTGCCGTGGCATCAGCCTAGCTCACAGCAACCTCAAACTCCTGGGCTCAAGGGATCCTCCTGTCTCAGCCTCCCGAGTAGCTGGGACTACAGGCATGCGCCACCATGCCCGGCTAATTTTTTCTATATATATTTTTAGCTGTCCATATAATTTCTTTCTATTTTTAGTAGAGATAGGGTCTCGCTCTTGCTCAGGATGGTCTCGAACTCCTAAGCTCAAACGATCCGCCCACCTCGGCCTCCCAGAGTGCTAGGATTACAGGCGTGAGCCACCGCGCCCGGCCATAAGTTCTTGTATTCACAAATCATTAAAAATTTCAGTTCTCTCATTTATAAAGTAGTAAAATATCTACCCTGCCTATCTTCCAGTATTTTTTAGTGAGGATCTGGTGAGTAATGAAAACATTAACTGAGGCATGTGATTATTTAATTAAAACACAACATTGTTCAATCTGACAGTCGTTTGCCTTGACTTTGTTTATGTAATAATAAGGTATTTTGCTGTGCAGTATGATTCTGTCTATAGGAAGCCTATTCTTTGCGTCAATATTTGCTTATATATATTTAATTTAAGGTACTTTTTTAGTAAGGTAACTTTGAGTATTGAATTATTAATATGATATAAAAGGTAGCCTTTAAGAATCTTACTGTGTAGATTTTTGTTGTCTCCATCTCTGACTCTTGAATTTTGGTATTGGAACTTGCCTGGTGGGAAAGAAGGATGAGATTGGAACTCTGGTAAAATTGTAGTTTTGAAACTTACATAACAAGTAAGTAATCCTCACAAGGAGATGTAAACATGTTTAGGATATGAGCATATATTATTTCCTCTTTACTAAATGTGATAACACAGAATCATAAATTCCCTGAGAATAATAAACATTAGCAGAACATGTCTCAGAATGTATTCTGCAGCATGTTAATAGATGGCCTATCAAAAAAGGGTTTAGTATTCTATTAAGGTTGGGAGATGCTTTATTACAGGACTTCAGAACCTTTAGTGGACTAAAGCATGTTGTAAAACTCAAATGGTAGTTTTTGTATATAGTAGTCACCCCTCATCCATGGTTTCACTTTCCACAGTTTCAGTTACCCATGGTCAACTGCAGTTAGAAAATGTTACATGGAAAATTCTGGAAATAAACAATTCATAAGTTTTAAATTGAGCACCATAGACAGCCTTTTTTCATATAACTTGGAGTACTTGTATGAGTCTGGTGGATTACTAGAAGTGTAATTGCTATATTGTCAACTTAAGAAAAAAATACTAGAGAAAATTATCTCCAAAATACCGAGTTTACTTGGAATGACAAATGCAGATTATGATTTAGAATGCACTGGCAAGCCAGCAGTGCATCTGGTGAAGGAAGGGTAAAGGAAACTTTTATTAGCAAAAAGGGAGAGGTTCACATAAGCTGCTTAGAAACAGAGTTCATTGGTTCCAGAGGCTCAAAGCCAGAGTTGTCGTCAATTCATTGGTGGAGGATTCTGTTCCTGGGCAAGTGCTCTTTCAAGCGAATCCTATCTGACTTGCTGCAATCCTAAGGAATGTCAGTGATAAACCTTGTCAAAGCAGATTTGAAGGAGGACATGAAAGGGTTTCTCTTGGGAGGGTTTTAGAAAGTGCTTAGAAACTGTTCCTATCATAGACATGTAAGCATGAACCTCTTCTGTGCCTTCCTCGCCCTATTTTTTCCAGGTCTGAAAAAAGTTATCCTGGTATCTGCAACATTCACATTATCAAAAGATGTGTATATTTATACTTTTAATAAAAATGGCTAAATTATCCCCTATCAAAATGATATGCTCAATTTTGACTTTAGGTAAATGCATAATTGTTCTGTGCAAAACAGGCAATGGGCTATTTCTTGTAGGAGACTAAAGGGAGACTTAGTTTTTCTGATAGATGGTGATGATAACATTGTAGAGGCTACATCAGTTTAATTACTTTGATTTTCTTCTTTTCTCTTTCATTTCAATGCTCAGTTACTGTCCTTTCTCCATGCTACAAAGTAAAGAATAAAGGGAATAGAAAGCAAAGGTGAGAACTGACAGTTCAGCAAACTTGTTCTTGAAAAGACAAGTGTCAGACTAGAAGTAGAAAAAAATTGAGATTTTCTAGTATAATGTTTTATATGTTATCTCCACTATCCTCATTTTAGGTTACATAGTTCTTTGGTATTTGCCTCTTTTTGTTGACTAGAAAGGCTGGATTATGAACCTTGTTATTAGAGAATTGAGTGGGGATGTAGTTTTGGGGCCTTTTCCTTTCCCATTAAAAAAGTCTAGTCTCAATAAGGCAAACTATGCTGTTGAAGTCAGCCTAGGCAGGAACATATTTTATTTATTCAGTAAGAGTAGTATAGGTAAGTACAAATATGTAATGACAAGATAGTTCAGGAAATTTGGTATTTTAGTTACCAGTAATTCAGATACCAGGTTTCTAATCCTTTGGTATGCTCCTACCTGTAATACAGGTAGAGGTAGACCCATTTTATAGATGATAAAACTGAGACTCAGAGTGATTTAGTAACCTGTCCAACATCACAGCCCAGCACTTTAACACACCATGTTGTTTCCTGTCCTCTATGAAGGCGAATATCTTACATTAAAGAGAGAGATTGTGTGTAATGTTTATTATATGTATTACATGTGCCTTTATCATTTTAGGGGAGTGCACACAGTCTTCTACAGACAAAAAATTATTCAGAAGTATGCAAAAACTGTCGTGAAGCATACAAATCTCTGAGTAGTCTGTACAATGAAATGCAAAAAATGAATGAACTTGAGAATAAGGCTGAACCTGGAACACATTTATGCATTGATGTGGAAGATGCAGTAAGTACTTTGTTTCTGTTGTGACATATTTCTCAGTGTTGTTGAATATACCTTCAGTATTCTTATCCTTTTTGGAAGTATGTTGGAACTGCATATTCTGTCTTCAGCCAGAAATAACTAGTTATAAAATAGTAAATTTTTAGCATATCCTGGTCTGTCAAACTAAAATGGAAATTAATCAGGCACTTCATAAGTGGTTTGATAATTGTTTACTTTTTTTTAAAATTTGAAAATGTATACCATTTTCAGAGGTGTGGGCATGGTTATATTTCAGTTTCTTGTGTACTTGTTGCTGATTTAAGAAGTTTCTAGGTTTTACTACAGTGTGTTTCAGAGGCCATTCCTCAATCACTTCGTATTCCATTGCTTTATTTCTTTATATCTGTTACCGTCTGAAAATATTTATTCATTTATAGTCTTTCTCCCCTCTCTAAAATATAAGCCACATGAAGACAAGCACCTAGGATTTTTTGTTTACCATTCAGTATTTAGGACAGTTCCTGGCATATAATGGCCTTAGTGTGTGTGTATTTATTGATTGAATGAATGGTCAACAAAAACTATTTTTCTCCATTGTATAGCCTGCCTTTACATGGGGCACCACTAGATGGCGATCATGTCTTTTTAGGCAATATGATGCCTGGGTATTGTGTTTGTTAGAGGTAACTGAGACATTATTGGCTCAAAGTAGAGAACTTGAGGTCAAAATTGGTAAGCTAAATGGTTGAGAATAATGAGTGTGAATTATCACAGCAGCTCAGTGGACTAATAATATTCAGGATGGTAAAAAGCACTTAAAATGTATGTGCCATGAGGATTTTTGTTTGCTTTTACTGCTCCATTCCTATTGCCTAGAATAGTACCTGGTTTCTAGCAGCTCCCAATAAATAATAAATATTCTTTAATGAAGAATACAGGGTCTAGCTGTACTTCTATTGCTATAGGTTCTCTGTTTGAAAGCTACAAATGGTTGACTTTCTAGAATTGGTCAGCATTATGAATTTAGAATATGAAATTTCAATCTGGATATATTAATAAATTTATATAATGACTAATTGTGAACGAGCTTATTTCCCTGGCAGAAGAGATTGTCTTGAACTATCAATAGATTTTTAGTGGTGTGTATTTAGTCTAAATTCTAGGTGTCTGTTTAGATATTGACAAAATAATTATAAGAAATTGAAGGCAAGTTAAATATAAAATAGAATAATACTATTTGTTCTTGTTCCAGATGAACATTACTAGAAAACTGTGGAGTCGAACTTTCAACTGTTCAGTCCCTTGCAGTGACACAGTACCCGTAATTGCTGTTTCTGTGTTCATTCTCTTTCTGCCTGTTGTCTTCTACCTTAGTAGCTTTCTCCACTCGGAACAAAAGAAACGCAAACTCATTCTACGTAAGTTTCTTTTTATGGTTATTTATTTATTTAGATAAAAGCCTGTATTTTTAAAATTTAGGCCTGTTTTAGAAATGACATAAACTCTGAGAACTCAAAGTACATTAGTTTAAAATGGCTCCCTGCTTTCAGTTTTACAGTTACGCTTACTAATGAAAAAGATGTGTGAGAATTTTATAAGTGCAGATAATCAAAAATCAAAAGATAGCATCTTTCAGATGATTGAGTTGAGAAAGCTAGATTATTCCAGCAGTAAGTTTAGCAACAACAGAGGAATAGCAACAGAGGCTTTTAACTCCTGACATGGCAATAGTGGGGAGCTATAGACAGCTCATAGGCCCATTGGAGTCATGGTAGAACCACCTAAAGGCAAGGCAGGCAAGAAGAATCCATAGCTAACATGCAGACAATTTGTTTTAAACAAATTGGAATTGCAGTTATAAGAATATTACTTGATGTATAGCACATATTCAGTACATATCAATTCCTTTTCTTTTTCCCCATCAAATAGGGCAAAGCAAAATCAACACTAACTAGAAGATCCCATCTCTAAAGAAGAGCGGCTTCTAAGTCACATGGGTTTCTTGTTTATTATCAGAATGAAAGCATGGGCTTATCCCTTGACAATTTCAATTTTTAAAAAAGAATATTTTGGGGGGAAAAAGTTAATCTTTTTTCTCTCAAATATTATTCGTGGTCTAGGAATCTATGACATAAAAATTCTCTCCCCTGTAAATTTCTTTCTAGCATTTCTTCATCCGAATTCACTTCTAATATATCTAGCTTTTACAAAAAGGTTACCTGTAGATCAGCTAGAACTGAATTTGTAATGTCTCCTCACCTTAAAATGCCAGCTACTAGAGGGGAGAGTCTTTGTCATGGATGTATTTAGTAAAGCTTTTTGAAGGTTGCCAGCATTCTGTAAATATGTAAAAGCTCAGTCCTTAAGAGCATTTATTTAGAACAACAGCAAAATATTGTAGGGATCTCACTATTGAGAAACTTTATTTTTCAGGGCTTGGTGTACTTTTAAAGTCTAGCGTCTTATTTGCCTTGCGAATCTATTTAACTTTGCGGAAGATGTTTACTGCTGCTAATCGGGAGTTTTTGTTTGTTTATTTTTGCAGTAAAAGTTACCTCCAGTGTCACTATCTGCTGTGCAAGCCATAAACTTTGTAGTCATTTCTTAATTCTTTTCTTTCTTTTTATTTTTCTATTCCCACATTCCCCTCCCCACTCTCAATTTGTTAGCAAGTATGCTGCCAGCCCTGCTTCTACCTCTTTCATTGTTTTTTTCTCTACCTCCACTGGCAAACGCTAGCCTAGGCCATCATCACCTCTTATCTGTACCAATGCAGGAGCCCCTTAACCGGTATGCCTGCTTCCACTCCTTGATCTACTAAAATTCATACTCCATATAGTGGCTACTGTAATTTTTTAAACACAAATAATTTTACCCTGTTTCTCTCCCATTTGAAACCCTTCACGGGTTCCTGCTCTACCTAGAATAAATCCTAACTTACTTCCAGGGTCTGCTCTCTGGCCCAGATCCACCTTTCTAAACTCACTGCATCTACTTTCCTCCTTGCTTGTGGTACTCTGGGCAGGCTGGCTCCTTTCCCTTCCTCTCAAATACCAAGCTCATTCCCACCGACCCCTTGCCAAGGCCCTTCCCACTTTCCTACCCGGCTTCTTGCCACACAGGTCTGAGCTCAAAGGTTACTTGCACAAAGCGACCTTTTATGATCTCCCAGTCTAAGAATACACCTTTCTTTGCATTCTTCTGCAAGGAAAGAATACATCTGATTTCTTTCATGGCACTTAATCACTTAAACTAACTTAAGTTAAATAATTTAAGTTATTTAAATAAACTTTTTCATTTATTTTCTGCCTTATTTGTCTTCCCTGACTGTACTGTAAGCTCCATGAGAACAAGAATTTTGTTCATCTTTGTTCATCACTGTCTCACCAACATCTGGAAAGTGCCCGGCATATTGTAGGTGCTCAAAGATATTTATTGAATAAAAGAACATTATACATAATGTTAGCATTTCCCAGAGTATGTTCCTCAGAATACTAGTCCTATGAAATTCTCTGTGAAAAAAAATTTGTGGAATATTAAGATTGGGAAATGCTTCATACCACTTCCTTTTCATGAGCTTTGTGAAGGTACAAAACATAAGATAAAGGCTCTGAGATTGCAAGTCCCGAAACTTGACAGTAGAACCTTTGCATAACACCTATTAATGTTTCACAGAAACATTGTTTACAAAGCTCATTTAAGGAAATGCTAGTACTGTGTAAGCAAACCGTTGTTGTGCGGGTACTTCATGGACATTTTCATTTACTTTTCTTTATGCTACCATTCATCAAGCTGTTATTGAATGCCTGACAAATGCTAGTACTGTGGTTGGGATTAGGAATTTAAATAAGGAACAAGATATAATCCATGCCCTCAAAGAACACACTGACCATAATGTAATTATTGCAACCTGTGTAGTAGAGGTAAATAGAGTATGGTTGGGCCATAGAGAAGGTTCAGACTAACTCTGCATTGGGGGTGCTGGAATTCACCATTAGATGATCCCTGGGGTAGAATTTCTAAGAATGTAGGGATTTATCAGGTAGAGAATAAAGAAGTAAGGAAGTTGTAGGTGTGTGTACTCATTGGTATTGCTACCTAGTCTGTTAATTAAGTAATTTGATAATTAGTAAAAAGCTAGGTTGCTTCTAGTAATTTTTAACAAAGTAATTAAAAAAACCCCAAAACTGTTGATTTAGTTTGCTTCCCAAATCGACTGAAGGCTTAAGAAGTAAACTTTTAGTTTAGGCAATTTTTTTAGCTTAAGTTTGGCCTTTAGTTTAGGCCAAAGCAGTACACTGGTCCAGGAAGTCATGTTGTCATTTTGCACTTACAGTTGGGGTGAGGGGAGACCCTGATAGAAACCAGAGGAGTGGTTCTCATCCTTGGCTACATACCAGAATTATCGTGTAGGGCTTTAAAAAAAAATACAGGTGCCTGGGGCCCATTGCAGACCTTCCAAATCACAGGGGAGATTCCTAGTTAGCCAGTGTAAGACACTCTCACTGTGGCACAGTTGGTTTTCATTTCTACAGCATAAGAAACATTCACGTTTAAGTATAAAATAGGTTACCAAGCCAAATAACCATGATTTGTTTGAACCCTAATGACTCAGTCCAATAAGCATCCAATAAGCATGTAACATATTTTGTTAGCAGCCACGTTTGTGTGTGTGATATAAAATTCATTTTTCTTTAAAAGTCATTTAATTTTTTTTTTACGTTACAGAGTTCTCTCACTGAATTTTTTTTTCGTCTGAAACTACAAGCTGTTTTCTTTCTTTCTTTCCAATATATATACCTTTTCTTATTCTTTTTCTCACCTTATTGCACTGGCTAAATTGGTGGCACGATGTTGAATAAGACCAGGTATCCTTATCTTGTTCTAGATCTTAGGAGGAAATCATTCAGTCTTTCACAGTTAAGCATAATGAGTGCTGTAGAATCTTTATAGACACCTTTATCAGATTGAGAACATTTTCACTGAATTCTTTCAAGAGAAAGTTAGATTTTGATTTCTAACTTAGACTTTTAATTGTACAATTTTGTTATTGTTCTTTATAACACTTTCATTTTCTAGGTAGATTACTTTCACCTACATTACATGCTTAAGATTGTGACGTTCAAGAAGATATAAATGATGTCGTTTTATTTGGTACTGCTTCTAACAAGGTCATGTGCAGTTTCTAACAAAGTTATGATTTTTGAGATTGGTAGTAAAAATACACTTAGGTTTTAATTCTTAGAAGATTGGATCTATTCAGATTCAAACATAGAACTAATAGATAAATATTATGGTTTACATTAAAAAATAATAAATAATCATGTTTCGAGAATTTAAGTTAAAATATAATACTTTTGATTTATCTAGCCAAACGTCTCAAGTCCAGTACCAGTTTTGCAAACATTCAAGAAAATTCAAACTGAAGCCTACAAAATGGAGAATTGACACCGTACCACATGAATGAATGGTGGGAGACACAGCTTGGTCAGAAAGAAGATAAACAGTGATTTGACAAGTCAAGTTCTTAAGAAATGCAAGGACTTCAGATTTATTTTTAGATAAAAATTTTCAATTTTTCTTTCCTTTTCCGCCTCCCTTTTTAAGGATTTGGGTATTTTAAATTTCCATTCATAGCAATGTTGTCTATTTTAAAGTGTATTTGTTACAATAGCAGAAGATGCAAGAACAATCTTTGTAGGCATATTATTGCTATTTGAGACTTCTAGTATGTCCTTATTAACATAAGTATCTCAAGTAGAAAAGTTTTTGAAAATTAACATTTAAAAATTAATCAGTTATAGCAAACACTTTGAAAAAGAAATATACTTGCCAAAAGGTAGCAGGTCCAAAGATTAATTTAAATTACTCCTCACTGCAGTATTATTGTTACATATATATTTAGTATGTCATACATTACAATAATATATAATTCAATCTCTTGTTTCCCTAAAGTCATTTTTGAAACCACTAACTATAAACCTCCTTAACAATTTTTAGAAGTGGTAAGCCACATTACATTTATCTTTTTAAAAAGATTTATGGTAACTGGTTTCTTACTTGACTTTTATAAATAGTATTTTGCATCTTATTTTTGCCTTTATTTCATAAGTAATTTGAAATCACTGGACTGCTTTGTTATATTCAGGGCAAGATGGATTCTTTTTATACCAGGGTTTTGCATTGTGAATTACATTAAGTTATTTGGCAATTTATAATTTATTACTACTTTAAATCAACTGTGGCATTATCACACTGTATTTAAATTGTGATTTTTTTAAATGAAGTTTTTCTCTTGGGTTACATAGGGATTTAGGGGAGAGAAAGGAGGCATAAAAAAAGTTTAAGTTTCAGAGAACAGGCAGGGACCTGAGGGGATGCTCACTATAAGGCCGTGGAGTTGTTCACACTGGGGGCATGAATCAGAATGATAGTCTCATGTAGAAATCAGTTCGATTATGATGATTCTTATTTTTTTCTAAATTATTTAAATCAGATAAAAGTGATAAGACTGAAATGAAATCACATATTTCACTCTCGCAAAACAAATTCTATTTTGGAATGTTTATATTAGCCTTTAAAAAAACATTTCAGAATTGTTCACAATTTTATTTCTCAGGTTTTTAGAGTTCAATATTTGACTTATTAATTCCTTCTTGCTTTCTTGGTGGAAATAGGGTTTGTTTTAAATATTAATAATATAAAGCCTCCTCTATATGGAAACAGAGTTTGGTTAAATAGTAAGAGAACTTGAATCTCTTCATATACCATAAAATGCTCTATAGAGAGACAAGAAAGTGTTTTTATTATTTTTTTATGTTTACCATATATGCAGAGTGAATGAGAAGGCTCATCCTTGGATGTGTAACATATCCAAAAGCTGTTACAGTTTCTCTGGTCTGCTGTGATCCATGAAAAATGTGCTGGAGTTTGTTCCTGCTGCTGATACCTATAGCACTATCTTGATTTGAAGCTTATGTTTGAGAGCCTTTGAAAGCAGTCTTCATTAATGCAGATAAAACCAGTTTACATGTGCAAAGTTAGAAAATGACATGTTTGATTCTGTAAGTAGTGACTTTTTGAGTACCTTTCAATATTATGTACTTGTAAAAACCATTGTTTTTGAGTATAAGGCTAACAAGCACTTTAAAAAAGAAAAGGCCACCTTTACTATTTTTCTGGGTGGGTCATTGCTCTTTAGAAGTAGCATCAGCAATAGATTTCAAAAGTAAGTATTAAGTGCTACACTAAAGTGTGTAAATATTTCATTTTGTAGTCATGTTGAAAAATTCTTTGCATAGTTCTGAATTCTGAGATACATAGCTTACATGTATGCACAAGACTATCTTTAAGTTTCTTTGACACTTTAAATAAATGAAATAACTTAAGGAAATTGCAATGCTGTATTTGAATTTTTAAATACATTTTGAAAACTTCAGTTGTAATTTAACATCACATTTCAGGCTGGGCGCAGTGGCTCACGCCTGTAATCCTAGCAATCTGGGAGGCTGAGGTGGGTGGATCATTTGAGCTCAGGAGTTTGAGACCAGCCTGAGCAAGAGTGAGACCTCGTCTCTACTAAAAATAGAAAGAAATTATATGGACAACTAAAAATATATACAGAAAAAATTAGCTGGGCATGGTGGCACATGCCTGTAGTCCCAGCTACTTGGGAGGCTGAGGCAGGAGGATCACTTGAGCCCAGGAGTTTGAGGTTGCTATGAGCTAGGCTGACACCATGGCACTCTAGCATGGGCAACAGAGTCAGACTCTGTCTCAAAAAAGAAAAATTCACATTTCGGCTTTCCAGGTATTGAGTTTAAATGCCTACTTTAAGAGCACCACCTATCTTAAATTTTGCTGTGAATAAAAATGTACTTTTGGATAATTTATTTTTTCTTGGATTTGAGAGGTAAAAATAACATCAAATATTTTACAGTATAGCCCTAAATCAATGAATAACACCAGAGTTTAGGTGGTAAATGTTACTTCTGTTGGGACTAGTATTGTCTAATGTTTCACGGACTCTACTTTTTACTGTAGTATACTCCTTATGAAGCGAAATGTTTTCCCAGAACAACATTGTAGTTAGGATTGAATTCCTGACCAAAGACTTGATATCAAATAATTGCTGGTAATAGACATCACCAGCAATGAATTTTGAAAGCAAAAAATACTATTAATCTATGTGCCCAATTAAAATGGAAAAAATTATGTTCCAAGTACCTATATTTTCTGAGCTAGAAAAAGCCTTAGAGGCCATCTGATCATAGAATCCCAGTGCTGGATGGATCTCTAGAGAGCACCTAATCTGACCTTCTACCCACTGCATGGATTCCTCTAAAAAGTGTGTCTTTTATTTCCCTATCTTCTTAACTAAAGAAGCAGAACATCATAGAGCCCTCTATTTATAACAGCCATTCTTTGATAGTCAACTCTAAAATTCAGACTTGAGATGCCTAATCAAATACTTTTTCTACTGTACTATGCTTGTTAAAAGTCTATAAAATGATTGATTACAGAAAAGGGCTTTGACCTATGCCGAATTACATGTAGCACCTAAAAGCTACAACTCTGTCAAATTTGCTGTTCTAAACTATTATATTAGCTATGGTAAACATTAGTCATATATGTAACATGTTTAATGACCAATAACTTTCTCTGTTTCCTTGGAATTAAAGAGGTCTTTAAAAAGATAATTTGATCTGTGCTTCTCAAAGTGTGGAGGTTTCAATAATGATTTTTATAATCTATTTTTCCTATGATAAACAGAGGTATTTAAAAAAAATCTATCCCAGTACCCAAATGCAATCAAAATATTTCAAACCTTTAAAAGGAATAATAGGTCCATTTTAGCTAGATATTGTGATAACTCCTTCATTGTCCTGCTTAAATACTCAGGATTGTATCCAAAAGATTGGCCCAATAGCATAGCAAGTGAAAAATAATTCAGTTGTAATTTCTGGGTTAATTGTATACAACTAGAGCATAAATAGGCGGGATTGAAAATCATTACCTGCTTGTCCTGTTTTGACTTCTGAAACAGAAAAGTGATTAGGAGAAGGTAGGAGAAGGCTTCTGTCACTTTATTGTGTATCTTTAGAGGCAGAGCCCCACAACAGAAAGCCTTGCTGCCATTCCTTTTCCAGAGAGGACCAGAGTTACTTCTTCCCTTTCTCTCTCTCATTTTCTACATTCATTTGTAGTGCTGTTGCCAGTAATGTAATAGGAGCTGAGATACAAAGGGCTTGACCTTGGTTTTTTGTAATCTTCTTTATATCTTGGCTGTCTTCCACTAAATAAGGCACAGTGTTTATTTGTATAACCCAGGGACTCTTATGATTCAAAATCCAACACACATATCCATATTCATGTTCTCTCTTATTGCTTTTCTCCTATGGGGTTGGAGAATTAATAACTGTGGCATGGGCAAACAACTAGCATAAGGATAGCATACAGACAGTAGGTGAGCAAGTAGAATCTCCAGATTGAATTTCCACTCTCCCCTCTCATACTTTCATCCTGTGATTGCTGAATGTATATAACAGGGACCTAGGGGTGGCAATCTCTATGGAAAAGGGGAGTCAAGGGTCACTTGTCTTGAAGCTGTGTGTGCATAGCAAATTCACTGTGTATTATTAGATTGTGTATTTGCTGGAAAAAGCTTTTGGGAAATGATGGAGATTATGGAAAGGGCTAAAGTTCTGCTTGACCTTGTGCTGCTTGGCATACTTTGTCCACCATCCATTCAGGACTTACTCCTTGCTCCAATCCAACATCTCAAATAGGAGGAGCATGAAATGTGTGTTTAGCTGCTTCAGCCCCTCCTTCTGGGTTTCTGTCCCCTGCATCAGGCATTCTTTGTTTACTTTTTTCTTCTTATTTCTTAACATCACAGTAGATGAAATCATAGAAACTATCCTTTGTAGTTTGAGTATTGTCACTGAATCTGCATCAATCAAAGACATTCTATGTCTTTGAACATAGGGAGATAGGTGCTTGGATGGGCACTGCCATTTTGCTTGTAACCAACCCTACCATGCTGAAAGTGATTTAGAGAATGCAGTCTCTGACCCAGTCTGGCTCTGGAAAACCCTTTTTGGCTTATTGATGGTCTGATTTCAAAAAATATACCCACATGACTCTGGTTCTCAAGTCCAATTACCTTGCATCTGAGCCCCAATAATTTACTTTTGTTTCTGTAGTGCCACCATCTTTATTCTTAGCTTTAGCCCCATTAGCCTCACCAACACCAAGATTTCAAGTGACCTGGTAGGAAGGATTGTGGTAAAGTCTAAGTGTTTTAATACTTTTCTCTCTTTTTTTTTTTTTTTTTAATTTTTTAAAGTAATTTTTTTTTTTTTTTTTTTTTCTATTTTTTAGTAGAGACAGGATCTTGCTCTTTCTCAGGCTGGTCTCAAACTCCTGACCTCAAGCAATCCTCCTGCCTCTGCCTCTCAGAGTGCTAGGATTACAGGTGTTAGCCACTGAGCCCAGCCAGTCTTCTAATACTTGAAACAAATTGCTCCATTGCTTTTTGGCTTTCAGAGTTTCTGATGAGAGTTCTGATGTAATTCTTAATTTTGTTTGTCTATATGTAATATTTTTGTTTTTGTTTTGTTTTCTGGCTGCTTTCTAGATTTACTTTTAATTTTTGAGTTTCAGCAGTTTGACTATGATATGTCTGGGTATGTTTTTCTTTGTAATTATTCTGCTTGGGATTCTCTGAGCCTTTTAGATATGTTTGTTGTCTTTCATTAATTTTAGAAAATTTGTAACCATGATACCATCAAATATTCTTCTGTTCTATTCTCTCTCTTTTTCTTCTGGGACTCCAATTAGATTTATGTTAAACCATTTGATATTGTCACACAGCTCTATTGGATGGACTGTTCTCTTTTATGCACTCTTTTTTTCTCTTTGTGTTTCAGTTTGGATAATTTCTACTGACCTACTTCAGGGTCACTGATTCTCTCTTGCACTGTGTTCAGTCTGCTGATAAGCCTGCTGAAGGGATTCATCTGTTTATGCATGCTGTCCACCCATTTCACTAAGCCTTTTAGCATTTTAACCATAGTTATTCTAAACTTTCTATCTGATAATATCAATATCTGGGTCATCTCTGGATCTGGTTCTGTTGACTACTTTATCTCTTGATAACGGGTCATTTTTTTTTCTTGCTTTTTTAAATGTCTTATGATTTTTTATTGAATTTCAGACATTGTATGTTAAAGGACAGTAGGAGCTAGGTAAATATGATATTTACACCTGGAGATGGGCACACCTTTCTTTCTATCAGGCCATTGGTGTGGGTAGGGAACAAGTAACTTTTATCAGTAGTTGATCTGGATTTGAGTTTGTTGCTATAGTTACTTTCAGTACCTCAGAGATTTCAAATTTCTCCAGTGGTAGAATGCTGCTACTTGGTGCTTAGTGAACAGCCTGGAGTGCCAGAGTTTTTCTTAATTTCCCTGCTTCATCCTCAGCTTTTAGCAGACTTTGCATACTTGTACCATCAGTGGGAACTCTCTCTCATCATGCTTCTCCCTCAACTTCAGCCATAGAGATCTATTGCTTGTTACTTTGTGCAAGTCTTATGGTTAGGGGAGGAAGTGTTTTTCCTCCTCCAACCCAGTCGCATGCAGGCCCTAGGTGTATGAGCTTCAGGGATAGGTCCCCCTTTCCCCAGTGGCACTCAAACCCTACTTTGTATTAATAACTGTGGGAGTCTTAGCTGGGACTGAGTTTCCTGCCCCTCTTTCACTGGCAGCAAATCTCTGCTTTGTATCCATGCAGGATCCTGGTCACAAGTGAGTTTCCTGCCCCACTTGAATAGTAGATGATTTTTGCTTCAACTCCTTTCCCACTATAGCCAAACTTTTCCTGAGACCAGGAGATAGGAAGGTTTAGTATCAGTATCACTCCCCTAGTGGCAGATAGCTTTTTTTTTTTTTTTTTTGAGATAGAGTCGCACTCTGTTGCCTGGGCTAGAGTGCTGTGGTGTCAGCCTAGCTCACAGCAACCTCAAACTCCTGGGCTCAAGCAATCCTTTTGTCTCAGCCTTCCAAGTAGCTGGGATTACAGGCATGTACCACCATGCCCAGCTAATCTTTTCTATATATTTTTAGTTGTCCAGATAATTTTTTTCTGTTTTTATTAGAGTTGGGATCTCGCTCTTGCTCAGGCTGGTCTCGAACTCCTGAGCTCAAACAATCCTCCCGCCTCGGCCTCCCAGAGTGCTAGGATTACAGGTATAAGCCACTGCACCCGGCTTTTTTTTTTTTTTTTTTTTTTTTGCGGGGGGGTGGTGGTGGTGGTGGTTGTTTCATGTCTCTCCTGTAGTGGTAGCTGGTTGCTACCTGCATGCCTGTGTCACCAAAGGGAGGCTCTTTCAGTTCTGCTCTGTCTCCAGTATTCTTATGAACACCCAGTGGAGTCCATGGAAAAGAGCAGGCAAGAGGGGCCAGACTCTCCTTGTATCTGTGCCTCCCAGGGATTCTAAGTGTCTTAGTCCATTTGTGTTGCTATAAAGGAATACCTGGACTGGGTAATTTATAAAGAAAAGAGGTTTATTTGGCTCACCGTTCTGCAGGCTGTACAAGAAGCATGGCATCAGCATCTGCATCTGGTGAGGGACTCAGGCTGCTTCCACTATGGTGGAAGGCGAAGAGGAGCCAGCGTGTGCAGAGATCACATGGCAGGACAGGAAGCGAGAGAGAGAGAGAGAGAGAGAGAGAGAGAGAAGGGAAGTGTTAGGCTATGTTAAGCAACCAGCTTTCCTGGGAACTAACAGAGTGATAACTCACTCACCCCCACAGGAAGGGCATTAATCTATTCATGAGGAATCTTCCCCCATGACCCAAACACCTCCCATTAGGCCCCATGTCCAACATTGGGGATCAGATTTCAACATGAGATTTGGAATGGTCAAATATCCAAACTACAGCACTAAGCTGTCACACTAGCCCATACTTGGTCTTTAAGCATTTGTTGAAATTTCAGTTGTTTCTCTCTTTCTTTTTCTTTTTTGTGTGGGGTTTTGTGGGTTTTCTTTTTTCTTTTTTTTTTTTTTTTTTTGGTAGGGGTTGCTGCTACTCTTACCCCTGTACTCTGCTCAAAGCAAAACAGTTTGTGGGAGCAATGTTTCTTGGCTCTTTATCCTAAGTGGAACTGAAACTCAAAGGATTGCTTTTTTGTTGTCAATTCTTTAAGTTTTTACTTGATAGAAAATTTCTCTGAAATTTGTTTAATAGGTTGGAGGAGAGAAAACAAGAAACCAGATTGATAATTATAGAAACCGTAAAAAAGAACCAGAAACAAAAATACAGTAGCTGAAATTAAGAACTCAATGGAAAGGTTTTATATCAAACGAGACATAGTTGAAGAGATAATTAAGTTTATATTAGAGAGGCCAGGCACAGTAGCTTATGCCTGTAATCCTACTGCTTTGGGTGGGTGAGGCAGGAGGATTGCATGAGGCCAGGAGTTTGAGACCAGCCTGAGCAAGGGCAAGACCCTGTCTCAACAAAAAATAGAAAAATTAGTCAGGCATGGTGGTGCACCTGTAGTCTCAGCTACTTGGGAGGCTGAGGCAGGAGGATTGCCTGAGCCCAGGAGTTAGAAATTGCAGTGAGCTATGATTATACAACTGCACTCTAGTCTGGGAAACAGGCATAGACCCTGTCTCAAAAAAAAGAAAAAAGAACATATTAGCTGAGCATGGTGGCATGTGCCCGTAATCCCAGCTACTTGGAGGGCTGAGGCAGGAGGATTACTTGAGCCCAGAAGTTTGCGATCAGCCTGGGCAACATAGCAAGACCCTGTCCTCCTCCCCGCAACTTCCCCAAAGAATACATTAGAAGAACATTTGCAGAAGGAAACATGGGAAGAAAAAAGGTTGGAAATGGAGACAAGAGGGTAAGAGGTGTATGGGACACAGTGAGAAGATTTCATATAAATGTATTTTAGAGTCCTGGAAGCAGAGGAGAGAGAAAATGGAACAGGAGTAATTTTTAAAAAGATAGTAGTCAAAGATTTTCTGAAGGTGGTGAAAAACATAAAGTCACAGATTAAGAAACTCAAGCAGACATTAAAAGAAACAAACAAACACAACCTAGGCACATTCATGTAAATGATAACCAAAGTGAAAATCTTACAAAACAGAGAAAAAGAGACATCACCATCAAAAGAGCAATAATTAGACTTATTGATGGTTCCTCAAGAGCAATAATGAAAGTCAGAAGACAAATGGAATATTTTCAGAGTGCTCACACAAGGTAACTGATAATCTAGAATTCTATGCCCAGCAAAATGTTCTTCAAAATTAAAAGGGAAATAAAGGCATTTCTGGACAAAAAGACTGAGAATTTATCACAAGCAGGCCTGCATTAAAGGAAATAATAAAGGCTTCTTCACATGGAAGTAAAATGAACCCAGATGGAAACTCAGAGGTGCAAGAATAGAAAATTAATGAAAAGAGTAAATATATGAATCTAAATAAATATTGGCTGTATACAACAATAATGTTATATGGGGTTAAAAAATACATATGCACAGTATATATTGAATGAAAACACACAATAATGGCATAAAAATCAAGAGGTAATTTGTATTAGTGCTACTGAAAGTTCAGCACTTGTCCCTGAGGCTGCATCAGAAGACGAGGACAAGTGGTTTGAGGAGAAGAAAGGAGGAGAGGAGTTTATTAATTTGCCAGCAAAGGAGGAAGCAGGCAGACTCCTGTATCAAAGTTCCAACGTCCTCCATCTGGGCAGAAGTACAGAGCTTTTAAATGTTCTGATCAATCCCATCTTTGGCTAAGGTGATCTTATGACCTCCGTCCAGACAATTCCCTTGAGCCATCCATCTCCTGTGGCACAAATAACAAAAGACATTTGCCTGCCCCTGCCAACCACTGGCCTGAGGCAGGGATGCAGGTCCTAGTTTTCCAGAAGGAGTGGGGGATGTTTTAAAGAGACATAAAACATTTTTTTCAAGCTATTTCTTCTATTACATTAGAGTTCTCCAGAGAAACAGAACCAAGAGGAGATACACGCACACAGACACACACACACATATACACATTCACATATATATGTGAATGATCTGTGAGTCCTATTATGTATAATATATAAGCCAATTTCTCATAATTAATATATATCATAGGAGATAAACATTTTCATATATTTATATACATTTAATATATGTCATAGGAAACATGTATATAATCACATAATATATAATATTCTATATATAACAATCTATAAAATACATGTTATATAACCTATATATTATATATTTTATGTTCCCATGATATATATCATACACATATATAGCATGTATGACATGTTTTTTCCAGCTGACACCTTGATTTCATATAATATATAAATGTTTCCTATGACATACATATATATAAAACATATATATTACAAGAAATTGGCTCATGTGATTATGGAGGCTGGGAAGTCCCAAAATCTGCAGTTGGCAAGCTGGAGCCCCAGGAAAGCCATTGGTGAGTTCCAATCCGAGGGCAGAAGACTGATATCCTAGCTCAGCAGTCAGGCAGGGGGATTTCCCTCTTATTCAGCCTTTTTATTCTATTCAGCTCTTCAGTGGGTTGGATGAGGTCCACCTGCATTGCAGAGGACAATCTGCTTTACTCTCAACCCACTGATTCAAATGCTAATCTCATGCAGAAATACCTTCACAGACATACCCAGAATAATGTTGGACTAAATGTCTGGGCACCCCTTGACCCAATCAAGTTGACACATAAAATTAACCTTTACAGTATTCTTGGAGTTAAAATGTTTTAAGGTTGTTGCATTATTTGGGAGGAAGGTAAAAAAATTCAGAACAGGCCAGGCATGGTGGCTCACGCCTGTAATCCTAGCACTCTGGGAGGCCGAGGCGGGAGGATTGCTTGACCTCAGGAGTTCAAGACCAGCCTGTGCAAGAGTGAGACCTCCGTTTCTATATTGAAAAAAAAAAAAAATGCGGAGCAAATATCATAGTAAGATGGTAGATTTAAACCCAAATATTAGTAAATAGATGAAATACAAATAGGAAGAAAGGAAAGAAGAAAGAAAGAAGGAAAGAAGAGAAGGAAGGAGGAAAGGGAGTCCCAATTAATTTTACAAAGTCTTTTGTACCTATAGTTCAATGAACTGTTTTTGGAGTTAGAGTAATACTTGTTTGAGCAAAGATAACAAATTACATTCCTGCGGAGCGCGGTGGCTCACGCCTATAATCCTAGCACTTTGGGAGGCCGAGGTGGGAGGATTGCTTGAGGATTGCTTTGGCAGGAGGGTCACTGGAGCCCAGCAGTTTGAGGTTGCAGTGAGTTATCATGACATCACTGCACTCTAGCCTGGGTGACAGAGTGATATTCTGTCTCAGAAATCAAAACAAAAAAATTCCGAATTACATTGTATTATGCTAGAAGGTGTCTTTGTAGCACAGGTCTACATAAAAGGATGTTTGAGACCTTGAAGAAAAGTCCTTCAGCTGCCCATGAAAAGTATAAAAGGTAAAACCGTAACTATTAAGTGGAAAGTGAGAAGTCCTACTTTACCATTCAGGAACCCTCTGTTTAAGCAATGAAGATTCCATGCTGGGGCCAGTGCTGAGTATCATGGGCTGCTGCCCTTGAAACTAGCATTTTAAATCATATATAATACCTTTTCTGGGCAACAGTCCCATCTGCTTAATCTCTGCTAAATGAGTGTTTATTAGATCTGACTGTTGATAAGTACCAAGTTAAATCGGACAGTTAAAAAAAATCAACATGATGCCCATAACTGGTTTAATTTATCTTTCCTCTTCAGTAATCCCACACATTACCTTCTTATTTGCTGTAATGAACATGCCATTCAGCTAAAATAAGATTAACTGCTTAAACCATGGCATTATAGGCAGAGAACTTTAATGCCGCTTTGTGTTTCATTGTAAGGGTTCGGCAGTTAAACGATATGGTGTTGTCATTTCTTCCTTGTAATCAAGACGGTTTCACTGAGGATTAGCACTCCCCGGCCGATTCTCCTGATGGAACATTTGAAGCAGCACATTTATATGTCTAGGTTACAACCTGGCAGCGATAACAACCCTCCGAATCAAACCTGTTGGCCTCATCAGCACTCAAATTGCACTGCTCTTTGTGAAGCCCTCGTCTGCTCTAACGGTGATGGAAATCTAGCCTGCCGTGCAGACTGTGGACGGAAAATTGAAAGGGAACTTGGGCATGCATCTGGAAAATATCTCTGTGATACCCCAGCTGGGATCAGGGTTCAGAAAATTAACCCAAGTTCCTCCATGTGAATGAACACTTGCCTGTTTTCTGCGTCAGGGTCAAATCCCACCTCATCAGTGGAGCTTTCTGGACTGTTCTAGCCCCACTCATCTCTTTTTTCTTTGAATTCAAATTACAATTATACTTTTCCCTACATTACTCCAGGCTGATTGTTTATGGGTTTATATGATTCATGTCATTGTTCCGTATGAGCCAATGCTGTCTCTTCAGTTAAACTGCAAGCTCTCAGAAGTCAGGGACATCTCAGCTCAGGTGCACGGTCCTGGGCCTATAGGAAGGGCCCATAGGAAGCTCCTCGACTGAGGGAATGTCCTCTGTGCCCTGTGACTCTTACGAGTCTGCCTGGATAGTCGGAGTGGGGAAGCAGCTCCAGCGGAGTGCAGAGGCCCCTACCCCGGTCATACCTTTTCTTCCATGGAGCATGTTTCATTTTCGTGGTTCATCACATCTAGGACTGCAAAGGGAGTCAACAGGACGACCAACAGATTTGTCCATCCACTTATTGATTTATTCATTCAATAAATACTTATTAAGTATCTACTGCGTGTGAAGTCTTGTTTCTCAGGCCTCTGAGAACTGAGAAACTCCTCACTGACCATTTTGGCAGAAATAGGGGAAAGCCTAAAAGAGCTAGAAGAAAACTCATTGCTTCTCACACACTACCCTTTGAACCCAACTTTGGAGCAGGAGCAAACATCTAACATCTGCCGATCACATCCCTTTCCTGTGTGTTTATTCACCACTTCTTCTCTTTCCCACCCCTCCTCCTGCTTAAATGGCTGTGATAGACTGGACTATTCCTTCCCTGCCTTCCTGGCTGTGATAATAGCAGGCTATTGAATTTTCCTGTGCTAAACTGGTTTGTTCAGGTTCCTGCTAGGCAGGCTGCACTTGCTAGCTTGGATGGGTTCCAGTTGTGCTCCTCTGGATGGACTTTAGTTTGGGTCGGGATTCCTTCAGTGGGTGGGAAAAGGGTGAGGAGAGAATGGGGAGATTAGGCTGGTTCTGCCCACTCTGCCTAGAGAATTATATTAACTACTGAGCAAAACAAGATCTGCCTTGAATTCCCCGAGTACTGGCTTCTAGTCATTGTCATGTCTTGCCTCCTCTGGGGAAAAGCCAGAGCCCCAACTGCCCAGGGGATGATGTGAGGCTGGTTTGGGGGCATTGGAGCAGCTGCCCTGCAGCCGGACTCCTTGGGAAACCTGAGGCCACTCTCTTGACAGCAGTGGGTTCAATCGTGATGCTCCCTGATCCCTTGCTTCCTTCATTTTCCAGCTAGAAATAGGCACATACTAGAATAATAGACTGTTAGAGCCAAGAGGGAATACGAATCTTCCTTTATTCCTGGCCTCCTTATTTCTCAGGTGTAGAAATTATGACCTAGTCACAGAGGCTTACCTAAGCAGATGGTGCATTAGAGGCAGAGCCAGGACTGTGACCCAAGTCCCCTGCCTGCCAGGCTGGAACTCTCTCATACACCATGACATCTCCCACTATCCTCCATTGCTCTGTTCCCATACCCCCTCTCACTGCCTCTCAATCTATTCCTTCTCCCTGGGCTGACTCACTTTACTGTTCCTCTTAGAATTTCAAAAGCAAAAACTACTGGTATAAGAAGGAAAACAAGGCCGGGCACAGTGGCTCATGCCTGTAATCCTAGCACTCTGGGAGGCCGAGGCGGGCAGATCGTTTGAGCTCAGGAGTTCAAGACCAGCCTGAGCAAGAGCGAGACCTCGTCTCTACTAAAAATAGAAAGAAATTATATGGACAACTAAAAATATATATGGAAAAAATTAGCCGGGCATGGTGGCACATGCCTATAGTCCCAGCTACTTGGGAGGCTGAGGCAGTAGGATTGCTTGAGTCCAGGAGTTTGAGGTTGTTGTGAGCTAGGTTGATGCCACGGCACTCACTCTAGCCTGGGCAACAAGAGTGAGACTCTGTCTCAAAAAAAAAAAAGGAAAACAAAAGAACAAAAATGAGCAAAACTAGTTTTCCCAACATTCTCCTAAACACTTTAGAATTGTCCATAGTTTGCTAATAAATATTTGTTAGATACAATCTGCTTAAGCATTCATTCCATTGAATTTTCCGTGCACTCATAAAAGTTTATTAAGTCTATTTCTAACAGGAAGAACATGTTACTTAACTTTTTTTTTTTAGTTCAGACTTATTTTGATTACAAGTAACAGACACCTGATTCAAACTAGCCTAAGCATAAAAGAAGATTTGTTGGATCACATAACTGGGAAGTCCAGAAAGTGATCTAGCTTCCAGTTTGACTAGACTTAGCAACTTAAAGGAGGTCGCCATCTGCACCCTCCACCCACTTGTCTATGTTGGCTTTGTTCTTTCCTGCTGCAGACAGATATTCTCCAGGTTGGGAAAAAATAGCTGCTGGCAATCCCCATTCACATTCTTCCAAAAGCAAGGCCCCTTCTCCTCCAGCTCCAAGTGGAAAAGTCCTAGAAAAGGGCACTGACTGGCCTAGATCGGGGCACATTGCCATCCCTGGGTCAATCATTGTGCCCGAGAGAATGAGGTCCTATGATGGGCTGGGCTTGAGGTGCTTTGCTTAGCTGGTCCCCCCATGAACACACACACACACACACATATGCACCCTCATAGTCAGAGGGACAGTTCTGCAATTGGCAGCCTTATCAAAATCATACAGAGTGGGAGAAGAGCAATTTCCCATAAAAGAAATTCCAAAAAGACAAAATTAGCAAATTCCTACTTCAAACATCCTCTCACAGTGTCCCCTGAAAACAGTCTACCTTTGAGTCCTTTGGGGAGGATCTGTGTCTGCAGCCTTTCCACTCCCTCGTGTAGCTCACTTGTCGTCACCAGTGACAGGAACCACTGCAGCATCTGCTCCCTGGTGTCATCCCATTCTGTTCCTTTCCCACTCATCTCATTTTCTACTACATTAATATTCTTAGACTACAACTCTGATCTTATTTGCTCATCTATCAAAATATTCAGTGACGCTCCAATGCTTTGAATTATGGAGGTGGCCACAAGGCCACAGAATGGACTCACCAGGCAACTGCCGTGGCTACTAGCTGACTCCATGCCCTGGTGGTTAAAGATAAGCGTCAGACCCTGGAACCAGGCTGTCTCCCTCTCTCAGATATAAAATGCGTCTGTAATTCCAGTTATTGCGAGGGTCATATCTATTCAGATTTGTACCTGGACTGCGTGGTGTGTTCAGACTGTGGCAACAGTCTAAGACGGGGTACACCGATTGCTCATGTTTGAAAATTGTGCTCTGAGCAGAGTTTGAGGAGGGCCCGAGGGAGACACAGTGCAAGAGTCCAGTTTTCTTTTCATTTGACACCATACCACTTCTGAGAGGCTGAAAACCACTTAAAAACGCCCTCTTCTGTTGAAATGACATGGATTTAAAAAAAAATCTCCTTGGCCTCGATTTTTCCTGTTAACTATGGCGAGGAAGGAAGAGGATGGTGGAAAGGAAGATGTCTATGGCCCAGCCTGCTAATTTGTCCCCAATATTCACTGTACACTTCGTACACAGTTATGGAAGTTTTAGCTGGACACACAAATTCTCAGAATAAAGACAACATTTTCCAGCCTCCCTGTATTAAAGCTAGAGGAGCCATCTGACTGAATTGTGCCCCATGGGCTCGTGAGCAGGGCAACTTCCAGGATCTTTGTTTCAAGAGAGAACCAGTGTGGGTTCTTTGTCTTTCTCCCCTCCCTTCATCCTGTGGCTTGGAACATGGCTGTGATGGCTGAAGGCACCTCTTGAAAGAAAGGACAAGGGCCGTGCATGCAGAGTGACAAGACGAAAGGAGCCTGGCCCTTGACCCCATGGAGTCCCTTACCCTGGATTGCCCACTCAGATTTCACAAAATAGAGGAATAAACTTCCATTTTATTTGTGCTACTATTACTTGGGGTTTTGGTCATTCACAATTAAACCTAATACCAACTGATTCAATATATTTCAGGTGGAGCAGATGAGAGGCGGCAGAATTCTGTTTGTACTAAGGGACAAGGTAGTGTGTTATATGGCCCAGGATGCGGTGAGAGTGTGAGAGGGTGTGAGAAGGGTGAACAGCTCGACATTAGTCTTTGGGGAGTTAGGAGGAGCAATGCTACTTCCTAAAAGTAACCTAGGCCGAGGCTTTTGAACTCTGTTCTTTGCCATTGGTCATTAATCTACCAGTGCAAATCCCCTGAGCACACTCAACGTCCATATTGGTGAAATAGTAATATTCTGTGATGTGTTTGCTTTTTAGTTTCACAAATAAGAAACACTGAACAATTAATAGAAAAATAAACATGCATTCTCAGAAAGTTTGAAATTGAGATATACTGAAAGATAAATAAAAAGAAGAGCTTCGGCCTATTGAGTCTTCTGTGTCGTCAGCACTACGCTGTCCCAAGTGCTTGGCCAACGTCTCATTTCACCCTAACAACAATCAAATGGGTTAGATACTATTTTTTAGCCCCATTTTCTGGATGGGAAACTTGTGCTTGGGAGGAAGGTCAAGCATACCTAGCATCATACAATTAACAAGAATAGATCTGCATGACACAAAGCCCATGTTCCTAAACAATACTCAAATTGAAGTTGAGAATAGAACATACTCTATTAACCTAAGATTTCTTTTAATAGCTCCTTTTGAAATGAGTGTCATTTGGTGTGCCAGATTCCTCCTAAAACACAGAATGCACCCCAGATAGTTCGATGAAAAGACTTTAATAAAGGGGCTACCTGCAGAGATGCGGGCAGGGTTAAGGAAATGAAGAAGGGATTTTTGAGGCACCCAGAGTCTGGCACTGGCAGGAAGCCATTATTTCCTCTGGGGCCGAAGGGACAAGGGGAGGACACAGTGATATTGCAGCCAGGTGAGATGGGGCAGCAGTGGGAGGGACAGGCGTGGAGCGTCGCAGCTACCTATAGAGGCGCAGCTCCTCAGCAAGGATGGCTGGAGAAGGAAGCCTGACCCCTCTCTCCTCTTACCGTCTGATCTGAAGGGGTCGGGTCAGTGTCCTTGGGCACAGAGCAGGGCAGGGAAGGATGGGGAATGGGTCTGGGAGGCAAGCGAAGGAACTATAACCTGCACAGTCTCTGAGCTACAGCAGCTCCGTAATCCAGCAACTGTTCCTTTTCTAGAAAATGGACTCCTTTGGGCAATTCTTTGAGGTCAGGCCCCCCTCAGGAGCGAGGAGCTCTCAGCACTCAGGGGCAACCGTGTTCTTACCCTGCTTTGGGAGGGCAGCCCTGCTGGGTGGAATCTTCAGGACCACCTGGGCACTCATCCTGCAGGTCACTGTGCTCTTCTCCCCGATGTCACCTCTCCAGCCATCCCTTAGGCCTCAGCCTTTATTGCCATATATTCCTTCATGCTACAGGGAGGAGATGCACCTGCAGAGTATAGAAGTGAACAGACAATGATCAAATAAAAAGCTGCTTCAAAGACTAACACATATTTCTTACTTGGGCCTATTTTTGCCCCTTATTTTTTGAAAATCAAGAAATATTATACCAACAGGAATAAAAAAATTAGTTTCAAACTGTGGTAGACACCTCTTAAAAGACAAGCTATGGGCCTGGTGCAGTGGCTCACACCAGTAATCCCAGCACTTTGGGAGGCCAAGGTAGGAGGATCGCTTGAGCCCAGGAGTTCAAGACCAACCTGAGCAACATAGTGAGACCCTGTCTCTACTAAAAGTTTTTAAGTATTAGCCAGGTGTGGTGGTGCATGCCTGTAGTCTCAGCAACCTGGGAGGCTGAGGCAGGAGGATCGCTTAAGCCCAGGAGTGGGCTGCAGTGAGCTATGATTGCACCACTGTGCTCTAGCCTAGGTGACAGGGTGAGACCCTGTCTCCAAAAAAAAAAAAAAAAGGAGAAGTTATGATGGGCCAAAGCCCATACCATTGCTATCAGTTATGTACATCTCATAGTATGATATTATTCACAAATCTTTTATACAAAAGAAGGAAGAGCGGTGTAGGGAATTTGGGAGAAAATATTTTGAATGAAATGAAGGATAAACAAACCAATAATCTATTGTTTTTTTACTTCCTAAGAAGGAAAAAATTCCAACATTTGTAGATTCCTCTCAGAGAATATTTTATACATATTAGCAATGAAAAAATGTGTATTGCAAGGAAAAGGAAAAAGTAAATTCTGATTGTATAAGCCCCTGGGAAGTGTGAGTGACACTGCCAACCTAGAATGCAATCTT
The DNA here is from genome assembly GCF_041146395.1 of Eulemur rufifrons. Taxonomy (NCBI): domain Eukaryota; kingdom Metazoa; phylum Chordata; class Mammalia; order Primates; family Lemuridae; genus Eulemur; species Eulemur rufifrons. The sequence continues at coordinate 61,770,943 of NC_090997.1, read as the reverse complement.
GTTTTAATGAGAAAGAGTCTAAAACAACTTCAGCAGCCTACACAATCCAAGTCAAGGCTTCCATAAGCAGATATTGCCACCTTTGGGGCCACTAGGAAATCAAATCAAATCTTTGGGCAAACTATAAAATGGTACTCTTAGGAAATACGAAAATAACGAGTCATTCCACTTTTCAAATACATGGTGGTGAAATCATTATATTTCTGTTTTTGTGGTTAAGTTTTATTTAGACGTATTTTTTAAAGTTATATTTTGGTAAAACTGTTTTTCTAACTTTATGTTCATTCAGAAAGCAGATTTGTTATATTTTTCTGTTTGTGATGGTCACTGAAGGACTATTTTACATATTAAAAAAGGAATAATAAAAGTCCTGACTTCAACAGGCAAAAAAAAAAAAAACAAAAAAAAACCAAAACTTAAGAGAAAACCTTATTTCCACCTTATTTAGAAATATGTATTTTAGGTCTTTAAACTTTCATTTTGGCTTTCACTATGCCACACAAAAAGAAAATGAGTGGTTCATGCCTGTAATACCAGCACTTTGGGAGGCCAAGGCAGGAGGATCGCTTGAGTCCAGGAGTTTGAGACCAGGCTGAGCAACACAGCAGGACTCTGTCTCTACAAAAAACGTTTTATAATATAGCTGGTGTGGTGACAGGTACCTGTAGTCCCAGATATTCGGGAGTCTGATGCAGGAGGATTGCTTGAGCCCAGGAGCTGGAGGTTGCAGTGAGCTACTATACCACTGCACTCTAGCCCAGGCCACAGAGCAAGACCCTGTCTCCAAAAAAAAAAAAAAAAGAAAGAAAGAAAGAAAAAGAAAAGAAAAGAAAAAATGAATACCTGTGAAGAGAAAGGTGGTGACAATTATGGGGAATTTCTTTAACAAAAGAGTACATCAGAGGAAGGTGGAATTACTCAACAAGTCAGCAGTATTTCCCAAAAAAGGTTCTGCAGAATTCTAGCCTTAAGAGATGCCCCTCCCATACACACATTCTCTTGGAGATTCATAATGTACCTACAATGTTAATATTAAAGACTTTGAGAATTACAATACAAAATCAGCTTTACATTTGTTTTATTCACCTTTTTTATCCCTCCCACAAAACCCTATTAATCCCCCATGTAAGTTATTAAGAAAAAATTAAAAACATGCTTTGGGGAATGTGGCCTTGACCTGAAGTTTCCTTCACTACACTATAACACATTGTAAAGATTTCTGTTGTCAAATTGTTTTGAAATTTTTAAGCCATGCCAGGAGGAGTCCAATTTCAAGAATGGTTCTTTGGGGGAGCAAGGCTACTCTTTAAGCTGGAGGACCTGCCCATATGTCATGAGACCAGCACCAGCAAGAATGATACCCAGGACCCTGGTTTGTCCCAGTTCCTGGGAAGTTCCTGACCTTCTCTGCCTGAACTTTCCCCTTATCTCTCATTTTTGGCCTCACACAAATCCCTCCGGGGGAAAACATTAAAACATGATACATTCGATACTCCTCTGGGGTTGGCTCCTTCCTCTGCTTTGATTCACATTTACCCCTTACATTCTATCTCCTTTCAGACTCTCCAGAAGTAATCCAACCAGATTCAGTTTATCCTAAAGCCCTGGCGCTGGACGGTGTCCACTCATTCATTCATGGAAGAAATATCACTGGTCCTCTAAGACGAGGCAGGCAGTGTTCCAGGCACCCGGGGGCAGCAGTGACCCAGACGGAAGTGGACCTGACCTCACAGAGCTTTGGATCTAATGACAGTGCCGATGGGTGCTCTTGGGCCCAGGGCAGGAACCGGGCAGGGATTACTAATTGGTAGCAATCAGAGACAATGGAACTTAATTGTACATAGGCAATTATATTTTATCTACAATTTTAAATTGTATATCCTTTTTAATAGAGTGGTTATTGTTTCTTTGGCTGTTTTAATAAAGAATTCTAAAAAGCAAAGTTGACTGTAAAGGCATGAAGATTTCCCTTTAGATTAACTGATATTACAGAGAATATAAACCAAGTTTACTTGGTGGCTGCATAGTCTAATTTCAGTAAAATAAGTGGAGATCAATAACAATCTTCTTTGGGGCTGCTGGTATAACTTGAAACCTTTTAAATCCAAGTTAATGGCAGGTATTCATATATAGGGAGACCAAGAATTCATTATGAAGAATATTTTTGGGTATAAATCATTTTGAACTGAGGATTATTATTTTTTCAAGGTGCTCCTCTCTATGGGTTTGGGAGAAACTTCTGGGCTTGGATAATTTTGGAGAAGAGAAAGTTTCCTGAGAATCAGAGCTCAGAAAACCCAGCTCTGGACAGATAGTCTCTTTCTCACTCTCTTTGTGAATATTCAGTTCTAATTCCAGCTTCTTCTCCTCACTCTCACTGATTTTAAAATGAATTGAGCTCTCTTCCCAGGAAGAGACTGGCAGCTTTTTGGAAGCTCCAGCTATTGCCTCCCTCAAGAACAGTGGGTTTGGGGGCGCAGGGTGAGGTGTTGCTTTGGGAGGGGTTGTGGGGTGAGGCAGCCTTTTGGGTCAAGGTCTAGTCAGCAGCAACTGAGGGGAAAGTCTCCACCAAACCTCAGGTTCTCGGCACCGGAACAAATCTTTCAAAAAGAGAAGGAAAAAGAAAAGAAAAAAAGGCAGGGGAGGGATCTAGACTAGAGTGGAGGTAGAGGAAGAAGTAACACTGGTTTTCTTCCAGTCTGTGCCCATCTCCATACAAACGTGGTCATTGTGCCCGACTGGCCTTCTCCATGGCCATGGGTGATCCCTGATTCAAAACTGACAACCCCACCGCCTGCCAGTCCACCACTCTAGTTTCACCCTTTTTGATTTTTGAGAGCTTTCTTCTTTAAAATGCTCACATTGCCTAGGAAGAGTTACAGCTTAATTTAGGAGTTAGAGCATATCAGACAATATGTCCAAAACTGAATGCTTGATTTTCTGTCTCATTAAATGGGTATCAGTGCCTACTCAGTGGCTCAAACTAGAAACATACCCTTTTCCTATGTGCTTTATGCAGTCCATCACCCCTTCTTGTCAGTTCTCCCTCCAACATACATCTGGAGTCCATCATCTCTCTTTTCATGCTGCCACCACCCTAGTCTGAGCCCATTTGCTCATCTGCGATGTCCTTCTATGAGCCCCCTCAGCACCCTCTACCTCCCACCGTTGCCATGCGCTGTCATTGCTGTTTATTCGCCTGCCTCCTCCAACACTAGCTCAGAGCCTGGTTTCTTGACTAGTTGGATGCATCTGAGTAAGACTGTTCTAAGCCACCGCTGGACACAGGATGGTGTGAATTCTATTTCGTACGCTCAACAAGCATATTCTTTTCCTAGGTCTGGCCTCTGGACAATGAAAGAAAACCACAGATATATTTCTAAGGATAACTTGGCCTGAAATGAATCCAAATCAGTTTATTTTTTATGTTATTTTTATTTTTTTTGAGACAGAGTCTGACTCTGTTGCCCAGGCTGGAGTGCCGTGGCATCAGCCCAGCTCACAGCAACCTCAAACTCCTGGGTTCAAGCAATCCTCCTGCCTCAGCCTCCCCAGTAGCTGGGACTACAGGCATGACCACTATGCCCAGTTAATTTTTTTCTATATATATTTTTAGTTGTCCATATAGTTTCTTTCTATTTTTAGTAGAGATGGGGTCTCGCTCTTGCTCAGGCTGGTCTCTAACTCCTGACCTCCAGCAATCCACCCGCCTTGGCCTCCCAGAGTGCTAGGATTACAGATGTGAGCCACCTCGCCCTGCCCCAAATCAGTTTAGACAGTAAAAGATAAGACTTGGTTTAGAACCAAAAAACTTTTCTAAGCTTCACCTATCAAAGTATCTTCACAGTGATCATCTGTTGTTGAAATCCCAGATGACGCACACTGCAAAAGGTTTAAAAGAAGATTCTGGATCCATTAAACAAACAGGATGCTTTTATTTTTTTATTTTATTTTTTTTGAGACAGAGTCTCACTCTGTTGCCCAGGCTAGAGTGCCGTGGCATCAGCCTAGCTCACAGCAACCTCAAACTCCTGGACTCAAGCAATCCTCCTGCCTCAGCCTCCCAAGTAGCTGGGACTACAGGCATGTGCCACCATGTCTGGCTAATTTTTTCTCTCTATATATATTTTTAGCTGTCCATATAATTTCTTTCTATTTTTAGTAGAGACGGGGTCTCGCTCTTGCTCAGGCTGGTCTCAAACTCCTGAGCTCAAGCAATCCTCCCGCCTCGGCCTCCCAGAGTGCTAGGATTACAGGTGTGAGCCACCGTGCCTGGCCCAAACAGGATGCTTTTAAATTAAGGTTATTGGGAACAGCCCATGCAGAGAATACAATTTTCTTTTTTTTTTGAGACAGGGTCTGGTTCTCTCACCCAGGGTAGAGTGCAGTGGCATCATCACAGCTCACTGCAACCTCAAACTACTGGGCTCAAGCTATCCTCCTGCCTCAGCCTCCTGAGCAGCTGGAACTATAGGCATGTACCACCACGCTCAGCCAATTTTTCTATTTTTAGTAGAGATGGGGTCTTGCTCTTGCTCAGGCTGGTCTTAAAATTCCTGGCCTCAAGCCATCCTCCTGCCTTGGCCTCCCAAAGTGCTAGGCCGAAGCCACCGTGCCTGGCCTAAAATCCCTTTTTGACCTTTTTGGATTTCAGGGCCAGATTGAAGCCTTCAGATCTGGATGAGTTGGGGGCTAAATATGCAGTGTCTAAACGATCCATTCTTTCATTCCTCGTTCTTATTCCTCCAACTTCCTGCCTTTCTGCAATTTAGAGCCCATTTGTACTTCTACCAGCAGGACAAAAGATAAAAACTTCAGAAAGTTTATTTAGCTTTTCTGAAGAAGTTAACTGAGAGCAGGTTGACTTTACAATGTTGAGGACTCTTGTTCCATGAAACTTTCTTTGGTTTTTCTTAGATTCTGTCTCTTCTTACCTCCCTCATCTTTCATTATTCCTTTCTCAGAAACACCTCCATGCTTTCTAGAATCATAGACTTAAAGAGCTAGAAGGGACCCGAAAGACTCTTCTGTATGTGGCTTAATATCTCTTGAGGGAGAAATTGAGGCTCAGAGAGATGAAATTATTTGCCCATGACTGTTTGAAACCAAGTCTTTTCACTCATGGCCCCAAATTCTTTCTACTACATAACATTTTCTGTTTCTCTAAAAAGAAAGAAAACTCTAGTCATTGCAGAAAAAAATTTTCTTTTTCTTTTATTGGAAAAAATAATAGCAATACCATGCATGCATTTGTGCTTTCAGAATATGTTTCCTGAGTTAAAGAGCTACAGGCATGTAACAGAATGAAAAAGAAATCCCGGCCGGGCGCGGTGGCTCACGCCTGTAATCCTAGCACTCTGGGAGGCCGAGGTGGGTGGATCGCTCAAGGTCAGGAGTTCAAGACCAGCCTGAGCAAGAGCGAGACCCCATCTCTACTAAAAAAAAAAATAGAAAGAAATTATATGGACAGCTAAAAAATATATATAGAAAAAATTAGCCAGGCATTGTGGTGCATGCCTGTAGTCCCAGCTACTCGGGAGGCTGAGACAGGAGGATCGCTTGAGCTCAGGAGTTCGAGGTTGCTGTGAGCTAGGCTGACGCCACGGCACTCACTCTAGCCTGGGCAACAGAGTGAGACTCTGTCTCAAAAAAAAAAAGAAATCCCGATTAAAGTAGGGAATAAAAATACTTTCAATATCAGTGTAATCTTTACATTTCTGATTTGTTTCTCCAGTGAGCTAGTCAGCTGCCCAGTATTTCTCAAGTACAAAGTTCCGAAAATGTCTTAATCACACTCCACTGAGCAAGGGGGACCCTCAGCCCTCCATGAATTCAAGAGGCTTAGAACTCTCCTGTGGGCCTTACCTGATTCTTTATTTTCATGGATTTGGTTAACTATTGTCCTTCTTCTACATGCTCAGTTGTTTGAAAGGTATCCAGGTTTACACTTGTCGTGGTCCAGATTGCTCTCTTGGTACCCTGCAGAAGGGACAGGGTATACACACATGGAGAGCAGCCACCAGACATTCTGTGAGAGAACCCTAAGCACTTCGTGGTCAGCCTGAACTCCTCACTTGGTTTTGTCCTCGCAGCCCTTGGGAACGGGTCCCGCCTGCTTCTCTCGGGCTCAACTCTCTACTCTCTCTCCTGCCTGCTGCTTCCATTATGTTCCTCACATTCCGCCTGCTGTTCCCTGCTGCCGGGATCTGCCTCTGCCCTCCCTTCTCTGACCCACTGCTCCTCCTCCTCCAAGGGAAGCCTTTCCCAGGCATTTCACCTGAAGGGGGCGCCACTTTATCCGTAGCACCTACCATGATCTGAAATTCTTGACTTTAAGTTTTTATTAATACATAATATTTGTACATATTTTGAAGGTACGTGTGATGTTTTGGTACATGCATAGAATGTGCAGTGATCAAGTCAGGGTATTTGGGGTATCCGTCACCTGCAGCATTTACCATTTCTGTATGCTGGGAAAATTTCTTTCTTTTTCTTTCTTTTTTTATTTTTTTGAGACAGGATTTCCCTCTGCCACCCAGGCTAGAGTTCAATGGCATCACCATGGCTCACTGCAACCTCCAATTCCTGGGCTCAAGCGATCCTCCTGCTTCAGCCTCCCAAGTAGCTGAGACTACAGGCACATACCAACATTCCAAGCTAGTTTTTCTATTTTTTGTAGAGACGGGGGGTGGGGGGGGTCTCACTATTTCCCAGGCTGGTTTCAAACTCCTGACCTCAAGTGATCCACCTGTGTTGGCCTCCCAAAGTGCTAGGATTCCAGGCGTGAGCCACCACACCCAGACTATTTTGTCTTTTTAGTAACAGCCATTTTTTTCTTCCAGATATTACTACTCAGAAAATTGTGGTTTTATTCCTATTCATTGTCTTATAATATTATACTTTGACACACCACATCTTCCAGTGAACTTCCTTTTTGTAAACTCTGGGCTGTGTGGACAGCTGCAGACACCAGGCGGGGAGGCTAGAGGTGGCAGGAAGGTAGACGGTCACTCCTCCCCTTTCCTACACAGACAGTCCAGCCAATGGGAGGGCACTGCTGGAATAGTAGAGGTTAAAGGGAGGAAAACTTTGAAGGGTAATTATTACTCCACTGAGGTCATAAAATTGACTTTCCATAGCCTGGCGTGGTGTCTCCTGCCTGTAGCCCCAGCTACTTGGGAGGCTGAGGCAGGAGGATGGCTTGAGCCCAGGTGTTTGCAGTTGTAGTGAGCTATGATGGTGCCACTGTACTGCAGCCTGGGTAACAGAGAGAGATCCTGTCTCAAAAAAAAAAAAAAAAAAAAAAATTGACTTTTCTTAAAACCACTTCTTTGGAATATAAAGAAAATATCTTTTGACCTCCTGAGTTTGAAGTGGTTTTGTAGGTACATGTGACCACTGACTCCAAAACAAAGGCTTTTGGAGGAGACAGGTCTATTAGCTGCTGTCCTCTCTAAACATGTTATACAAGACGTCATATGCCCACGGTGGAAAGGAGAGGCACAAGGAACCAGAGAAATAGTGGACGAGAACCAGAGGGGAGATGGAGGAAGGACAGGAGTGAGGGAGAGCCAGAAACAAGACACTTAGGGTTTAAGGTCCTCTGCTTCCTTTTCCCTTTCACGAGCATGAATGATGGGACTAGCGGGGGTTTCAAATTCATCTGAGCTCTTCTTGGGAGCTGGTTGTGGCCTCAGGCACAGGCTGACTCTCAGAGGGCAGCTCGCAGTAACAGAGGTGGAAGTCAGACAGCAAGGCTCTGACTGACATATGAGCTGCTGGGTGACGGCGACAACAGCTGACCCGTCATAAGACCTTGGGAGGAAAACCAATGGGAATCTTGTTTCAGAGCTTCCAGTGCCCAGCTAGCTCCCTGCTAGGTGCTTGGAAACAGATTGACTAACATAATGGAGTGATTTTGTAATCTGTCATAATACCATAAGCCACAGATCCACAGACTTTGACCCCTCGCAGGTATAATAAGCTCCTTTATTCAGCGGCACATGTTCTCCCTATGGGGAAGGAGGAAGGGGGCCCTTCTTCTAATTACACAACCTAAGCATATGTTTTGCTGGAGAACAAAGCATTATATTCATTAGCAACAGTCTTATAAGCCAGGTTCTTTTTACTGGCTAGTTAACTAATTGACAGTTAAGAATTTGTATTAATGACATACTGCAGCCTGGCATGGCTTAATCTGACAGTTTTATTAAATATGTAGGCAAACTCCACAAGCCTGCATGACTGTCAGCCTTTATGTAGGAATACTGCTTACCAAGGATCTTAATTTGCTGTAAAACAACGTCACTCTGGCAGAAAATTGTTCTCCTAGGTCGAAGTCCAGGAGGCAGCAGTTATTCACTTGGAGGATTTTTGTAGTTGTTCTTGCTATTCCCTTTGTAACACATCTCAACAAGGAAGTGATTTTGTCCATGTTTTCTTTTTCTTTTTTTTTTTCTTTTTTGAGACAGAGTCTCACTCTGTTGCCCAGGCTAGAGTGAGTGCCGTGGCGTCAGCCTAGCTCACAGCAACCTCAAACTCCTGAGCTCAAGCGATCCTCCTGCCTCAGCCTCCCGAGTAGCTGGGACTACAGGCATGCACCACCATACCCGGCTAATTTTTTTCTCTCTATATATTTTTTTAGCTGTCCATATAATTTCTATTTTTAGTAGAGGTGGGGTCTCGCTCTTGCTCAGGCTGGTCTCGAACTCCTGAGCTCAAACGATCCGCCCACCTCGGCCTCCCAGAGTGCTAGGATTACAGGCGTGAGCCACCGCGCCCGGCCTGTCCATGTTTTCTTAAAATCTTACTAGCATAGTTCACTTGTTCTGGACCAAATTATTCAGGTGGTGGATTATCCTAACTCTTCCTTACTGCTTTTCTGTGTCCCTCATCCTCTTTTTAAATTTTTATTTTATTTTTTAATTAAAATTAATTTTTTTTTAGAGGTCTTGCTCTGTTGCCCAGGCCAGAGTACAGTGGCATTATCATAGCTCACTGCAGCCTCCAACTCCTGGGCTCAAGAGATCTCTCACCTCAGCCTTTCAGATCGCTGGGATTACAGGTGTGAGCCACCATGGCCAGCTCTAAATTTTATTTTAGGGGGTATAGAAAGAACTATTTCTAGTCCAGGAGAGCTGGTTCACTCACGCCTGGAATCCTAGCACTCTAGGAGGCTGAGGTGAGAGGATTGCTTGAGGTCAGGAGTTCAAGAGCAGCCTGAGCAAGAGCAAGACCCCGTCTCTACCAAAAATAGAAAAATTATCTAGGTGTGGTGGTTTGCACCTGTAGTCCCAGCTACTTGGAAGGCTGAGGCAAGAGGATCACTTGAGCCAGGAGTTGGAGGTTGTAGTGAGCTATGATGATGCCACCGCACTCTAGCCCAGGCAACAGAACAAGGCTCTGTTTCCAAAAAAATAAAAATAAAAACTAAAAGAAAGAACTGTTTCTCAGAGCACTAGCAACTCCATTGAAGGTGGTGTGACAGTAGAGAGGATGAAATTTAAAATCTATCCTGCCACGCATGCTTTTTCTCATTCTTTGCCTTTGAAATTCTACCCATTTTCCAGGACCCAGCTTAGACTCCATGACAACTTCTCCAACTTCCCCACGGACGGAAAATAAGTATCCTCCCACCCCTACTCTCCCAGCACCTGTACCAAACTCACTCTCTACTTACCTGATCATAGCCCCAGTGCGGTCTGTCCATGCTTCTACCCCTTTCTGCTATGACCCCTTGCCTATAGCAAATGCTCACTAAATATTTGCTGCGTCAAATTGAATTTGCTCTTTATTGCCAGCTCTAATCTCTGTCAGTCTGTAAACCTCTTTTGATCTCTGTTCTGATTGTAAATAGCTCTAGAATGTAGCCTTTCTCCGGGCCAGGACCCTTATTACCTCTTGCTTGTCTCCCTGCTTCCGCTCAGTGGGAGGGGCCTTTCTGAGACATACATGTAGTCACCACACCCCTCTGCTTGAAACCCTTCCTCGGTTCTTCATTCATTCATTCAGCCACTCGTTCATTCCCCACATATCCCCAGGGCACTCACGGCGTGCCATGCACTGTGTTGGGTGCTGGGAATTCAGCAGTGAACAACACACTCAGACGTCCCCAGAGCTTGCGGAGCTGACATTCTAGTGCAGGGAGACAAACAGTACATAAACAAGTAAATGTATAGTGAGGCAGGTAGTGACAAGTGCTACGGGAGAAAGGAAATAAGTGAGGGGCTTGGGAGCCAGGGAAGGGACAGCCAGGCTCTGTTAAATCAGTGGGTGAGGAAGGGCTTCTGGGCGGGGGCTGGCTGGCAGGCATGAGGGGAAGTGAGGGAGGGGGCAAGTGGAAACCTGGGACAGAGTGGCGTGAAGAAAGGTCCTGTGGTGGGAAGGAGCAGCTGGCGTGGCTGGAACAGAGCGGTATCGAGAGGCGGGAGGTGGAGGCAGGGAGAGCATGCCAGACTTTGCGGGTATTGTAAGGGCTTTGAAGTTTACAAGGTTTTCCAGCAGGGGAGTGTTTTGATCTAACTTCAGCTTTTAAAGATCACTTGGCTACTGGGTTGCACAGAATGCTGGGGAAGGTGGGGAAGGGCAGAAGTGGGTGTTCAGAGGTTATTGCAGTAGTGCAGGGGGGATGACAGTCCCCTGGACGTGCAGGTGGTGAGGAGTGGCCGGGCTCCACGTTCTTTGAAGGTAGAACAAACAGGACTTGCATTCGGAATGGACATAAGATGGGGGGCGGGCAGGACAATCAAGGGTGACTGCGAGTTTTAAAATACTATTATTTATTTTGAGCAACTGGAAGGCTGGCTTAGGATGAAGACTACGAGCTTTTCCTCCTAGGACTGTACTTGGCCCACTTTCCAGTGTGGCTCCCTGCCTCTCCCTTTCTATGCCAATGCTCCGTTCGTACCCAGCTCCTACGTGTTCCACACTCGTATTCTTTTACATGCTGCCTCTTTGCTTACAATCATTCCTCTTTCTTGATCACCTGGTGGTCATTTGTCTACCAGGCAAACTCTTATTCTTCCTCCAAAACTTCTAAAATGACACATCCTCTGTGAGGTCTGCTTTTCCTTACACACACACATACACACTCACATGCATCCACACCCACCACATCTGTTTCTCATGACACTTAGCTCACTTGTTTGTTTAGGCATCATGCATCGGGGGCATCCTGGAGAAAGCATGCTCCCCGAGGGCGGGACTCTACCTTACTGAACTCTCTAACCCTACCACAGTGAGTGGAACATGGGGGGTCGCTAAGTGTTTATGCAATCGATGAATACATGAGAATCATGGAGGGATGTGTCTCTCCCCTAAATCCTATCCCCTGCCCTCAAAGGTTTTGGTTTTAACCCCCTCTGTGACCATATAAGCACTCATGCTGCCTGGCATGGCATGTGATGAAGATGCTTGAATGGATAAAAACTGACTTGGCTTGGACACTCAGGAACAAAATTTTACTTGCACCTCAAATACATTTAAAAATATCAAATGGACCAGGTACTGTGGCTCACACCTATAATTGTGGGAGGAATGCTTGAGGCCAGGAGTTTGTGACCAGCCTGGGCAATGTAGCAAGACCCTGATTCTACAAAAAATTTAAAAATTAGTGGGGCATGGTGGTGTGCACCTGTAGTCCCAGTTACTTGCTACTTGGGAGGCTGAGGCAGGATAATTTCTTGAGTCCAGGAGTTCGAGGTTACAATGAGTAATGATTGCACCACTGTGCTCCAGCCTGGGTGACAGAGAGAGACCCTGTCTCTTTAAAAAAAAAAAAAAAATCAAATGGATTTAAGGCTGCTTTAACTGTCCCCTAAGTCAAGATGCATTGTGAGGAATGGCAGCCACCAAGTTCACTATCAAAGCTTTCTCAGAGGTCATAGAACAGAAAGGCTCACAGACCAAATTTAATTGCTTGAATTGCACTGTTATTATTATTTTGGTTTTTTGAGGCAAGATCTCACTCTGTTGCCCAGGCTGGAGTGCAGTAGCATCATCATAGCCTACTGCAACTTCAAACTCCTGGTCTCAAGTGATCTTCCTGCCTCGGCCTCCTAGAGTGCTAGGATTACAGGCATGAGCCACCGTGCCTGGCCTGCATATTCTTACTATAACACAGCAAACAATATATTATAGGCTGGAAAAGAGAAGTTCTACGGTGCCAGTTTATCTATGCCCTAATGCAATGTCTAGGGAGGTAAATACCAAACAAAGATAGAGTTCTTTTATGGAATTGGCCACCCCCTAAGACATCCTGGTTCTGTTTAGTGGAGAATACTTTTAGAGGACAGAATCTGGGTGCTGAGTATGCGTGAAAACATTGGTGTAAAGAGAAGAGAAGTGCCACAGTAGGGTCACTTTCAATGACAGCTGGGAAGATGTTTCCTTTTTATGTTATGATTTCACTTTTTAAAAATAATTTAATAATTTACATCTGTATCTTACTTTTCTTATTATTGATGTTTCCATTGACCTAGAGAAGCTATGTACATCAGAGGGGTGCTATTAACGTTGTAGATTTGAACATTTATCATGAAAAAGTGTCTGACAGGTGGCAATAAAGTTTCTTGTTCTACCAAAATCTGAACTTTATGATAATTTTCCAGTAGATACTAGAAAAATATCTTAAACAAGGGGTATTTTTTTCTAATTTGCCCACAGGTAGCCCTACATCGGCCACGGTGACTTTCTGCTACACTGGCAGGAAACAGAGAGGGAGCTTAAGAACCGAAAGGAATAATGGTTAGTAAGTTCTTACACAATAACTCTTAAACAACATATGCCTCAGTGAGTTTTTGGCAAGTGCTGAATTCTGCTTGGTTCCTCGCTGAATTTTCTGGTGACTGTTGTTGACTGAAGTGTGACCTGGTATTACGTGGGGGAAATTCTGAAGCTGGATTAGTTTTCAGATTTAACCTAGTTCTGCATAGACATGAGTCACATGGGGGGCTTCAGGTAGAGTAAACATTTTTTCCTCAAATTTTCCATATAATCTAGGCTGGAGTTGCATTTTACTTTGTGGGGATTAGATCCCAAACCAGAGTGAAAACCGGAAGAGTCAAAGTTAACCTGGAAGATTTTTGCTTCTGTCCATGAAGGATTAAATACTACAGAAACTGCCCTTCTACCATTAAGGACTAGAAAACCAGACAAGATATTTGGAACAACAGTGTTCAGACGTTGGACAACAGGAAGCGCAGGATTGGAATCACTGAGAGAAGGGAAAGAAACAAGGGAAGCATTATCTGTGCTCCAGCTCACGGTTGGGAGGGATCACTGTCCTTCACGGACCGATGTCCAGTGTCTTCGTACATTTACTCTGGTCAAATCACTGCTGCTGTTGTTATTGTTTCAGGTGAGAGAGTAAATCCAGTCTCTGTTACTTCATCGTGGCTGTAAGTAAAAGTCCTAGAGGCTCCTCTAGATTTGCCCTGACAAAGCTTAAAAAAAAAATGTTGAAAGGATCCTACTGATCTTCAAATAACTTAACAGCATGTCAGAACAAAGCTCAAAACTCTTTAAGAATACAACAAAATCTAGCATCCAACAACATAAAATTCACATTAACTGGCATCAAATAAAAATTATCAGGCATGCAAAGAAGCAAAAAAAATATAACCCATACCCAGGAGAAAAATCAACCCATAGAAACAGATCCAGAAATGATAGGAGTAATAGATTTAGTAGACAAGGAACTTAAAATAGCTATTATAAATCTTACAAATATTTTCCAGGATATAAAAAAAAGCATGAGCCTGAGGAGGTGATAAATGAAAGATAACTACTTTTAAAAGAACTAGACACTTGGCCATGCACAGTGGCTCACACCTGCAATCCTAGAACTCTGGGAGACTGAGGCAGGAGGATCACTTGAGGCCAGGAGTTCAAGACCAGCCTGAGCAAGAATGAGACCCGAGTTTCTACAAAAAATAGAAAAATTAGCCAGGCATGGTGGTGCATGCCTGTAGTCTGCTGGGACTACTCGGGAGGCTGAGGCAGGAGGATCACTTGAGCCCAGGAGTTGGAGGTTGCTGTGAGCTGTAATGACATGGGGACTTGGATTCTAACATTGATGCTTCCATAGGCTGGCTATATGACCCTAGACAATACCTCCTGGAGCTGATGACATCCTCTCTGATACTCCCTCCTTCCTTCTCTTCTGTCTCTTTCTCATCCTGTGAGTTCTATATCCTAAATACCTCTTGAACTTGTCTACATGTTTCCATCTCCACCACCCAATCATCTCTCCCCTAGACGATGGCAACCAGTCTTTCAGACTCCCGTCCTAACCATGCCCCACCACAATACATTCCCCCACGACATAGCCAGAGAGAATCATGCCTCTCTCATGGCCTTTGGCTGCCCCCGGGATAAAGTGCACAGTTCATGTTGCACACTAAAGGCCTTCTTGGGGCAAGTCTGCTCCCCCCCTGCCTGCCCCCTAGAGCCTCTCCTGCAACCACCTTCTCTTCCCTCATGTCTCTGCTCGTACCCTTTCACCTGGAGGCTTCCTGCCTGGACCATATTCCCCAGTGACTTTTTATTCAGTTAATAGCTGATTCTCCAATAAGTTCTCAGCTTAAACACCGCTTCCTCAGGGAAGACTTTCCTGCCCCCCGGGTCCCTCCCCACGACTCAGTTAGGTGCTGCTCCTGCTCTCCTGCTATGTGCTCTCATAGTTCTCTGATTCCATTTATCTTACATTATTGTAAATGCTTAATCGTCTCTCCCCATCCCACCCTCTGTGCCTGTTCCCCGTCGTATCTGGCACCTAACCCAGTGCCTGGTTCTAAAAAGAATGAATGAATATTTATTCCACATAATATATTCTATCTCTGCTCCTTCCATTCCAACCCCAGAGTCCTGTTCTAGGCCATGGTTCTCTCACACCTGTATTTCCGAATCAGCCTCCATATGCATAAGCGTCTCCTTGATCTAATCCACGCTGCTCACTGCAGCAAGAACCATTGTCTTCAAGCATCATTTTGATCATATCACTCCCCTTCTTGGAAGCCTACAATAGCTCCAATTGCCTCTTGAATTAAATTAAAACTCCTAATCATGGGCTTCAAGGGTCCCTACCAATTAGTGGGCTCCCTTCCCCCGCACCTCACTGCTGTCGTCTTTTCTCAGGCCCGTGAGCATGGCTTCCCTGCTGCCCTGCAAATCTGCTCCATGTCCTAAGCCTGCCCCTGTGGCACTCTCTTCGCCTTTTTCAGCTTTCTCTCCTCTCTTTCTCTCTCCCAAATCATATCCCTTCCCCTCCTTTAAAAATCTTGCTCAAGAATCATTTCCCTCATGAATCCTTCCTAAATGAGCTCCATGTGGTTTTTTCCTTTCTATCGTAGCTGGTTTTCTTTTTTTTTTCTTTTAATTTTAAAATTATTTTCTTTTAAAAATTATATGTACTTTAATATCTTTCTTTTTTATTTATTTTTCCCATGGATTTGCTTATTCTGGATATCGTAACTGGTTTTCAAGTGTGTAGAATATATGTGCTTATATATGTGCTGTGAGTATCCCATGCCCTGTGGCTTCTGCCAACTTATTTTTTGGTACTGTTTGCCCTTTTAGGGTCCAGCAACTCCAAGGACAAAGATAATGTCTTTTCATCGCTCGTGACTTCCTGTGATTCTCAGGTGCAACAGAGATGGAGAGAAGAACTGAACATGGGAATTTCTAAAGGAAACCCATTTTCCTTCAGGTTTCCCAGACTAGACTTTGGGTCAGTCTGACCAGGTACAGCCTCATCTGAGCTGTTGACAGTCTGATCTTAGCATCCCATCGTGGGGTAATCTTAGTGTGGTGGTGAGGAGGGGGGACAAAAACAAATATTTCTGAGTGCCCACCCTGTGCTGGACACTGTGTGAGGAGTTTTATGTATGATATTTCATTGATGCCTCCCAAAAAGCTGATGAATTAGGAATTACCATTCCTGATTTAGAAGTACATTAGGAATCCAAGAGAATTTGTATAATCTGCCCTTGTCACTGATCCAGGTCTTTCTGGTTCCAAGAAACATTTTTTGGCCGGGCGAGGTGGTTCACACCTGTAATCCTAGCACTCTGGGAGGCCGAGGTGGGTGGATCGTTTGAGCTCAGGAGTTCGAGACCAGCCTGAGCAAGAGCGAGACCCTGCCCCTACTAAAAATAGAAAGAAATTACATGGACAACTAAAAATATATACAGAAAAAATTAGCCAGGCATGGTGGCGCATGCCTGTAGTCCCAGCTACTGGGGAGGCTAAGACAGGAGGATCGCTTGAGCCCAGGAGTTTGAGGTTGCTGTGAGCTAGGCTGACGCCACGGCACTCTAGCCCGGGCAACAGAGTGAGACTCTGTCTCAAAAAAAAAAAAAAAAAAAAAACCACAACAAAAAAACATTTTTCTATTCTCACAGTAGTGAAGAAATGTTTCAGAACAGAATGCCCCAATTATAAACCAAAATCAGGACACCTAGGCCAGGTGAGACGGCTCGTCCCTATAATCCCAGCACTTAGGCCAAGGTGGAAAGATAACTTGAGGCCAAGAGTTTGAGACCAGCCTGGGTCACATAGCAAGACTCCATCTCTACAAAAAAAAAAAAAAATTAGCCATGCATGGTTGTAAGCACCTGTAGTCCCAGCTACTTGGGAGGCTGAGGCAGGAGGATTGTTTGCACCCAGGAATTCGAGCTTACAGTGAGCTATGATCGCGCCATTGTACTCCAGTCTGGGTGACAGAATGACATCTTGTCTCTTAAAAAAAAATCAGGACACATGCTCTGACCATGGTGCCTGTACCACTTTGAGTCTGAAGACAGTGGTTACTAGGCCCGTACCATGTGGCTCTGCTGACCCTGTTTGCTTGTGTAGCCCTTGTGAGTTAGGCTCTTCCCATAAATGATTAATTTTAAAATTTTAGTTGAACATTCCCTTAAAAATTTGAGGAAAGCCATGGAATCTCTCCTCAGAAAAGTACATGAACATATGAAATTTATGTACAATATCAGGGTGTCTGGAGATACTCCTTCCCTTACTTTTATCTATGGGGCTCCTTTAGACCTGGGGTCTAGAGCCCCTGGTTTACAGAGAGAACATGTTCTCCTTACACCTTTCCTATTTTACAGAATCCAGAACCCATTACAAGTACATTTTTGAGGACTCTTGAGTCAATATTAGTTATGTACCTGTTTCAAATGATGGGCTGTGTCAGTCAAGAGTTATTTAAAAATGCAAAGTCTAGCTTTAAAATGGAGACCTAAAAGGAAACCTAGGGGTTGAAAAGAGGCTAGAGAAGGGGCTTTTGAGAAAATAAATGGAATGATCCTTTCTTCTGGTTGTGCCCGTATCAATCTTTGTTCCCTTTGGTTAGTTAGTTTTAATCACAACACCTTTATTTCCAGATGGGCTTTCATCGTGGTTGTAGTTAATACTCTTATTCTGTTTCAGCTTAAATTTTTAAAGCACTGTGCCAGAGACTGCTCTATGCATCTCCTTTGCAAACAGTAAACTCATTTTCCTGGAAAACACTTCCCTTTGTAGTTGAGGAGAAAGGAAAAAAGAAAAACCTGGAGTCTTTTGGGAAGCTGTTCGAGGCAGAAGAGTGCCACCTCTCGGTGGAGAGATGGAAGGGGCTCCTTCTCAGGCCACTTTTAACTGGGACAGGAAAGAGACCAAGCGGAAAGCCTGTGATTCCTCTAAGGTTGTTTGCAACATTTGGGGTTGTAAAAATGTGCGTTTTTCTGAAAAAATGGTCTTGAACGTTCATTAGGTTCTCAAAGAGTTATTTGCTTGTGAAAGATTAAGGTCCATAGGGTTGGATCTCTGTTTTCTCAAAGTGTGTGAGGTCAGAAGAGTACTAGGGAGCTTGTTTAAAACTCAGATTCCTGGGCCCCACACAAGATCTTCTGAATTAGAATCTCCAGGGGTGTAGCCTGGGACTCTGAATTTTTAACAATTTCCCAGGTGATTTGGTGAAATTTCTGAATTAGCTAGGAGGTTTGAAATGTTCAACATCATCTGTTGGAATAAGATTGACAATTATAGTATAGGGAAGGGCATACATTTACCCAAATAGGCCTGGGTCCAAATCTCAGCTCAGCTACTTGCTAGCTATGTAGCTTTGGCAAATTTTGAATTTTGCTGATGCTTAATTCCTTCACCTGTAAATATGGGGCTAAATAATTTATCTGTCTTGAGATAATATTGCCTAATACATAATAGGAGTCCAAGAAATATTATTTATTGGTCATAGCTTCTCTTAAACACTGAATATTCCCCAAACTCTCCAGGTCCACGGTTTCTTTGTCTTTTAAAGTGCTTTGTGAGGCTCCCCGCCTCCCCCATCAAGTTATTGTTAAACAAAACGAAACAGGTTAATCATTTTCTACATTGAATCACCAGCCATGTATAACGGTTTTATTATGCCATCAAATATACCTGAACCATAAACTATGGATTGAAATTCTCTATGTCTCAACCTAACAGAAAAATAAGCAATATTAGCATTCTGCAGGCTCTACCACGCTGCAACTCTCTCTGTAGGCTAAGAGCAAGTGTAGCAAATACAAAGTGTAAACACCAGTATTTACAAACAAGGACAAAGTCTTCCATTACCCTATATGCTTAATAGTCACATTATTGGGAGTGTTTGATTTAATTGAACATCTACTCACTAGTGTGTCTCCAGAAGCAAACAGCAAAAAAGAGAAAAGAAAAACTTCCTATTCTTATAAAAACAGTTGTAAAATCCTATGTTTGGTATGAACCCCCCATCCCACTCCCATGCACTCCCACTGAACAGTTGTGAGCAAATTCCTTCCTTCTGGTGATTTTGCCACTCTATTCTGCCACAACTCACAACTGTTATGTTTTCTGCCACCCAAAAAGCATTTACACAAATATCCAGTTTTACATACCGAAGAACATTTACCTTGGCTCAAGATGTACGCAGAAAATCTAAAGGAAATACAATGCCTAAATAAAAACAGCAAACTCTACTAATTCATTTTCACACAGAGTAACCAAAGTTTCCATTTGTTTACCTAAGGAAACTAAGAGTTTGTCTCTGGTGACATTTTCGAGTTTAGACATTTATTTTAGTCACTGGTAGAAGAAGATGTGTTTGTAGGATAAGAAATTGTGGCTCTGTGAAGAACTGGTATTTAAGAGGTAGAAGGCAGTGGTATGCTTAACCTTAAATTTATCATTTTGGCTGGGCAAGGTGGCTCAGGCCTGTAATCCTAGCACTTTGGGAGGCCAAGGTGGGAGGATTGCTTGAGGCCAGGATTTTGAGACTAGCCTGAGCAAGAGCAAGGCCCCATTTCTACAACAAATAGAAAAATTTGCTGGGCGTGGTGGTGCATGCCTATAGTCCCAGCTACTAGGGAGGCTGAGGCAGGAGGATCACTTGAGCCCAGGGATTTGAGGTTGCAGTGAGCTATGATGATGCCACTGCACTCTAGCCTGGGCAACAGAGCGAGACTCTGTCTCCAAAAAAAAAAAAAATTTTTATTGTTTTATCATTCTTTAATCTATTTACCAAAATCTTGAATGGGATAATCTCAGATTTTATATTCCTTGATTGCCATCTGCTGGTGGTCCTCCATACTAGAAAATAAAAATTGCCAGGAAGACTGCAACAACTTGGTTATCAGTTGATTTAATTAGTTCTTGCAACCCCAGAGAGAATATTTTTGATGCCCACAAGGACACAGGAGAGTCAAAGGCAAAGTGAAGGAGACACATTAGGTAATGGTAACAATAGCAATTATAACAGCTAACTTCATTCACTCAACAAATATTTATTGAGCATCTACTATCATCTAGATTCTGGGAATACAGAGACAAACAGGACAGATAAAGTCTCCGATGTCATGGAGATTCTATTCCAATGGGGGAGACAGTAAGCAAATAAGTCAACATGCTATCAATATCAGGTAGTGCTGAGTATTACTCAGAAAAATAAAGCAGGGCAGGGGACTAGAAAGTAATAGCAGAGAGAGGGCACTATTTTATTAATAGATAAGGAGGCCTGAAAAGGCCTTTAGGAGGTGACATTTACATATAGACCTGAACACAGTAAATTTCGTTGATTATTTCTCTCCGGAGGCCCTGAGCCAACAGTTTTATATGCAGCATATTATATAATCCTCTTAACAACCTATAAGGGAGATACTACTATTGTCCGCATTTTTCTGATGAACAAATTGAAGATGAGAGAGGTGGAGCTGGTATTCAAACCCAGGCGGTGTCCTTTTACATCACTTTATAACTTTTCAAAGCTCTTTCATGCAAATGGGATAACATATGTAGAAATGCTTTGTGGAAGATAAAGTACTATGCAAATGTCAGTAATTATAAGGATTTTAATGGAATCTGATTTGACCTTCATGGCATCCCTGTAAGAGAGATAAGGTGTGTCATATCATATCATTCTGTTGACAGAAAACAAACGTGCACAACAGTGAAGTGCAAAGTAAGTGACTTGTCCAAGGCCACAAAGTTAGTGAATGGCATATTCAGAACTAGAACCTGTTTCTAAGGAGCACTGTTTTAAAGTTTTGTACTTTTATCTCTTGAGATGATAAATTATACGAAGTATTTTTCTTGCCAAACTTATTTCCAAGTACGTTAATCATTAGAGTTAAAAACAGGTTAGTGTTCATGAATAAGTCTTTGAATTCTCCTCCTTCTGTGTCTTCAATTCCACTCACTCCTTCTCCTCCCTATCTTTTCCCCATTCCCCAACACTGACTCACCCTCACGCACACTCCAGGAATTAGGGAGGAGCTGTCCAGGCTTCACATTCCAAGGCATTTGTTCTTTTAAAAGAATGAGATCATTAGCTGCAAAGACAGAGAGTCAGAGTGCAGTTACTAGGAGAAATATGGATTTCTGAAGGTGATCAGACAGTATTTGAACATCACCCTTCAAGGTGATTAGATGTGCTTGATTTTAGATGCTCTAGGTCAGAGGCAACGAGCAACATCCCCAAATGTAATACCCATTAAGAATAAATGGTAGCCTTTATTCTTCTCCCCATCCATGGGACCAGAGTTTGGCCCCTTTCTGGCCACTGAAGGCCAATGCTGGAGGTTGCGAGATTGTAAGATTTCAGAAAACCCCACAGTTGGGATTTGGCTTGTGAATGGTGCCGGTTATGGGGCCGAAGGATGCTTACCTTAAACCATCCCCACCTCAACCTCCATCGCCAGTAAAGCTTGGTGCTGGACTTCTTTCCTAAATTTTTGAGTAAATGACTGCTTAAACTTTCTGTAGGGATTGGAAGTTGTACCTAAAAACAAGGAGTTTCTCAGGAGAAACCAGTAAAAAAAATATAAATAAATAAATAATAAAAACAAGAAGGCCCCTTGGCAATTGGTGCGGGACCCTCATGACTAACCAGCAGGGGTGAGTTCTACAATGTTCCACCCAGGAGAGCAGCTAGAGTTATCCCATGAGGGACAAAAAACAGAGGGGCTAAGAATATGTTATATAAACATGGTAAAGTCATTTTAAAGGAAAAAAAAAAAATCCACCAATCAATTTTCCCTCGATATCCTCCATGCCACTTCCTCCACTCTCATTCCTATTCCCCACGGAGCAGTGCAGAGGCTGCACCCTTCTCTTCCCCGTCTGCTTCCCCTTCTGATCCCCGCAAACTCGCTGCCCCCATCCCAACTACTCCAGTAAAACTACTCTTGATAACGTCACCCACCGATGGCATCCATGCTCCAAAAAACTAATAGACCAGCATTTCCTGCAGATATAGAAGGAGGGAGAATTCAAAGTCTTATTTATGAATGCTAAGCTGTTTTTAACTCTAATAATTAACGTACATATAAAGTGCATTTTGTCAGAACACTAGACCCTCATCGTGCCCATTTTTTAAAAACGGAGGCAGTGGTCTATTAATTTGGGAAACCTCACCTGCCATACCTCATCTTAAAGATTACAGGCCTGTTAACCTATCAAGGATTTGGGAGTGTGCTTCAACCCCCTCTCTCTTTCCTTATTGTCTCTCTGCCTGATTCCAGTTTAGGATCCCTTCATCTGACACCCACAGCGAGGGGTGGGTCGCAGCAGCTATAACGTGGTGTGTATGACAGCTCACTTACTTCTTAGGTTCACTCACTGGAGATAGGACTGTATATCTGAAGCACCCTGGGCTGCCCTCACACTGGTGTTGGAACTCACACTCTCCAGGCACTGACAGCCTGAGCAAATGAACTTGAAATTAAATATTTTCTCCCTTTTTAATCTTCCTTTCTCCATCCATTATATGAATGATATAGTCATAGAATTTGCCTATAAAGTCCAGATACCTTAGTCCGATCTTCAAAGCCCTTTGCAAACTGGCTCCATCATTATCATATTCATCCTATAATTGGGTGACTTTGCTGGGCCGGAGCTGAGACTCAGATACTCCTGGAGATTGGAGCCTGGTGACACTCTTTGTCTTCGAGCTATTTGCATTTGCTGATTTGTATCAGAACTGAGGAGCCCTCTAGGTAAAATACTTGAACACCGTCCACAATTGGGGCTAAGACATATACAGACATGTCTGATTGACCGGGAGCCTCAGGTGAAAGCCAGGTTTCTGGAACAAGTTGGCAAGAAGAATCTGGTACAGGGAGTAGAATAGCGAGCAGAAGCAGAGATGAACAGCTCTGTCCTGGAGTCAGAATGCCTGGATTCGAAACCTGCCTCTACAGCTTACCACCTGCGTGACCTGCGCACATTACTTAATCTCTCTAAACCTTCTTTTCCTCATGTGGAAAATAGGTGCAGTTATAGTCCCTGCTTCACAGGAAAGTTTGAGGATGAAATGAGCTGAGCTGATGTGAGTACTCAGCAGATGTTCCTGTTATCAGCAACAAGCCTTTATCATCAAGGAGTGGGTAGTGAGCAGAGTGGAGGTCTACTCTGAAACTTCCACTTCCTTTGCATGCTTTGGGGAGAAAATGACTATATGTGTGAGCGGAAGTTTTTGCACCCTGCTGACACGCAGGAACCCTTTCTGTGGGCTTCTCTACCAGTCCCTCTAATCCACTCCCACTCCAACTTCGGAGAATACTGTACTGCCATCATCCAATTCCATACAAACAACATAGGTAACACTTGGGTATATTCATTTTGCAAGATGACACGGATTTTAACAATCAAGATGCAAAGACTCTAGGATTTAGGCAGTGGTAACAGTGTGGTGAGGGAAAGGGTCATGGCCTTTCTGGGTTCTGTTGTAGCCTGAGCCTGCAGGGTTGTAACCTCGTCAGCCACGGCAGACAGCAATGAGAAAGTCCAAGATGGGCAACCAAGAGAGCTTCCCCCCATTACTCGCACAGCTTCTGCATGCAGCTGGAGTTCCGACAGTCTGTCAAGCAGGGTTGGTAGTAAGGAGTAGAGGCAGGTTTGGATCTTAATCTGATCTGGAAGCCCATGGTCGTTTCCTCCGTGCCACTCTGCTTCTCTCCATCTCCCGCTCTGACCCTGTCTTTCAGTATTGTATTGTGCACTCTGAAGTTTAACTTTGACCATTGCACATGTATCTCATCAGTTCGGTCTACCGTTTTTTCCATTTTAATTCCTCAAATACTTTTATGCCATTTGATAGGTTTTATAGCATCCTGCCTACATCATGATTCCCTTCTGTCTTAGTGTGTTTGCCACAGCTACAGACTCTTGCTGCTTTTATCTGCTGACACTGGCTTTGGGGAAGGATCCGCAGCTTTGCTACTCAAATTGTACTTCATGGTCCAGCCGCACAAGTATCACCTGGAGCTTGTTGGAAATACAAAGATCACAGAATCCAGCCTTGACCTGAATCAGAACCTTCATTTTAATAAGATCCCTGGAGAATTCATATACACATTAAAATTTGAGAGGCACTGGTCTATAGCTTTGAGCAGAATCCCTGAAGCCACCAAATTTTGGAGATAGTTCCTGATCCCTTACAGAGCTTTCAAAAGCTGAGAAGCTGCTGGCCTTGTAGATCAAGAGCCCTCAAGATCACCTCATGAGACCTCCCTCTGCCTCCCCAGCACTTAAGCCACCAGTGCTTAAGCAGGATGTAGGTTGTCATGGTGATGGGAGGCAGTTACAATGGGAAGAGACTGTGAAAGGTGCTTCAACATGAAGAGGGGCTTAACTTATATAAATGATTGTTCTGGTTCTAAAATTTGGCTGCCAGTTGGAATCACCTGAGGGAGATTCTGATATAATTGGTAGGGAGTGGCTTAGGTATTGGAAAATTTTTAAGTTCCTCAAGTGGTTTGCACATGCAGTGGTTTGAGGACCACTGAACCATTGTGAATACCTTCTTGATTCAGTTAATATAATTCTGGGGGCTCTGTTGTATTCAAAGATAGTTTTTTTGTTTTGTTTTTGAGAAAGAGTCTTGCTCTGTCACCCCAGGCTAGAGTGCAGTGGCATCATCATAGCTCACAGCAACCTCAGACTCCTGGGCTCAAGCGATCCACCTGCCTCAGCCTCCAGAGTAGCTGGGACTACAGGTGTTTGCCACTACATGCAGCTAATTTTAATCTTTTGTAGAGACAAGGTCTTGCTATGTTGCTCAGGTTGGTCCTGGCCTCAAGCAATCTTCCTGCCTTGGCCTCCCAAAGTGCTGGAATTATAGGTGTGAGACACTGTGCTCGGCCTCAAAGATAGTTTAAAACAGTATTTCCCACACTCCTCTGATTATAAGACTCACCTGGGGTACTTGCTAAAACTACAACTGAGGCACTCCCTCAACTCACTGCCACCCAATCCCCACGGGCCTGGCAGCTGTCATTTTAACCAGCATCCAGGTGCTCTGCTCCTCCTCACAGGGGAGGTTCAGGAAATATTGCTTTCAAAGACGAGCAGATTAGCAGCTCTAAAACCTGCAGCAGTTGCCTGCCTTTGTCATCTTCCTGTTTCTGGAAGGGCACTTGATCTTCACCCATCGGGAACTAAATGGTTTTAAAAGAACAGAAAAATGGTTTCAGCATCATTCTATAGCTTTCTGAAGGGAAATGTTTTCTTATGAGGTGTTTAGGCTGGCTTTAATCTAGAGCCTAACACAGCTCTTGGCACATGGGCTCAATATTTAAGTAAATGAATGAACGAATGGGTACATAACTCTGAAAAGGAGCACCAGAGTGGCTGGAGGAAGGAACCAGCAAGCTGGTTGTGTCCCTGAAGTCCTTACTTTTGACCTGCATGTACACAAATTACATTCACACGTACCCGACCTGTACAATACACTTTGCTTCAGTGAGTTTGACAGACCAACAGCTAAGTTAGAAATTGATTATTCACTGTGCAAAAGGATTATTTGGTTTACAAAATGCTTCCCTAGAGCAATGTGTTTCCCTGATGGGCAGCATCAGTATCACCAGGAAACTTGTTAGACTGAGAAACTCCAGGCGTGGGGCCCAGCCACCTCCGTTTCAACAAGCCTTTCAGGTGATTGTTACGCAACTGAAGTTTGAGAACTGCACCAGAGAAGTTCTTTCCCTGAAAAGCTTTCCACCTGATAATACAAAGAATGTTCAAGAACACACGAAGGTAGGCCGGGCGCGGTGGCTCACTCCTGTAAGCCCAGCAATCTGGGAGGCCGAGGCAGGAGGATCGTTTGAGCTCAGGAGTTCCAGACTAGCCTGAGCAAGAGCAAGACCCCGTCTCTACTAAAAATACAAAGAAATTAGCTGGACAACTAAAAATATATAAAAAAAAATTAGCCGGGCGTGGTGGTGCATGCCTGTAGTCCCAGCTACTTGGGAGGCTGAGGCAGAAGGATTGCTTAAGCCCAGGAGTCTGAGGTTGCTGTGAGTGAGGCTGACACCACGGCACTCTAGCCCAGGCAACAGAGTGAGACTCTGTCTCAAAAAAAAAAAAAAAAAAAAACCACACAAAGGTGACCTTACTTATATTTTCTGATTGAGTACCCCTAGGTATTTTCTGAAGGAAGCACCTTCAGAAAGCTTCCAGACTGTAATTAAATATTTCTTTAATAAAGCATTTTATATATTAGTATATATAATTTATTTATATTTCATATAAATAAATATATAGAATAAGATAGAAAAATATCACAGTACATTGCACATGGTAAGGGTTATACATTTTTTCAGTAACATGCTGAACCATAATGTAAAATAAGTTTATTGTTATGAATAATGATCAAATGAAAGTTTTGAAAAGTACAGATTATATGGGACAGATGCAGAGAGTGTCCCAAGGAAGGGAGGAAAGCCCCTTGAACTCATCAAGTGGGTTCCTGGCTTTGCACAGCAAAGAATTGGAGAGCAAGCCAACTGGCTACAGGAAAGTTTTATGGAGACAGAGACAGACAACAGATTCTATTCTACAGACAGAGGAGGGATCCTTTCCTGAGCAGGAGGGGGGCCCCTCATGGGGCAATGATAATGTTTTTAAATGTTCAAAAACCTCATTGGAAAATAGCCATACATGACCAGCATTGTCTTGAGGTCAGGCCATAAAGTTTAAACATAATCTGCTGCCACCCAAAGGTAAGCACAGTTTGTAAGGCATCCGGCTTAGTAATTCATCCCATCCTCGGGTGGTCCCAGGGAGCACTTGCTGGTGACTTCCTTGTTTGGGGTATTCAGGGTCTGGTATTGGTCAAAATGGCTGCATTTAGGCTCTCTCAGCCTTCTTTTTCTTCCTTATCCCTATGTTAGTACTAAGTCTGGTAGTTGCTTTTCATTCATGACAAAAGAGAATGATATGTAAATAGGCATACAGAAGGGCTAACTATAAGGGTCAAATCAGTAATCCCTGCTATGGAAGGACATTCCTTAGGTTCTAAAAAGGCTCTTTATTTCTGTGGTCCTGATTCAAATTCAGGGAACCCGAGTCTCAGGTTGGTTGTTTTTTTGTTTTGTTTTGTTTTGTTTTCAGATAGGGTCTCACTCTGTTGCTCGGGCGAGAGTACAGTTCCTCAAACTCCTGGGTTCAAGTGATCCTCCTGCCTTCAGTCTGCCGAGTAGCTGGGACCACAGGTGAATACTACTATGCCTATCTAATTTTTCTATTTTTTGTAGAGATGGGGTTTTGCTCTTGCTCAAACTGGTCTTGAGCTCTTGGTTTCAAGAGATCCTCTACCTTGGCCTCCCAAAGTGCTAGGATTACAGGTGTGAGTCACTCTGCCAGGCCTTCAGGTTGATTGTTGTCTGCTTTCTCCCCTCCCCCTCCCCCAGAGTATCTGGGTTTGGGTGAGAGGAGATATAGGCAGACCGGTAGGACGTTTATGCTAGAATACTGGTATGTGTGTGATACCATATTTAACAACTGTTAAGACTAATTCACTTAGCATTTACCCACCAAAGAAATAGACAAAGATCACCCAAATGAGAACAAACAGATGCTATTTATCCAGAGCTTATTATAGCAAGGGATTCTGCCATCATCACTTGTGTTGGCAGAGACTCAAAGCCAGGCAGAGGAGTGGGGAAGCTTTAGAGTGAAAAAAAGGGGAAGGCTTAAGGTATGCTCTGATTGTAGGTTGTTGGCATGGAGAAGCTGGAGGCAGGCTAACTGGAAGCAGGGCATCCTGTGTGATTGGTTTATCAACCATATTTGGCTGGTTGACCCTGATTTAGAAGTAGGGGCAAAAAACTGGGAAACTGGTAGTCATTGACTGAGTCCTGACGGTCTAGGCCAATTGCTGTTGAGGTTGAGGTTTGGCTTCCTGGACTGGCTGCTGTAAGGATTGTGGGTCAGAGTTTTATTGTCATATAATTCTGGCCATTTTCTCACTACCAATCAAAGCAAGGCAACAACTTAACCTGTAGGGCAAGTTTATTCATTTATTTAACACTTGTGCTCTCTTGCTGACTTGTCCAGTGAATCAGAAATTAAAATGAGGGCTGAATCTAGTGAATCTGTAGGTCAAAGTTTCCCTCTCCCATCTGATCAGTTAGCGTTGGCAGGGATGAGCTTACCACACTTGTGTTACCAATGTGCTTTTGCTGGACTGTGTCAACAGAAAAAACCCCAAACTCTGTAAAATAATTTAAAAAGGTTTATTCTGAGCTGAATATGTGTCACCATGGCCCAGGGAGCCACGTCTAAGAAGGCTTGAGCAAGTGGTCTCACCGTGGTTGGGTTACAGTTTGGTTTTACACATTTTAGGGAGACAGGAATTACATGTAAAGTTATAAATCAATACATGGAAGTTATACATTGATTTGACCCAAAAAGGCAGGACATCTTGAAGCGGGGGATTATAGGTTATAGACGGGTTTAAAGATTATTTGATTTGTAATTGGTTAAAGAAATGAAGCTTTGTCTAAAGGCTTGGGCTGTTAAAGTCTGTTAATCAGAGTCAAGCCACAGGACATATACCAATATATATGGACATATACCCAGACTCAAGTGATCTGTTAAGTAAATCCATGGTCTGCAGCTGTGGTTTAACCTTTGTCTTACATGACCTTAGGCTTGTTAATGATTTTGTATCTTATTGTTACAAAAAATAACTCCAAAAGGGACAGGGCATGACTAGGCATGTCTGACCTCCCTTCTTCTCAGGGTTGGCAACTCAGCTTTAAGGTTTTTGTGTGTGTGGGGGGGGTTCCCCTTGGCAAAGAGGGGGTCCATTCAGTTGACTGGGGGGTTGGGGGCTTAAGATTTTATTTTAGTTCACAACTGGAAATGCCCGTTGATGCTGAAATTTCTTGGCTGGTTACCAGACAGCTCTGCAGTGGGTACTCTGAGTTTGTGCTAATCTGATGTCCAGTCCCAGCTGTCATGGCTGATGTCCCATGAAAGCTGGGACATCAGCCATGAGAGCTGGGACTCCTGTCAGCTGAGACTAGAGCTACTCACTTCCCTGGAGTTAGGGGGATATATTAATATTTATGTGGTTTACAATTACTTTCATGTATAGTTGTTACCACTTCCAGGAACACTCCTTCCTGGAGTGCTTGCCCACGGGGACAAACTCATCCAGCTTTGTAACATGAAAAGGTGATACACCTTGATTAATGATATGAATATATATATATATATATATATATATGCATTTTTTTTTTTTTTTGAGACAGAGTCTCGCTCTGTTGCCTGGGCTAGAGTGCCATGGCGTCAGCCTAGCTCACAGCAACCTCAAACTCCTGGGCTTAAGCAATCCTTCTGCCTCAGCCTCCCGAGTAGCTGGGACTACAGGCATGTGTTACCATGCCTGGCTAATTTTTTTTTTCTATATGTATTTTTAGCTTTTCAAATCATTTCTTTCTATTTTTAGTAGAGATGGGGTCTCGCTCATGCTCAGGCTGGTCTGGAACTGCTGACCTTGAGCCATCCTCCCTCCTCGGCCTCCCAGAGTGCTAGGATTACAGGCGTGAGCCACCGCGCCCGGTCGTATATATGCGTATTTAAATATTTATTTTATATTTAGACATGAGATCTCACTGTGTTGTCCAGGCTGGTCTTGAACTCCTGGATTCAAGTGATTCTCCCACTTCAGCCTCCTGAATAGCTGGGACTACAGGTGCATGCCACTACCCTGGCCTTACTGTATGAATATATCCCATGAGGCCTAGCACCTGAAGTATGTAGTTAGTGGAAGAGAAACATTGAAATGCACAGAGTCAGAAACTACTCTGTAGAAAATTCTTCCACTTCTCAGATACTGAAATTGTAAGCAGAAGATTTGATTCTCTCTGTCTTTTTTTCTTAAGAGACAGGGTCTCACTCTGTCACCCAGGCTAGAGTGCAGTGGTGCAATCATAGCTCCCCACAGCAGCCTGGGGGTCCTGTGCTCAGGAAATCCTCTGGCCTTAGCCTCTGAGTAGCTGGGACTACAGGTACATGCCAGCATGCCTGGCTAATTTTTAAATTTTTTGTAAGATGGGGTCTTGCTATGTTGTCTAGGCTAGATTTGATTCTCTTGATTGAGCTTTAATCAAAAAGGCAAATCTCTCTTGGTAGGAATGAACTCAACATGCAGTGTACACAATCATAAGAGTCCCATTTTTTTCTTTTTTCTTGTTTTAATCTTCTCATTAAGTGAGATAAAAAGTCCCATATTTTTAAAAAAATTTGATAGAAATCATGCAAAATAGAATTTATCAGAATCTTTCTGTTTGTAGAACACAAACCTATAGCAGTTATAGTATTATCATAAATAAATATTAAGTTTTATACCTAATTTTATAATTGTAATTTTATATTCTTTTTCTTAATGAGGTTCCTCCCCCCCAAATTGAAACAAGATGAATGATGTTTTCCCTGAAATTTAAGTTTTTTTTTTTTTGAGACAGAGTCTCACTCTATTGCCCTGGGTAGAGTGTGGTAGCATCATCATAGCTCACAGCAACCTCAAACTCCTGGGCTCAAGCAATTCTCCTGCCTCAGTCTCCCAAATGTTTGGCTCTTGCTCAGGTTGGTCTTGAACTCCTGAGCTCAAGTGATCCTCCCTCCTCAGCCTGCCAGAGTCCTACAATTATAGGAGTGAGCCACTGGCCTGAAGTTTAAGTTTTTATCCCTATTGAGAATTTTTTTTCTTCTTAGTCAAATATGTACCTTTGGAATTGCCCATAGTAAACTCTTACATTTATTTATCACTATTCTCCCAAGTTATATTTTGATCTGGCTAGGACATTTCATTAAGTGCTATTTTATGGCTTAATGTATGATATCCATAGTTATTTTTTTATTAAGCAATTTACATATGTAGGTATCTTAGTCTGTTTGTGCTGCTATATCAAAATATCTGAGACTAGATAATTTATAAAGAACAGAAATTTATTTCTCACAGTTCTGGAGGCTGGGAAGTCCAAGATCAAGGCAGGTTTGGTGTCTGGTGAGAACCATGGTCTCCACTTCTAAGATGGCACCTTATTGCTGCATCCTCCAGAGAAGAGGAACTCTGTGTCCTCACACCGCAGGAGGCAGAAGGGCAAGAGAGCCAGACACTGAACACTGAGAGCAGCCGCTTTCATAAGGGCTTCATCTCATTCATGTGGAGGAGCCTCATAGCCTAACACCTCTTAGAGGCCCCACTTCTTAATACTATGACATTGGCAATTAAGTTTAAGCATCAGAATTTTGGAGGAGACACATTCAAATCATAGCAGTTGGTAATGCATAAAATTAATTAATAAAGACATGACCTAAGTTCATTGCTGCATCTTGACAATTGGCTTTAGTACAATAAATTCTCTGGTTTGGAATCACAAAACTAGGAATAGAAGAACAATATTAACAAGTCCAATATACTCATGAAAAGAGAGAAGTCAAAATACAAACCTGCTCCCAATAGTAAAGGAAAACCACAGCCCTCAATTCTTCTTTGAGAACCGTTTTCATGGATTAAAAGTTGACTTTAATCTACTTTTACTGTCTTTCCAAATCATACCTCCCTCTACATTTGCTCCAGATATGAGATTGTGGTTTTGTTGGGTTGGAAGGGCCTTAGTGGGTTAGGAAATGAAAGGATTGCAATGATCTAGTACCTTTTACTTAGTCAAAGTTGCAACATGTATGTCATGATTTGAAATTTCAACTGGAATAATGTGGAAGATTTTTATAGATCATGTGTTGTACAAATGTTTTGTTCATGTTACTGTTGACATTATGATGGTGACAACTTTTCATCACTATTAAGGAAAAATAAAAAAGAATTGGTCGGAAGAGATTTAGCCTCTTAATGAAAAAAATCCTGATTCTAAAACATGGTCATGAGGAGTTTAACATTATAGATGATTTGGTAGGTTTTGGCAGTAAAGGTTATGGTCTACTGTATCATGGGGGAAGGGGGAGAAGACTGGAAATAATTGCATGTACTTATTTAATAATTCAGTTCCTTCCAGTTTCAGTGCAGTTGACACCATTAAGCAGATAATTGAATAATGTTGATTATGGCTACACAAATGTACTTTGGTATGTATAAATGTAAGTCAACACCAGCAGTAAAAGGGTAAGTTATAATGAAAAAAAGAATTACTCTAAAAAAAAGCAAATTATGAAGAGGAACCTAAAAATAGTCAGGTTTTCTATCCTTGAGAGGAAATGTCTACCTAGGAATTAAAATGAAATAGATTAAGATATTCAATTACAGATACATGAAAAGACAATACTAAAATGCCTTTTAACATGTGCCATTAGACTAAGGACAAGGTGTGTTTGTAGCTCTTCTTCTTCCATGTTCATTTGCTTTTATTAAATATTTTACTAAACCGATCTCTTGAAATAATTGTATTAGGTTAAAAACATCACTATGAATCAGAAATTATGATGAAATTAAAGGGTATGGTTTAGATTTGCTTTGGAGAATATTTGAATGGTCTGATTTTATCTGTGTTCAGTAATGTTAAATTCTAGAATAAAATGCATTTATGCTTTGAAAATAGAAGACATGGTTTCAAATCTTTAATATACTTTGGTAAAAAAATTTCATATTTTAGATTGGTCTGGGGTCTAGCAAATTAATGTAATTTGTTCAAATTGTTATTTTGTGGTTAAGTTTGGTTCAAACCACTCTTACGCATGACCTCAAAGCTGCAGTGAAGAGATTACTCCTGCAGAAAGTCAAAAGGGGAATATTTATCATCAATAATTTATATTGTCACAATGTTATAAAACCAATGTATTAACTTTACACAAATGCTGAGTAAAACATAATTGGAGTAATAAAAAAAAAAACAGTTCAACATTATTAAAGCCTAGGAAGACTTAATAACAAATTCAACAAATTTAACATAAACAAAAGGAACTTCAGGATCCTTCTCACTTCAGTTGAGTCAAGTTTGTGACTAATTTGTTTCTGCAGCAAGGCAAGTTGTTCATTCCGGGTCTATCAGTATTGGGTGATCACAAAGCTTTGTTGACTTCACAGTCCACTCTTTGCTTCACTTCTCTGTTTTATTTTCCCCCTCTGATGTAGTCTTTGGGAACTTTATACACAGGAGAGTGAGGGGAGAAATGAAGAGAAAACGATTGTTAGAAATTTCCTTTCAAAGTGGGTAGACAGGAAATTTGAAAAGGAAGAGAGAATACATGTGAACATAATCTATTATGAAGGAAAGAATTACTGATTATGATAAATACTAGTTTTAAAGACATGAAATAAAAGAGTATAAGCGACGAGATTTCTCCTCTGACAATGGAAGCAATATTGGACGGCATTTAGTTAATAAAGTCTTAAAATGAGTCTTCAAAAATATTGTGGAATATTTGGCATTTGCATACTACATATTTTTTCCTTTGAAAAGCATTCTCACAATTATTCCCTTTAATCTCCACAACCAGGGTAGGGTATCCTTTTGACCCACAGAGGGAGGGGCAATGGAGAGGCTGCGACAGGCTCCAGCCAAAGCTGCTGCTGGACCGGACCGTGGGGTGGTTCGGGAGGTCAGCTCACAAGCTCCGCTGCCAGCCCGGCTGACACCGGCCTCTGGGATCCCACAGCTCGGGAAGGCAGAGGCTCCCGAGAGCGCCTGCTCCCCTGGCCGTCCCTTTCCGAAGCGCAGGTTTCTGCCCACAGCTCGCGGGAGTGCCAGCGGCTCTAAGGAAATGCTAAGGTCCACGGCGATGTAGTGGACAAGGGCACCGGCTTTGTGGTGTCAGAGTGATCTGGGTTTGAATCTCCAGACCTTCTCTTACTGTGCGTGACCTTGGGCAATCTCTCTGAGCCTCAATTTCCTCATCTGCAGAGAGGGCATGCTTAACTTTATGCCATGGAGTTTACTGACGATTAAACGATACAAAGCAATAGAGGTCTTAGCCTACCGCCCGAGCCGTAGGAAGTGCTAGTTCACTGGTGGCTGTTAATATTAGCCGCTCTGGGATGGGTAGGGCGCCATCTGTACGGGCTTGGTAAATCTGCATCTGCAAAATGGGCGCAGCGGAGATCGCAGTTGTTTAATAGCAAACACAGCTACTAAATGACACTTCCCCGACTAAATGACACTTGTTGCCAAAATGTGGGGGCTGGAGGAACCGATCCGGAACCTAGGGAAATAGGATCACCCAGGGCAATTAACCGAGAGGGCAGGACAGGGTGGGGTAGGGATGGGAGAGAGAGGGAGGCAAGGAAGCCTCAGCTCTGCTCCGAATAGCTCGGACCCCAGTTGTAGCCAGGTGAACCACCCTCGCGCACTGCTGGGCGCGAAGCCTCCGCTGGGACCCTACTCGCAGGATCCGGCCTGGGTCTCTGGGGAGAAAGAGCCGAGGAGAAAGGGGGAAGGACTCTGGGATTAGGGGCGGGGCCCCGGGGAGGGCCTACAGGAGCTCGGGGGCGGGGCTGCGGCCTGGGGGCGGGGATGAGGGCGGGGCCTCTCCGAGTTCCTCGGCTGCGCGCGCCACGTCGCCCTTAGCGAGCTCGCGGGGGACAGGCAGGGGGAGGGAAAAAACCGAGTGGGGCGGGAACTATTTCCTCTCGCGATAGCTAGCGACGGCAGCGGCGGCGGTGGCGGCGGCGGCGGCGTGTCCGTGAGAGTAGCGTGGGGGCGGGGAGGAGAGGCGGCGGCAGCGGCGTCCGAGCTACGCCACACAGGGTCCGGGCGTTGAAAGCCGGAGGGCAGAGCGGGGTCGTGGCGGCGGCGGAGAAGAGCGGGAGGAGGAGGAGGGGGTGCCATGGCCGGGCAGCAGTTCCAGTACGATGACAGTGGGAACACCTTCTTCTACTTCCTCACCTCCTTCGTGGGGCTCATCGTGATCCCGGCCACATACTACCTCTGGCCCCGAGACCAGAATGCCGGTGAGTCCAGCCGGCGGCTGCCCGCAGAGCCGGGCAGGCCCCGCCAGTGCCGCCGGGCCCTGCGGCTCCCGCCCGCCCCGGCGCAGCCCAACCCAGCCCGAGGTGTCCAGGGTGACACCAACCGCGCGTCCAGGCCTCTAGTCTAGGCGTCCGCCGCTGGCGGGGCCCGGGCTCGGCGGTGTTTCCTTCGGTGCCTCTCCACCTCCTTTCATTGTCCTCCTCAGGAGTTTCGCTTCGCACCGTCTTCCCCATTGTTCTGGATGCTCTTTGCAGCCTCTTCTTGCCTCTTTTGTCTTCTCTGCCTCTGCTTTTATTGGGTATTTTTCTTTATGGAGGGAGCGGGATGGGATGGGGAGGATGGGAATTGGGAGGTGAGAGAAGAGTTGGTAAAGGAAGAAACTGAACGTGCAGGCACAACTCTGAACCCTCCTCCCCAAACCACGATCCTCCTGCGCCCGACCCTTTTTTCCCTGTTGCAGCTGTTAAAGATGTCTTTGGGCACCGTGTGCGCTGGGTGGCATGTTGAGGACTCCAACTGAGCTCACCAACCGCCCACCCCCGTCACTTCCTCCGTTGCTTTTTCATTTGTTCACTCACTGTGGGGGTTGGAAGCAATGCCGCTATTCCTCTTAGCAAAAATAGGCTTTTTCTCTATTTCCTTTTCTTTGGAGTTTCCTGTTTATGACAGAAAAAGTGCAAGTATGAAGGATTAAGTTTCCTTTAATTAACGTTGTAGGTAGTTGTGAGGTAGCTGGTCCATTTGCGTTTAGTTCTAAGTCTTTTCACACTTCACAGCATCGGAGTAGAACACAAAATAACATAGATTCTTTTCATACTTAATTTTATGTTTGGGTAATGCTTGGATTCCATTTGTTGCACTCTACTAGGACATATGGCAGGTGATATTCTTAAAGCTGATGAAACTGTGAGGGCCTAATTGGTTATTTACAGTAGTGTTAACAGTTAGGGGTAGGTTTTGAGTATTAATATTTAGGGAAAACTTTATTTCTCAAGAGCTATGCTAACTTGCTTAAATATCTTTTCTTAAATTGGCTATGGTGGTGTTCTAGGTTGTCCAGGTTATACACTCTACTTTGGGGAGATTGTTAACAGTGAAGCATTGAATCAGCTAAGAACTTGTTTTGATTTTAGGCGGATTCAATGCCTTGTAACATTCTTGAGTTGGAATGGAACTAAAACAAACTGTCATTTTGTAGAGCTGACAATAAGTTTAAAAATCCATTAGATGCAAAAATTTGCCCAAAGTTACCAGTCTTGTTTTCTCATTCTGTGAGTAGTTTATGAAATGTGGTGTTTAGACTGTTGTGCCTTATTTCCTAAGTGCATTTAAATTATGTGAGTTCTCTGAACAGTGGTTGTGTGTAAGTAATGAAATCTTATTACTATAATGGTTTCTCTTATCTGCAAAACCTAGGCCATTCTTCTGGTAATTGTATTTAGAATTAAAAGGGTCCACTTTTTAGTACAGTAGTTTATTTTCACTTATCACCCATTTGTGTGTGCAGTTGGTTGTGTAGAAGACAATGGAGAATTAATTGGGAGAGTAGGTTTGCTTAAAATATGTTTTGAGAAGCTGCTGTGATTTCAGAAATTAGCCATCATTTTAATGTACACTGGGTTTTTGAAATCTGAAAGTTGTATTTTCATGCTGGGCTTTGTATTATAAAATTCATCTGACAACTTATAGGTAAGTCATACTGAGTCTCTCCAGCATTTAGGCGGTGGTTGGAGAAGTGGTAATAGTTTAGTTGGAGGATATTAATACTATTTCTGAGTCATGGACTTCAAATGTTACTTTATTTAATTCTCTTAAAAATGCAATGAGGTATTAATACTATTATGCCCATTTTACAATTGAAGAAACTGGGGGTTAGAGTATACATAATAGTTGAAGGGTCCTATTTGTCTTATTCTCTTAGCTGTTTGCAAATTGGCTGAATAAGATGAATAATTTTTCAGACAATTATGGACAAAAGCTCTGTTTAAAATGATAACGTGGAGTTTAGGTTTCCTTAGAACAGTGGTTCTCACCCTGGCTACACATTAGAATCACTTGGGGAACTTTTAAAAGCACTTGTACCCATCCCCAGATATTCTGATTTAATGGTATGGAGTGGGTGCTATGTGTTGGTGTTTTAAAAGGACCCTCTATGATTCTAAATTGTTTTTGTATTTGAGAAGTGCTGCTTAGAGGAGAACTTCCTTAGGAATGGTGTTTTGCTGGAGTTGTCATTTTGGGAGGTGGTATGTTTGTTTTGGTATGTGCTCTCTGCTAAAAACAAAAAAATTCAAAAAACTAGTATCTTAGCCTTTTTGTTTTACAAAGCTAAGAAGCACTTACTGTGGGACAGTGCTGTAAAGTTTTGGTAGTGGAAAGCCACATGTTTTTGTCAAAACAACTTTAATGCTATGGGTTTATAACCAATTTATCATAGTCATGTATTAATGGCTCTCAAAGTATTTACCATTGTGCTGTGATTGGAGCCCTGTGTACTTTGGATATCCTTAACACTTTGAAATAATTGCACATAATTACTTTAGTACTACCCAACTTTGTTATTGCCCACAGTACAGTAACCTTTTGTGTGCACTGCCCACTTTGTGCTTTCTTGGTTCCTGTTGAAGTTGGCTTTGCCTGGGGCTTTTAAAATGACAAAGATTCTTAAGGCTTATATGTAATTTTGATCTGACCTTTATTCTTAAGTGCATGATTTTGTTTATTACTCCTTTCACCTAGAATAGAAGAATGATTGCTTTACACATTGTTTATTGTTAGGCTCTCATTAAAATATTCGACAGGAGAAAGTAACTGCCTGTAATCATTAGAATTTCAGATGATTGAAAACATAATTTTATTCTTTCCATCGGTTGAAGATTATAGATCTTTTGAATTGAGAAAAAATATATCATCATTTTTTCCAAGTTTTTGTTTGGTGTTTGACTCCTTAACCTTTGGGGCTTGACCTTCCTTTTTTATAAAACTATAAATAATTTGACTCTACTCTTTGACCTTTTTAAAAGTTGTCTGGTTTTGGAACCTAGCTCTCTGCAGCTTACTGATTTTAGACAAGTTATTTAACTTTGTGTTTCAGTATACTCATCTGTAAAATAGAGATAGTAATCTGTTTCATAAAATTAAAGTGAGGATTAAACAATGAGCTATATGTAAAATGTTTAGAATAATGTGGCACATCATGATGCCATTAGCTCCTACTGTTTTTGCTGGTTACATGGACTTTCTGGAACAATTTGATTTGGTATGTAAGTACTCATTCTTTTTTCATTGTTTGAAAGGATTGATGAACTTAAAAAAAAATTGCCTTTCTTTATTCTGCTTTGCTTGCTGCCTCTCAAACAGTGTAGAAAGGAATCAGCTCTCTGATTGGGGAATGTGAGTAGGAGTCTACTTTTGGTGTTTAGTACAATATACCTAGTAAGAAAACCCTGAATTTGAAAAGTTAAAAGTTTTGGTGTTAAGTTCCATGCTAATCCCTATTTAGTTAACTCTGAATGCTCAGCCTCCTTTTCTAGGGGTAATAATGATAACCTGCTCTACCGACCCAAGCAGTGATTATGAGAAGCAGAGAAAGAAATGCACATAAACATGCTTGCAAAACTGAATGCACCATCTAGGAGTTTGAGTCCTGCCTGGGCAATATAGTGAAACCTCCCTCTCAAACAAAACACAACAAAAAAACCTAAACACACTGTAGAAATTCCTTCAATTAGCAAATATCTATAGAGCATTAACTTTGTGCTAGATGCTGCTTCTAAGTGATGGATCAGATTTTTGAGTGCTGGTAACTTTTTTCTTACTAAGTTGCATATATCTAATGGAGAAAAGCACAAAGGAACTGATCAAAATTGCTTGTAATTCCCTCACCCAAAGATGATTAAACATTTTGCCGTATGCACCTCCGTGGGGATGATTTTAATGTAAGAATTTATACAAATTTCCCTTTGAGCACTGCTTTTACTGTTTCTCTTAAGTGTTGATATCCTGTGTTTTTATTTTCATTCATCTTTGAGTATTTTCTAATTTGCCTTTGTGGTGTTTAATTTGCACAGTTTTGTGAATCTTACTTCTGTTATAACAGCTTTACTTCTGTTATTGATTTCTAATGTTATCTTGTGGTCAGAGAAGATACTTTGTATAATACCTATCTTTTAAAATATATTGTGACTTAATTTGTGGCCTAACATATGGTCTATCCTGGAAAATGTCCCATGTGCACTTGAGAAGAATGTGTGATACTGTTGGGTAGAGTGTATGTCTGTTAGATCTAGTTGGTTTATTGTGTTAAGTCCTCTATTTCCTTCTGTTTGGTTGTTGTATCATTGGTGGCGGGAGTGGGGGGTGGGGTAATGTAGTCTTCAACTATTATTACAGCACTATTTCTTCTTCTTCTTTTTTTTTTTTTTTGAGACAGAGTCTCACTCTGTTGCCCGGGCTAGAGTGCCATGGTGTCAGCCTAGCTCACAGCAACCTCAAACTCCTGGGCTCAAACGATCCTCCTGCCTCAGCCTCCCGAGTAGCTGGGACTACAAGCATGCGCCACCATGCCCGGCTAATTTTTCCTATATATATTTTTAGTTGTCCATATAATTTCTTTCTATTTTTAGTAGAGACCGGGTCTCACTCTTGCTCAGGCTGGTCTCGATCTCCTGACCTCAAGTGATCCTCCTGCCTCGGCCTCCCAGAGTGCTAGGATTACAGGTGTTAGCCACCACACCCGGCCAATTATAGCACTATTTCTCCCTTCAGTTCTATCAGTTTTTGTATCATATATTTGGATGGTCATTAGGTACATAAATGTTTATAATTGTTTTATGTTCTTGCTGTATTGAACCTTTTACTAATATGTAATATTCTTTATCTCTTGTAGCCTTTTTTGATTTAAAGTCCTATTTTGGCCCAGGTGAGGTGGCTCACATCTGTAATCCCAATACTTTGGAAGGCCTGGGTACGAGGATTTCTTGAGGCCAGGAGTTTGAAACCAGCCTGGGCAACAGCATATCGAGACCCCTTCTCTACAAAAAATGAAACAATTAGCTGAACGTGGTGGCGCTTGCCTGTAGTCTTAGCTACTTGGGAGGCTGAGGTGGGAGTCTCGCATGAGCCCAGGAATTTGAAGTTACAGTGAACTATGATAGTGCCATTGCACTCCAACCTGAGTGATGGTGAGACCTTGTCTCTTAAAAAAGAACAGAAAGGAAAAAACTGGCTGGTATCAGCTCTGTGTTCAAAAGGGTATCAGCTCTGTGTTCAAAAGGGTACATCTTATGAATGTTCAAACTTAGGGCATATAGTCTTTCTAAGACTTTAGATCTTGAAGGGGTATTAGAGATCTGAGAAAAGTTTGAATTGTTTTTTTAAAAAGGTCATTCCCTCTGTGTTTTATCCTGACAGAGGGATATCAGACAAATAGCATATACGCATGTAAGAACTATACAGAGGAAACCAGCTGGGAACTTGGCAGTAGGAATTATTGCACAACATGTAGTTTTATAGATGAGGTGACAAACATTGGATTCGTAACTGCATTATGTAAAATTCTTTTATTTAAAGGTCATGTTGCATACCTGCTTGATCTTAGGAGAAGCTGAAAAACAAAGGCTTATTTTCTCAGATGTTTGTTCCCTTAATCATACTTTTTATTCAGACATAAAGAAGGTTATTATGAATATATTCATGTTGTGCTTGGATTTCCTTTTAAAAGTGTTTCCTATTATTACCAGACTTTGTTGAAGACAAATTCTGTTACACTATTTCACTATCACATTGTTTCTTTGAAAGGTGGTGGTGTTTATTTTTTTTTTTATTTCAGCATATTATGGGGGTTGTTTATTTATTTATTTATTTTTTTTTGAGACAGAGTCTCACTCTGTTGCCCAGGCTAGAGTGAGTGCCGTGGCGTCAGCCTAGCTCACAGCAACCTCAAACTCCTGAGCTCAAGCGATCCTCCTGTCTCAGCCTCCCGAGTAGCTGGGACTACAGGCATGCGCCACCATGCCCGGCTAATTTTTCCTATATATATTTTTAGCTGTCCATATAATTTCTTTCTATTTTTAGTAGAGGTGGAGTCTCGCTCTTGCTCAGGCTGGCGGGGTTGTTTATTTTTTTTAAAGAAGATGTTCTTTACATTTTGGAATTGTGTTTGTGTTACTGTGGATGAAGGAATTTTCTTATGTAGATTCCAGATCTTTTGGGCTTTAGATTTTTGCTTGTTAGATCTAGTAGTTATTGATTTGAGTGTTCACTGTATCTGTACTAGGTACAACAGATGATACAAAGATAAATGCAGTATAAACATAGTCTTATTTTGATAGTTTGTAACCTGGGTGGAGTTAAAAGGTTAAGATTAGACAAATGCATGAATTAGTATATACAGAGCACAACAAAGAAAGTGTAAGAGAAGTAAAAACAAGTGTTGTGTAGGTTAGCTAGGTGAAGTATTTACATCTCATTGGGGATGATAGTGAAGATCTGTAGGTCAAGAAAGGCTTTGAAGAGTAGGTGGATTTTGACTAGACTTTTAAGGATGAGGAAGATTTTAATAGTTGGATGGGGGAGAAAGGGGAAAAGAAGAAATAGCGTGAGTATGGAGTATGTTTAAAGTACAAATCAGATCAGTTTGAACCAGGGTTCACAGAGTGGTAAAATGTGAGAAAAGGCCAAAAAGTAGATTTAAGTTATGGAGAACCTTGTATGCCCAGCTGAAGAGTTTGTATGTGATTTTGTTGGCAGTATATTTGGACATCTTAGAACATATTTTTTACAGCTATACTATATGCAAGTTAATGTAACAGCATCTTACAGAATGAAAAATAACAGAGATTAAGAAGCAGAGGCTGGCTACGGGGGCTCATTGTCTGTAATCATAGCACTTTGGGAGGCCGAGGTGGGAGGATCGCTTGAGCCCAGGAGTTCAAGACGAGCCTGGGCAACATAGCTAAACCCTGTCTCTTAAAAAATAAAACAAAAAAAATCGATCCAGGCGTGGGCCTATAGTCCCAGCTACTTGGTCGGCTGAGGCAGGAGGATTGCTTGAGCCCAGGAGTTTGAGGTTGCAGTGAGCTATATCACTGCACTCTAACCCTGGCAACAGAATGAGAGGAAAAAAAAGGTGTAATAATAATACTTACATACATACCTCCAGGGTGGTTGGGAGGTCTAAATGAGATGATTCATACATTCAGCAAATATTTATTGAGTACATTCTATTTGCCAGTCATTGTGTTATGCAGTGGAATATGGGGGTGAACAATATAGATAGGATCACTTTCTCTTGAAGCTTACATTCTAGGGGGGGTGGGAGGGTGAGATTGACACACTATATACAAACAAACAGAAATACCACATAGTGATAAATGCTATGTAGAGAAGTGATGTTCATGGAGGTTCTTTCTGAGAAGGTGACTTCAAGTTGAGAGCTGGGTGATGAGGGAGCCAGCCATTTAAATTTCTGAATTAGGTGGGATAAGTCTATTTCAGGCTGGGGAAATAGTTGTGTACAAAAGCTTTTAAGGCAGGAAAGAGTTTGGCATGTTCCAGGGACACAGAAGAACAAAATGTCAGGGGTGTGACAGAAGAGGAGGCTAGTTTGGGATGAAGTCAGAGAGAGAGAACTGGGACCCAGATCATGTCTGTGAGCTAGGGTAAGAACCTTGAATTTCATTTAAGTGCAGTAGGAAGCTATTGAAGGATTTAAAGCAGGGAATTGATAAGATCTGACTTAATATTCTCCTATTTCTTTTTTTTTTTGGTTGAGACAGAGTCTCACTTTGTTGCCCAGGCTAGAGTGAGTGCCGTGGCGTCAGCTTAGCTCACAGCAACCTCAGACTCCTCGGCTTAAGCGATCCTACTGCCTCAGCCTCCCGAGTAGCTGGGACTACAGGCATGCGCCACCATGCCCGGCTAATTTTTTCTATATAGATTTTTAGTTGTCCATATAATGTCTTTCTATTTTTAGTAGAGACGGGGTCTCGCTCAGGCTGGTCTCGAACTCCTGACCTCGAGCGATCCACCCGCCTCGGCCTCCCAGAGTGCTAGGATTACAGGCGTGAGCCACCGCGCCCGGCCATCTCCTATTTCTTAATGAGAAGAAAAAAGTTTTTTGGTCAGCTTGAATATATATCCTTTTAGGGATGAAGTCATACCTTATTAAAGTGTTTAATTTATGAATTTAGTTGAATATTTAAAAATCACATACTATTAAAGTTTTATGCCCTTACATTTCAGGAAACAATTATTTTCATAATTCCTCATGTATACTTTATCATTACCAGAGCTCCTGATGACTTATCTAACAGTTTTTCATATATGTTTCATTTGCATTTGTTTTTGTTTTTTTTTGGTTCTTCTTTTTTTTTTTCTTTCAAAAGGCAGAGTCTTACTCCGTCCTCCGGGGTAGAGTACAGTGGCGTTGTCATAGCTCAGTGCAACCTGAAACTCCTGGGCTCACTCGATTCTCCTGCCTCAGTCTCCCCAGTAGCTGGGACTACAGGCTAGCTGGACTACAGGCACATGCCACCACTCCTGGCTAATTTTTCAATTTTTTGTAGAGATGGAGTCTTGCTCTTGCTCAGGCTGTTCTTGAACTCGTGACTTCAAGCAATCCTCCTACCTTGGCCTCCCAAAGTGCTAGGATTATAGGCATGAGCCACCATGCACAGCCTACTTTTGGGTTCTGAATATGAACCTATCACCAGAAATTTTCTTCCAGGCCACAAATGTAGCATTGATATAGTTTGGATATTTGTCCCTTCCAAATCTTATGTTGAAATTTGATACCCAACATTGGAGTTGGGGCCTTGTGGGAGGTGTTTGGGTCATGAGGTTGGATCCCGGCTGTCCTTGTAGTGAGTGAGTTCTCCCTCTGTTACTTTCCTTGAGGACTGATTGTTAAAAAGAGCCTTGCACCTGCCTCTCCTGTTTCTCTTTCTTACTCCACCTCCACGTGACATGCCACTCCCCTTCGCCTTCCACCATGAGTGGAAGCTTCCTGAAGTCCTCACTAGAAGCAAATGCTGATGCCATGCTTCTTATACAGCCTGCAGAACCATGAGCCAAATAAACCTCTTTTCTTTATAAATTACCCAGCCTCAGGTATTCTTTTATAGCAACGCAAAACGGACTAAGACAAGCATTATATAACATTAGGTGTTTTGATTATCCTGTGGGTATATATTTTTGATTTCTATAATGTAACCACTTTACTATCTTTTTTTTTTTTTTTTTTTTTTTGAGACAGAGTCTCACTCTGTTGCCCGGGCTAGAGTGAGTGCCGTGGCGTCAGCCTAGCTCACAGCAACCTCAAACTCCTG
Source organism: Eulemur rufifrons (assembly GCF_041146395.1). Lineage (NCBI taxonomy): Eukaryota > Metazoa > Chordata > Mammalia > Primates > Lemuridae > Eulemur > Eulemur rufifrons. Next base: position 61,726,905 of record NC_090997.1, on the reverse strand, counting down.
GGCTTAAGCGATCCTACTGCCTCAGCCTCCCGAGTAGCTGGGACTACAGGCATGCGCCACCATGCCCGGCTAATTTTTTTGTATATATATATTTTAGTTGTCCATATAATGTCTTTCTATTTTTAGTACACTTTACTATCTTTTTAAAGTGGTCTTCACAAGGGTTGCTTACAGTGACAGCTAACACTTAGAATTTTGAAATATACCCACAGGGATAATTATGTAATACCTGTTCTTTTTTTTGTTTTTTTTTTTTTGCCTTCAGATGACCCTCTAAGTTTGCCAAACTAGCATTAATTGGGATTGTTTTGCGGTGACTTTTTCAAGCTTTTTTAGTCTTTTATTATTGTTTTTCCTCCCCCAAAAAGAATGTTGCTCAGGTTGGACTTGAACTCCTGGGCTCAAGTGATCCTCTCACCTTAAACTCCTGAATAGCTGGGACTAGTGGTACCGGTCATCTTTTAAAATCAATGATGAAGCTCCCCAGCCCTTTTCCTCTCCTTCTTCCCCTTTCCCCCAGGTGTTCCGTAAGTACTCAAAAATCACTACAGTGGTTCTCTTTTTTTCTGAAGGATACTTTTAGGGGAACGGGAAAAGATAATTGTTGCCTTTTCACTTCTGTGTATTCTGCCAGCCTTTCCTATCTTCCTTCTCCTTTTGTTCCTGCTCTTCAGGTCATACAATTGAACTTGCTTCCCATGAATCCTCTATAGCTGTATGGGTATGTGTTTAAATCAGGGTGTGATTTTGTGTTCCAGGGGACATTGAGCAGTGTCTGGAGATTTTTTTTGTTTGTTGTTTTGGTCTCCACAGGGGAGCTGCTCCTGGCATCTATTGTGTAGAGAGCATTGATGCTGCTAAACATTCTATAATGCGCAGGATAGCCCTCCACAACAAAGAATTATATAATCCAAAATGTCAGTAGTGTTGAAATTGAAAAACCTTATTCTTAGTACTTGTTTAAGTACCATAGAAGGAAAAGAAAATTGAAATAGGTAAGCATGTGATATAATTGTATGCTGCTGTCCAGTCAAGTACCAGTTTTAAAAAGACTGAATAGCTCTTGATCTGTTTGAACCACTTGGTTTGTATTGGTTTGCACTTAGATTATCTGGGCATTGCTGAAGATTGTTAACTTTGGTGGTGATGGGGTAGTTCTGCTCTGATCCAGTTTTTTGTTTTTTTAGTTCAAGAACATTTTGAGTTGCTTTCTGAATTTCCTTCTCCATTGTCAGTCTGCATAGGTGTAAGATGAACCCAAGTTTCTGAAATTCTTCCCATTTAGACTATCTTTGATTGTGTGCACTGGGTGATGGTGAGGGTTAATAATTTTTAGTAGGGCCTCTGTCCCAAATCTAAATGGTTCTGAACTAGCTTTGTGAATGACACATTGTGGCTAAGTATTCAGATTCAAGTTAAGAGCTCAACAGAACCTTTATTTTCTCTTAATCTACTTTGTGATTAGAATGACTGGCAGAGTTATATTTTTGGTGGTCTAGAGTGGTGATTCTCAATCTTTTACTTTCAAATTATCATTCTCATGACTTTCCTATTTTGAAACATTCTGGGAAACAAACCACTATTATAGTAAAATTGTTTTCCTATACACTTTTTAGCTAATTAAAAAACAAAATTATTCCAACAGTGAGCCAGTATTATCACCAGTGAGGTAATATATCTTGACTAGATGCAGAGAGACTTTGGGTACCTAGAATATTGATTGATATGTGATGCCTTTAGACTTTTTGGAATATTGAAAATAATTTTTTGCTGCTTGTTAGTATTTTCTTGGACCCCTTAGGGATTTAGGAATAGTTTTGGGAATCACTGAATTTTGTAAAAGAAGTGGTACATATTTTTCCTTTAAGTATAATGAAATAAATTATCTGTATATCATTTGGCTTTATTAACTTTAGTAATCTATATTTCAACATACGTTCTAAAACTTATTTCTGAGTGGTTTTTGTAACCCTAAAACTATAGAAATTATTTGATACATTTATTTTGACTGAAAAATGAAGTTAGACTTTTTTTGACAGAGTTTGATTTGGCTGATTGGTTTAAAAATAGGGACTGCCTTTGCTATTTAGATTGCATGGCATATATTTTTCTATAAATTGAATGAGCTAATGTGCACCTTTAGGTTTTGACAAAATATACTTGAAGTAGAAGATAAAGCTATTTTACCAAATATTGTGCCATATTGGCAGAAGTTTACTTTTTATTTTCAAAAACAAGCATTAGTATTTAAGAGTTTTTTTACCCTTTTTAAACATTTGGTATATTTATAATTTCTTGTAAGTGAAAACATAACAGATATTTTACTATTTAATAATTTATCAATCTATAATGTATTTGTTGCCTTGATAACACAAAAAAATGTAGTGTTAGAAAATTTAACATGTAAAACCTTATGGCTGTTAAACTTGAGTATGATAGATTTATTGATGTTCTTTGGTGACATGTACTAAAGCATTTAGAGGTGCAGTGTCTTTTTTTTCATTCTATTTCAACAGCTCCCAGTGGCTCTATATAGGTGCAGTGTCTTGATGTCTGCAGCTTACTCTAAAGTAGTTCAGATAAAAATGGGGGCGAGGGGGGGGGGAGAAAGAAATAGAGATAAAGCCAGGAGTTGGTGAATTTAGGTGAAGAGTATTTTATTGTTAGTATTTTATTTTATTGTAATTTTCTTTCAACTTTTCTGATGGTTTGAACATTTTCAAAACACAAAATTGAGAAAAATTTTATAGTTACAGAATTGTAAAAGTACTTTTAAGAAGTATGTTTCAGTGTTATAAGAAATGACTTATGATAAAAATGTTTATTAGGATAAAATATGTGGGGGAGGTAGAATGAAGGGCTTATTCATGAATTTTTATAAATGAATGTATGAAATTGCTACGGTTTTTAGATTTCATTGGATACATTTAAAAAGGGTGGAATCATTTTAAAATGTCAGCTTTATGTCAGATGACATCCTTTGTAATTTTTTAAATTTAGGATGAAACATTTTAGATGCCATATTAGAAATCTATAAGAGGGCACATGATTTTTCTTTTGTGGTAAGCAGCTAAACAGGTTTGAAAATTTCAGATCTGGCTAACGTTCCTTCAGCTCTCTGGGTTCTATGATATGGTGCTAAGAGTCCACTCAGTAATGCTACGGACTGGCTGATCATCGTAGCGTGGACAAGTGTGACTGTTGTAGCAAAGACAAAGTTTTATGAAGCACTACCTAACCCAAACCTGGATTATCCTGTAGCTTTACTAAATAAAGTTCAGCCGCTGACAGTGATCATGATATGTTGTTTTTTTCCTTTCTATATTTTCTTAATTTTTTGACAGGCAGGGTTACCACTATACGGATGAGGATGGTATGTTTGTAATATTTATTACCTAGAATTTCCTTTTTCTATAAATGTAGATAATTTCTTTAAAAATGATATCATAAGTTAATGATATTCCTAGCATAATTTTCTTTTTCATTTTTTAAATCTTTATTAATTTTCTGTTTCTATTTTTTAGTAGAGACAGAGTCTTGCTCTTGCTCAGGCTGGTCTCGAACTCCTGACTTCGAGCGATCCTCCCGCCTCAGCCTCCCAGAGTGCTAGGATTACAGGCGTAAGCCACCGCGCCCAGCCTCTAGCATAATTTTTAATAGCAATTAAACTAGTAATTCTATAGACTAGAAGTTTATTAATGAACTTCTCTTTAGTTTTCTAAATGTCTTATTAAAAAACGTCTGCCAGGCCTGGTGGCTCATGCTTGCAGTCCCAGCACTTTGGGAGGCTGAGGTGGAGGGATTGCTTGAGCCCAGGAGTTTGAAAACAGCCTAGGCAACATAGAGAAATCTCATCTCTAGAAAAAATAAAAATAAAAAACTCTGTGGAAGGACTTTAATTATGATAGTTACTTTGACTTGAGGTCATTCATATAGAGATTTGCAATGTGTACAATGAATATTTAGTTGTGCTGGAAATCTAAATGCCACCATGTTAATGTGTAAACCATACCCTGTAGTAGTATTTATTGACTTAAATATTATCCTGAAAAGTTAAGATTTAATTTTTAGGTTGGAAGACTGTGACTTACAAGGTGCATGCATACGTTGTATAATATAAGATTATGGGGGCTGAAAACCATGTGTACTTTTTCTTGACTGGGGACATTAGAACATCATACCTTTGAATAGATCAAACCATCTGATTCATAAAGAGACTTCAACATTGTTCTTATAAAATCTCATCAAACATTGCCTTGATTTTATACTTGAAAATATAGGCTATAAAGGCTTAATTTAATAGAACATGTTTAAAAATCACCAGTGGTATTTTCAAAAGTGTTCATAATTTAACTGTGAAAATTATTATTACTACCATCTCATTGTCAGACCCCATTCAGGTTTTGTCACTTGTCTCAGTGATGTCCTTTATAGCACGAGATCCCGTTCAGAATCACATCACATTTAGTTGATGTGTTTCTTTAGTTTCCTTTAGTCTGAGTTTGCTTCTTCACTTTTCCTTTACTTTAAAAATTATAGACCATTTATTTAGTAGAATAAACTGGAATTTGGGTTTTCTGGTTTTTTCTCATGATTAGATTCAGGTAAATGTATCCTAGGCAGGAATTTCACAAAACTGATTCTGTGTTCTTTTCATTGGATTCTGTCAGGTGATATCTGATTTCAGATTGTCCTTTTACTGGTGATGTTCACTGATCACTTGGTTAAGGTAGTGACTGTTGGGTTTTCTGTATTTGTTTCCTATTGTGTAATAAACTTAGTGGTTTAAAACAGCGCAAATTTATTCTCTTAAAATTCTAGAGACCAGAAGTCCAAATTCAGTTTCTCTGGGCTAAAGTCATAGTGTTGCTAGGACTGGTTCATTCTGGTGGCCCTAGGGTAGAATCTGTTTCCTTACCTTCTCCAGCTTCTGGAGATAGCCTGTATTCCTTACCTTGTGGCCCCTCCCTCATCTTCAAAAAGGGCATCATTCTAACCTCTGTTTCCATTGTCACATCACTGTCTCTGTCTTTGACCCTTCTGCCTCCTTCTTATAAGTACCCATGTGATTATGTTGGTCCCACTAGGATAAGTGCCTCATTTCAGGATCCTTAATTTGGTCATATCTATAAAGTCTATTTTGCGATTTAAGATAATATATTTACTGATTCCAGGTATTAGATTGTGGACATTTTGGGGCAAGTATTCAGCCTATCCCACTGTAAAGTCATTGTTTTCCCCTTTATAATTAATATTTTGTGGGAAGATACTTGGATCCCTGGTTCCTGTTAGTGGAGAATGGTATTTAGAAGCCAAGATGTGGGTGCTAGATGTACCCATTGCTATTGAGATTTTGCTGCTCCTAGGCCCACTTAGTAGACAGAGCTAAGGAATATGTATGTATGTATGTATGTATATATGTATGTATTGTATATGGAGCTGCATCTGTATTTTTATATTAAGAGGCATTCATTCATAGTGATACCTTTGATTCCAATCCAACAGAACAAAAGAAAGTTTCATTCTTTTCTATTTTTTCATATTTGTCACTCCTTTCTCTAACAGTGAAAAACTAATGCCAGGTATCCTTAATATTTTAACTTATTTGATCAGTCCTCCTGCATATTACCAGTCTCCTTTTCTGCTACCACCTCCTTCCTTACATGGATCCCTATTTATCACACCTGGTTATGATACCTCCTGCCGGACAGCTCTCCCATGTGGTTGCTTTCATCAAAGCATGGTGGAAACAGGGTACTTGGACTTCTTACATGGTAGCTTTGGAGCATTCTGTTGTATGCCAAGTCCTTTTACTTACCTGACATCTTGTTTAAGGACTGCAGTTTTGTAGATTTTTTTTTTTTTTAATATGCTGACAAATTTTATTTTTAGAATTAGCCAGCTGGACTCATTTTAGATGATCTCAATTTTGTTGGCAACATTCAAAACATCATAGTCAGGAGCCAGTCAAACGTATGCCTTCTTCTCTCCATCAGGCCTGATGAGTGTGCTGATCTTAACCATGCCAATGTCATAGAGCTTCATAGCCTGTTTGGTCTGATGCTTGGTAGCCTTGACATCCACAATTAACACAATGTGTTGTTTTCTTCTTTGTGGCTGACTTAGTAATGGGGAAACCTGAGATGATGCCATAATGATAAAGCTTGTTTTTTTGGGGGAGCATTCTTCCGTGGATATTTGAGATACCTTCAGAGGTGGATGACATACAGATCTTTTTTGTGGTTGTACATGCCTTTTGGCATTGGCTTCTTGGCCTTCAAAGTCCTGGCTTGGACTTTGGGATTGGCAGGGGCTTTCTACTTTGCTTTTTACATAATGTTTTTGAAAAGGTAGATTTTTACTTTAAAACTTAAAAAATTTTTTTTCAACTTGGGAGAGTTATTCAAACCAAGTGATTGTGGTAAATTTAGTAAAACTACATATTATTTTGGCTTTGGTTTAATTTCTTTTTAATTGAACTGCAAATTTTTACTGAGAATTAAAATAATAGCTTTTGTCATAACTTTTACATAAACCTATCTTAAATTCTTATGGGTTTGGGAGACTTTTCCACTTTAACACAAAATAATTAGAGTTTGTGATACTGAATTTTACTCTCTACCTTTATTTTGACTGAAAGTTGATTTTATGGTAAAGCTCCAAATTCTATTAGTTTTATATCTTAGATAAGACCTAACTAAACTTTGTTATTTAGAAGATATTTTGATAGGCAATTATTTTCATGTTTGAAGAGTGTCATTTCTGCTTAGCTTTCTTAGTAAACCATGTTTTAACTATTTTATGCTTTTTGTTTCTTCTGTAGTGGAAGGGAAAGAGGGAGCGAATTTCTCAGAAATTACTGATCACATATAACTAAATATTTTGGGTGCAAGTCAGTTTTTACATTTTCAGTGAGTAAACTCACATGAAAAATGAAGTTTTCCAGATAGGTCATTTGTTCTAAATGACAAAAAATTTAACCTATCTTGTAAAGTTTTTTAAAGGTTATTTGAATAGGCAGTACTTTCATGTTCCAGTAAAATATTAGCATGGTATTGAAGGTTATTATGATGTTAACGGGTTTTACCCTCATTGTGAAAAATGGTTTAATTTATCTTATTTTTCTTTTTTGACAGAGCAAATTCGATTAAAGAATATCAGAAAAGTATATGGAAGGTGCATGTGGTATCGTTTACGGTTATTAAAACCCCAGCCAAATATTATTCCTACAGTAAAGTAAGTAATGAATTTCAATAAAAAAATATTTAGTACTTTTTGCAAGGTGTCATACAAAATATGGATAAAATGAATAAGATGTGTCTGTAAAGAAATTGTAGCCTGTATGTAGTAGGAGTAAGATATAATTAGTAAATTTGAGAGCTGTCTGAAAAGAGTGGTTTAGAAGTTCAAAGGAAGGAGAGTGTACTTCTGGCTGGAAGAGGGAGGAGAGTGATAAGTCAAATCTTGAAGTAAAGACCTTGTGCACCTAGTGTCAGAATTTGAATTTTATATTAAAGAGTATTGGGGAATCTATAAAAGATTTCAAAAATAGGGAGGTGACATGGTCAGGTTTGTAATTCATAGTGATACTTAAAGTTGATTGAACACATACTGTGTACCAGGTTCTGTGCTAAGGGTTTATATGTTATCTAATTTAATTATATATTAACTTCAAAGTAGATGTTTGTGCTTTTTCTCAGATGAGGAAACTGAGGCTAAGAAAGTGAGGTAACTTGACCAAGGTCATGTGGCTAGAAGTAGTGGGGTAGGAACCTAGTCACCCTTTATTTTGGCAGGCCCATCTGCTTAGACAGGCCATTAGTATGTTTAATTAGAGCAGGCAGGCCTGTTTGATTCTGTGAGGCTATGGGGCATGCTGGTTACGAGGCTTTGGACATTTACATGAAGCCATCAACTTAGAGGTAATAAATGAAACTGTGACAGGAGGTGAGAGAGTTGCTATTATTGGATGACTATATATTGTAAATTACCTACATTTATCTATTGAGTAGATAGGAAGAGAAGTCCTAGCAAAGAAAATTTGTAAGAGTAGAACCAGATATTTTTAAATCTTAGTTTAAGTTATGATAGTTTTCAGCATAGCTGTGTGATTTCAGGGGGTTTAAATAGTTTTTCTTTGTGAGGTTTGACTTTGCCTAGTTAGTTCCTCTGTAGGGGGAGGGGAGGGTTAGCTTTGGTGCTAAGAGTTCTTTAATGATGTGAAACTAAAGGCAAAGTAAGGTCTCCTAACTGGCCCAAGACAGACGGCTTCCCTGAGTTAAGTGAGGTCCAAGCTGGGAGCTGAGATTTGGGTAAGAGTTTCTAATAACAGTGCATAGCTCATGTGAATTGATTGTTTGCTACCTGTTAGGCACCTTCTAAATACTTTATATACCTAATCTCATTTAATTTTCAAATCCACACTGAAAGTTGGAGGTGTAAAAGGTTAAGCAACTTGGTGCCATGCTCAGTGACGCATGCCTGTAATACTAGCACTTTGGGAGGCCAAGGCAGGAGAATTGCTTGAGCTCATGAGCTCAAGACCAGCCTGAGCAAAATAAAAAAAAAAATAGCTGGATGTGGTGGTGTGCACCTGTAGTCCTATCTACCACTTGAGCCTGGGAGTTTAGCAGTGGCCTATGATGATGCCACTGCACTCTAGCCTGGGCAACAGGGAGAGACCCTGTCCCCCGCCCTCCCCCCCCAAAAAGTTAAACAATATGCCAAGGTCTCTCAGTTAATAAATGGTAAAGCTGGGAGTTGTACTCAGGTAGTTTTGTTCTGGAGCCTGTGTTCTCAACTACCTGTCACTGGACAGCCAGGCAAAAGTCAGAGAGTGTTCCCTGTAGGGATCTCTCTCCTCTTTGGGCATAGATGGGCACATAGAAGCTATGGAAAGCAGCTTGAAATTATATGCCCTTAATAAGGATTAGAATTATTTTGGCCTAGTGGAAAGAAATTTGTATGGATGTCAGCTGTGTTTGAGCTACTGTGGGGTTAGTCAAAACTAAATAAGATCTGTCCACATGCTCAAGGAACTTGTAGTGAGTCAGAGGAGGAAAGTCATGATTTGTGCTTCTTAGTGGCTGTAACCATCCTCTCCTGTTGATCATCTTGTCAAGGGTCAAGGATTGCTTTATGGAGGATGGATTATTTAAGTTGAGTCTTGAAGGATGAATAGAGTTTGTAATGGGAGAGATGAAGAACAGGAATTCTAGGTAGAAGGATCTAAGAGAGCAAAAGCATGATAGTAGGAAAAGCTTAGGAAGCATTGGGAGATGAGGATTTGTTTTGTTTGAAAAATCAGAGTGCTAAAGGTAAGCAAACAGCTTACCTTTAGCACTTGGAAAGTTTTCTTCTCTTTTTAAAAACAGGTCACTCCGGCTGGGCGCGGTGGCTCACATCTGTAATCCTAGCACTCTGGGAGGCCGAGGCGGGAGGATCGTTTGAGCTCAGGAGTTCGAGAACAGCCTGAGCAAGAGCGAGACCCCATCTCTACTAAAAATAGAAAGAAATTATATGGACAACTAAAAATATATATAGAAAAAATTAGCTGGGCATGGTGGCGTGTGCCTAAAGTCCCAGCTACTTGGGAGGTTGAGGCAGGAGGATTGCTTGAGCCCAGGAATTTGAGGTTGCTGTGAGCTAGGCTGACGCCATGGCACTCTAGCCTAGGCAACATAGTGAGACTGTCTCAAAAAAATTTTTTATTTAAAAAAAAAAAAAAAAAAACAACAGGTAACTCCAGTTTGATTTGGCCTATGATTCATTTTATGTCTTTGTCTAACAGTTCCTGCTCAGTGTAAAAAATTGTTATATAAAGGATATAAAAAAAAGTCATTCGACTTATTACCTAAAGCTAGCCATTATTAAGATGAGTACATACTTTTTTATTTAAAAAATTGGATTATGTTATATACATACAGCTTTGAAAGCTGTTCTTCTTTTATAAACTTAGCAATGCAAGGCAGACAATTATCCACAGCAAATATTATTAGTGGCTAGAGAGTATTTCACTGTATGGATGTACTATTAGTTTATTTGTCCAGTAATCTGTTGACGGATATTTAAGATGCTTATTTTTTGGTTTTGTTAGGCTCTTATTTACATCTCTAACCACTCTTTTATACTTTATATACTTAATTCTAACTTATTTCCTTCTAAATTATTTGAAATAGAATGTATTAAAGAAAAAAGCGTATGTACTTCTTTAGGACTTTTAATACCTTATTGCCAGATATTCCTTCAGAGTGTGTAGTGTATGAGAGTTCCTTTTTTCTTTAACCTCTCCAAAACTGGTAATATCACCCTTTTATTTTTACTAAACAAAACATATTGGAAGGAGAAGAAATTAGTTTGTTTTCATATTATATGTTCTTTTATATATATTTTTTAACCTATTACGCTCATCTTTCTATGTCTGCATTGGCTATAATATGTTGCATTGTGTGCTGCATCACGGTTTATTTAATTAGTCCCCTATAAATGGTTTATTTAATTAGTTCCTTATAACTGTACATTTAGGTTGTTTACAAAGTTGCATTATTATCAACAAGGCTATTTATTTATCTTTGCATAATTGACCAATTTTTCTTAGTTTATCTTATTTAAAAGTGTAATTGCTAGGTCAGAGCAATTCTCTTTTACATTAACCGTTTACTGAATACTTTATATATTCTGATTTAATTTAATGGATTGAATAAGTTAATAAGTTGAATTCACTTCTCTATTTAAAATTCTGCAAATAGCAACTAAGAAGATCTATTATATGCAAGGAATTGTACTAGATTCTAGGAAATTAAGAGGTGAAAAAGACACCATCCTTGCTGTAACAGGAGTTTATACTCAGTGATTGTAGAATTTGAGTCAATAGCGTAGTGATAAGTACCTACCCTAGATTATTTTATTCATTGATCTTGCCATAATGTCTTTAAACTCTTAAAGGAAAGCCATACAGATGTATTTATTTATAATTCACTTATCTTTTTCTTAAACAGGAAGATAGTTCTGCTTTCAGGATGGGCATTGTTCTTATTCCTTGCATACAAGGTTTCCAAAACAGACCGAGAATATCAAGAATACAATCCTTATGAAGTATTAAATTTGGATCCTGTAAGTAGTATTTTTATATAATGCACATTAGTCTAATGATTCCATGAAAATATTATAGATCCACATCCTAAAAAATATTGTGACATGCCAAAAGAAATCGGACTTGAGTCAGTTACATTTTTTATTAAAATAAAGATACCTAATCCATTATTATTCTAATGTATATGTTTTTAAGCTATAGCTGTTGATTGCCATATTACTGAGAATTGGGCTGGGTGCAGTGGCTGATGCCTATAATGTCAGCAACTCGAGAGACTGAGGTGGGAGGATTACTTGAGCCCAGGAGTTCAAGACCAGCCTGGGCAATATAGCAAGATCTTGTCTCCTTAAAAAAAAAGAAAAAAAGAAAAAATTTCTCTGGTATGGTGGTGTTCACCTATAGTCGCAGCTACTTGGGAGGCTGAGGCAGGAGGGTCATTGGAGCTCGGGAGTTTGAGGCTGCAGCGAGTTATGATTGCACCATTGCTCTCCAGCTTGGGTGATAGAGACTGCTTTCAAGGAAAAAAAAAAGGCAGTGTGTTGTATCTGGGTTGGGGGTTTATAAAGAACTAGTGTCATTGTCACAGTAATTCATACTAACTTCTGAGTGTGTCCCTTAGGTGATCTCCTGATTGAACTTGATTAATGGGTCCCAATAGAAAATTAGTATATCAGTAGAATGAAATTAATGGTAGAAATCTTCTAGGCTTTTTTTTTTTTAATAAGAGAAAATGAGGTCTAGGAAATTTGTGTGGGGTGCCAAGTTTGTCAGTAGCCAAGCTGAATCCAGTGCTTTTTCTATTCCCCATGCCCCCAACCACTTTCTTTTACTTTGAGTTTCTGCTGAGTAGATGGCTTGATCCAGACATTCATATAGTACAAAGGAGAGTGTTTATCAGCTAGTTTTCTGCTTTGTAGAAGAAAAGTCTGCATATCATGTGATTTTTCTTATTGCGATGGTCATGGTCATTGAGAGATTTTCTAAGATTAAAAAGGCAATAAAAAGCAGTATGAAAAAATTAATAGAAATGGAAAGAGTCTCTTTGAACCTATTCTGTTTCAAGGAGCTTCCTGATTAAAAAAAAAAATAGAAATTGAGACTAAGAAACAATTAAGATCAACTTACTAAATGTTTACTTAGAATAAACAGCTAAAACCTTAAGTATTCCTCAGATTATTCCTTAGACAGTTAACCTTTGATATGAGAGTTCTTTGAGCCATACTTAATTTATTGTGATTATTTTTTGATATTTAAACGTCTGTATTCGTGTATTAGGTCATTAAATATGAAATGTCCGATTTTGAATCAGAAGCTTAGTTTATTATGTCTCAAACAAGAAGTAGTACAATTAATGAAAATATGCACCTAAACTTTTGACACGGTTTTGCCATCTTAACAGTAGCTTGCTACTGACCAGCAGTGAAGAAGCCTGGAGAATGAGTGGCAATGAAAGTGCAAAAGGTATTTTCCATAGCTTATTGAGAATTAAGTATTTTTCCTTTCCTTCCACTTCTTAGTGGTCCAAAACCTGGAAGAAATGGTAGTCAGTTGGTGCAAGGTCTGACAAATACGGTGGATGACAAAGAGTTTCCAAGTCCAGCTTCTGTAACTCGAGCAGTGTTGTTTTTTGTGACGTAGTCTTGCAAGAGTATTGGTCTGTCTCTATTGACCAATCTCGGCTGCTTAATAGCAAGCATCCTCATCATTTCATCCAGTTGTTTGCAGTAGATATCTGCTATAATCTGTTGACCAGGTTTCATGAAGCTGTAGTGCATAATACCAACGTTGGATCACCAAACAGACACCATTAACTTTTTTTGATGAATATTTGGTTTTGGACTCTGTCTTGGCACTTCATCTTTATCCAACCATTGTGCTGCATGCTTGCGATCATCAAAAATAATCCATTTTCATCACACGTAACAATATGGTATCGAAATGGTTTGACTTTATGTCATGACAGCAAGCAAAAGACAAGCTTCAAGACGATTTCTCTTCTGATGCTTGTTTAATTCATGTGGAACCTATCTATCAGCTTCTTTACTTTGCTCATTTGTTTCAAATGGTCCAATATTGTTGGAATAGTAACATTAAACCTTGCTGCTAATAATTGCATAGGTTGAGATGGATTTGCATCCACTACAGCTTTCAGCCCATCGTTATCCACTGTGGTCTCAGGTCACCCATGTGGCTCATTTTCAAGATTATAAAATTACCAGAATGAAACTTCTCAAACCATTGATGTACTGTGTGTTCATTAACCACATCCTTCCACGATGGAACTCTTACTAAAAAATAACACGAATTTCAGACTTATCCAGGGTTTCATAAAAATTGCTCTAAAAATCTAAAAAAAAAATTTGAAAGGTAATCACAAGCCAAAACATGCATTTGAAAGAATGAGTATGTACCTTCACAATTAAAAAAAAAAGCAACTAAGAAATGTCAAAGTGAAATGCCAGAGATATCAACTGTCAAACTTAGTACTTAAGGAAATTGGACATTCCATACTTAATAACCTAATATTTTTTTTTTTTTCATTTTTTGCCTCAGTAGGATTGAGTTGGCATTTAACCTAATATTTTAAATGTGGCATTATGTGGTTTCAGTTTCATATCAGTGCCTGGTGTACTACATGGCACATAGTAGGTGTTTAATAAAATATATTGGAAAATATAAGTATATTCTTATTAAAATACATGGGATGAAGTTTATGGGACAAAATACAGGATGAAACCTTCATTTTCTCTTTCTCAGAATATTGGGTAGCTCATGTTTTAAGCTCAAAGTAAAATGTATTATTTCTTTACATAATTGTACTTATTTTCTCTACTTCCACTGTTCCACTTGACCAGCCTTAAAAAAAAAAAAAAAAGAAAAAAAAGATTTGTACTTATTTTTACTAACTCAAACTTTTCCTTTTAGGGGGCAACAGTAGCAGAAATTAAGAAACAATATCGTTTGCTGTCACTTAAATATCATCCAGATAAAGGAGGTGATGAAGTCATGTTCATGAGGATAGCAAAAGCTTATGCAGCGTAAGTATCATAGGACCCATTACAAATTTTTAAGAGTGGTAAAGATGGTTTTCTTTTTTAATAAAATAGTAAAATAGTTGTCATACACTTAAGCTGAATTCATATGTTGAGTCTTATCATTTATGGAACTACCCAGCAGCTCTAAAGTGGTAATTTAATTAAACCTTCATTTTTAAGTAATGAAGAGTTGACACTTAGGGTAGTGCTTTTGCCATGTGAACTTGGTTAAATTAAATAGTGAGTGATAAGTTAATTGAACTATTTTATTAGCATCCTGATTACAAGAACTTAGACCTTGTTTTTATTTATAGGTTTTTTTTATTAGTTTTGATCTATTTTTCTTATTTTGCTGTATGGCTTATCTCATTTAAACTATTTAAAGACAAATTTTATTTTTACGTATAAGTTCTTCATTTTTGGTTTCTTTTTCTTTTTAGAATTTCTTTATATTAGTGTATTCCTAGTTATTATATTGTTAATTACTATACTTGTTGAGACGTAGATTGTTAAGTTCTCCTTTTTTAATGCTCAGAAACTTTTTCTTCAAGAATCTTTTGAGAACTTTCAAATCATATTTTCCTTGGTGGCTTACATGTAGACATGGGTGAAGTTATTATTGAGATGCATATATCATACACACATGCACTCACTATATGCACAGACATTCTGTGCATTTACTAACTTTGAGGAATATTTGTCACACTTTGGGGGGAAACAGAATAGAGTATATAAAATTAGAATTTGTTATTCTTGGATATTAATAAGAGATAAAAATTAACTGTGTTCTTCAGAACTCATGACAGGTGCGTCCCCACACAACTCTTATGTTGAATGAATGAATAAAATATGAGATTGTCTACTTTTTGAGGACTTAGTGATGTATGATTTTGTGAGCTAATTTTAAAAATATAAATAAAGAGAGGCATACCTCAGACATATTGCGGGTTTTGTTTTAGACTACCACGATAAACCAAATATAAAGCGAGTCACATGAACTTTTTTGTTTCCCTGTGCATATAAAAGTTATGTTTATACTCTACTGTAGTCTATTAAGGTAGAATAGAATTATATTGTAAAAAATAATGTACATATCTTAATTTAAAAAATTCTTTATTGAAAAAATGTTAATCATCTGAGCCTTCAATGAGTTATAATCTTTTTGCTGGTGAAGAGTGTTGCCTCCATGTTGATGGCTGCTGACAGATCAAGGTGGTGATTGCTGAAGATTAGGGTGGCTGTGACAATTTTTAAAAATGAGACAACGTTGAAATTTGCTGTATCAATTGACTCTTCCTTTCACAAAAGATTTCTCTGCAGCATGCGATACTGTTTGATAGCCTTTTACCTACAGTAGAACTTCTTTCAAAATTGGAGTCAAATTAGCCGGGCATGGTGGTGCATGCCTGTAGTCCCAGCTACTCGGGAGGCTGAGACAGAAGGATCGCTTGAGCTCAGGAGTTTGAGGTTGCTGTGAGCTAGGCTGACGCCACGGCACTCACTCTAGCCTGGGCAACAGAGTGAGACTCTGTCTCAAAAAAAAAAAAAAAAAAAAAAAAAATTGGAGTCAATCCTCTCAAACCATGCGATTGCTTTATCAACTAGGTTTATGGAATATTGTAAATCTCTTGTTGTCCTTTCAACAATGTTCACAGCATCTTTGCCAGGAATAGATTCTATCTCAAGAAACCACTTTCTTTTTTCATCCACAAGAAGCAACTCGTCATCTGTTCAAGTTTGATCATGAGATTGCAGTAATTCAGTCCCATCTTCAGGCTCCACTTCTAATTCTAGTTCTCTTGCTATTTCCACCACATCTGCAGGGCCTTCCTCCACTGCAGTTTTGAACCTCTCAAAGTCATCCATGAGGGTTGGAATCAATTTTTTCCAAACTTCTGTTAATGTTGATTTTTTTTTTTTTTTAAGAGACAGGGTCTCACTTCATCCACCAGGCAGGAGTGCAGTGGCCCAGTCGTAGCTCACTGCAACCTCTACCACATGGGTTCAAGGGATCTTCCTATCTCAGCCTCCTGAGTAGCTGGGACTACAGGGACATGCCACCACGCTTGGCTAATTAAAAAAAAATTTTTTTTTGTGGAAACTGGGTCTCGCTGTGTTGACTAGGCTGGTCTTGAACTCCCACCTTGGCCTCCCAAAGTTCTAGGGTAACAGGCGTGAGCCACTGCGCCTAGCTTGATGTTGATATTTTGAACTCCTCCTGTGAATCATGAGTATTCTTAGTACTCTGAGTATTCATTAAGAATACTCATGATTCACGGGAGGAGTTCAAAATATCTCCTAGAACAGTGAATCCTTTCCAGAAGGTTTTGAATTTACTTTGCCCAGATCCACCAGAGGAATCACTGTCTGTGGCAGCTATAGCCTTACAAAATGTGTTTCTTAAATAATACGACTTGAAAGTTGAAAATATTTTTTGACGCATAGACTGCAGAATGGACGTTGTATTACAAGCATGAAAACAACATTAATCTCCTTGTACATCTCCATCAGAGCTCTTGGGTGACCAGGTGCATTTTCAATGAGCAGCAGTCTTTTGAAAAGAATCTTTTTTTCTGAGCAGTAATTCTCAACAGTGGGCTTAAAATAGTCAGTAAACCATGCTGTAAAGAGATGTGTTGTCATTCAGGCTTTGTTGTTCCATATATAGAGCATAGGCAGAGTAGATTTAGCCTAATTTGTAAGGGCCCTAGGATTTTCAGAATGGTAAATAAGTGTTGCCTTCAACTGAAAGTCACCAGCTTCATTCGCTCCTAACAAGAGAGTTAGCCTTACCTTTGAAGCTTTGAAGCCAGACATTGACTTCTCCTCTCTAGCTATGAAAGTCGTAGATGACATCTTTTTCCAATATAAGGCTGTTTCATCTACACTGAAGATCTGTTGCTTAGTGTTGCCACCTTTATCAGTCATCTTGGTCAAATTGGGATAACTTGCTGCAGCTTCTCTGTTAGCACTTGGTGCTTCACCTTGCACTCTTGTGTTATGGAGATGGCCTTTTCCTTAAACCTCATGAACCTATCTCTGCTGGCCTCAAACTTTTCTTCTGCAGCTTCCTCACCTTACTCAGCCTTCATAGAATTGAAGCAAGTTAGGGCCTTGCTTTGAGGTTAGGCTTTGACTTCAGGGAATGTTGTGGCTGGTTTGATCTTTTATCCAGACCACTCAAACTTTGTCCATATTAGCAGTAAGGCAGATTTGCTTTCTTATCACTCATGTGTTCACTGGAATAGCACTTTTAATTTCTTTCAAGAACTCTTCCTTTGCATTCACAACTTGACTAACTGTTTGGTTCAAGAGGACTAGCTTTTGGCCTGTCTTGGCTTTTGACATGCTTTCCTCACACAACTTAATAATTTGCTTTCGGTTGAAAGTGAGAGATGTGGACTCTTCACTTAAACACTTAGAAGTTGATTTTGTATTAGGATTCTGTAATAAAGCATTGCCATTAGGACTTCTGAAGTGTGCACTACATTTTCTGCATAGCAGATAGATGTTCTCCTGATTGCTGTGTTTCAGTTGGTGTCTCCTTTCCTCCTTTTTCAATGTGTCTCCTTCAGGCATTTACTCTCTTTGCACAAATATTGGTGTGCCTTAATTGCTGTCTTCAGGTAATTTAAGAAGAGCAGAAGATTTCCAGAGGAAGTCAGACAGCCAAGATTATTTAATTAGTAGCTTTAATTTTAAGGCTTTTGGTGAAATTTTTTTCTCCTTCAGTCTTTAGGTCATTGTAACATTTTCAGGTTTATGATTTTGTTCTCAGGTTGCTGGGAATCTGACTCTTTATGATGTTTGGTTACTATTCTAAAAAATGTAGAAAAATAATATAAGGCCTTTAGTTTTAACTCAGTTACATGATCAAGCTATAAAATACCTTATTTATTTATTTTTTGTGACAGAGTCTTACTCTGTCACCCTGAGTAGAGCACAGTGGCGTCATTGTAGCTCACTGCAACCTCAAACTCTTGGGCTCAAGTGATCCTCCTGCCTCAGCCTCCAGACTAGCTGGAACTATAGGCATGCACCACCACACCTGGCTAATTTTTCTAAATTTTTTTTTTTTTTGTAGAGACGAGGTCTCAGTCTTTCTCAGGCTGGTCTCAAAACTCCTGAGCTCAAATAATCCTCCTGCCTCAGGTTTCCAGAGTGCTAGGATTACACGTGTGAGCCACTGTGACTGGCCTATAGAATATTTTATATATTAAATGTCCATAAGACCAATGAAAAAGTGGAATGATTTTGGGACCCAGAACTTTGAGATTTTGTAACTTACACAAGTATAACTAAATTAGACAAAGGTGTGTATTTTACTAAATGTTAAGTTCTAAGTGATTGAATTGAAGCTTTTGTCTTATGAGCATCTCTAGCAGCCTCAGTATAACTAAAGCAACCTTTGGAATGCAGTTATATAGGCTTTGTTCTATAATGCTTTTTAGAATTTGCTTTGGTTATTTAGGAATTTTCTCTACCTTTAATTGCTTACTATAGAACATCAGCTGGGCCGTTACTCTTTTTTCATCGGATTCTAACGTAGAGAAAAGAAAGTCTGGTTATTTTTGAGGAATTAGACCATTGAATTCTCTGTTTCATTCATCTAGATACAGTTGAGATTTGGCTTTCAGGTGTAAAATCTGTCTTTAAGCTGCTTTATAGCACATGGGCAACTTAGTTATTACTTTAAAGATAATTTTTATAAAAGCATGCATTTTCATGTGCTCCTACACATAAGTATATAATTTAACTCTACATAGCCAACTCATGGTCACTCACATATAATTTAGTGAAAGGATTCTCCAGATCAGAATTTATAATCTGGGGTCAGTAAAATTGTATACAGAATTTATGTGTCTTTGTAGTGTACATTTTTTCCAGGGCAAAGGGGACGTAGATTTTGTTAGATTTTTAATAGGATCATAATCCTCCTCTCCCTCACTTCCCCAAAGTTAAGGGATATAATGGTGTTTAGGAAACTACACTCAGTGAATTTTTAAAAATTCTATTTGTATCATTGATCTTGTTTAAACTTATTATATATGAATTATACTGAAATTACATAGCTTTTAAGTACTTTAACTTTTAGGAATGGTATTACAATGAAATACTAATAAGTAGCAAAAAATCATTTGCTGTCTTGACTGACTCTAAAAAAAATTACTGTCTTCTTTGATTGTGTATCCAACATGGTGCCTGTCACACAGCAATTGTACAAGTCGATTTAATGAGTGAGTTAATAAAATTGTAACCAGGTATGTGCAGATAGGTTGCAAAACCAGTGTTTTTATGATTTGAGCTGTGCCTTATTTTGCAAATTCTGGGAGCATGTATAGAGAACAGAGCAGTTTGTTGGTGCTGCAATAATCACAAAGACAGGGACAGAGATAATTATTTTGGGGAAAAAGATCTGTTTAGAAGACAGAATGTTGAGAGAAACAATAGCTAAAGCTCTGTGTTGGGTGAGCAATTGTACAGGTAACCCAGAGCAAAATTTTTTTGAGAAACATCTCTCCTTTAGTAGTAAAGAAATCTTAACACCTTTGCTTATTAACTTGCAAACCTCTCTAGTAATGCTTTTCATTGGCTCCTGTATTTTTGTGTGGCCTTAGGTTAAATAGTGTGAGTGGAGTTACAGTTAAATAAGGACTAAAGATATCAAAGCACTTGTTTTCATAAGTGACTAAATTGATAAGTTTAAGAATATTTTCCAGTCATTGAAAATCAATGAATGTCCTTTTTGCTATTTTTTAAAGGTATTTCTATGTTGCCTGTCTCCACTTGGAGTTTTGTTGAATAAAAACTATATTACCTCTTGTTTTGGGAAATAGAAATATGGCTAAAATTATATTTGAATGTAAACAGAATCTTTTGCCAATTGGTCTCCAAGAATGCCTTCTTATATTATTGATCATTTTCTTTGTGGGTCTGCCTTGTCTTCCTTAATTGCATTGTAAAGTTTTTGAAGGAATTGAGAATTTCTTTTAATGCTTTTTAACATTTTCACTGGGACCTGGAATAAAACCATTCTAACTCTGTGCCTTGAGCCATTGTCCAAGGCAGGGGTTACATTATATTTAGGTGTTTTAAAAAAAACACTCTGGCACTTTTATATTGCCTAGGTTAGGAAGCTGGAAATTATGATACAATGCAAATGACCTTTTCCACAGCAATGGAATTTCAGAGTTTTGCAGGTGGTGTTCATTTGTTTCTTTGAGAAAGTGATGCCAGTGTTTTATAGGGAGCTACTATTATGTATTAAATTTATATTTTTAAAAAAACATGTATTTATCATTAATATATAAACATGCTCTTTGAAGAAATTTTGGAAAATATGAGAGTATAAGGAAAAGAATAAAAATCACCTATAATCTTCCCTGCTTTCTCAGAAAATATAGTGGCCTTTAAAGTTTCGTCTGATTGAATTGGCTAAACTTGAGAATGCTGGGCCTACCAGGAATTTGTATTAAGTCATAATAGTTAGTACTTTCTATTAATGCAGCATTCCTTGCTCCTCCCTTGCTCTCTTTTTCCAATTTCAGAGAGACTTGATTTTCTGGGTCAGTATCTTTTAAGAAATGAGTTGGTTGGTTAATGGAGTTTGTCTATATGAGTACTTGCTCTTCAGATGTGGCTTTCTAATTTTGCAACTTTGTTCTTTTGATTCTAGTTTAACTGATGAAGAGTCTCGGAAAAATTGGGAAGAATTTGGAAATCCAGATGGGCCTCAAGGTGTGATAAGTGATGATTTAACAATATTGGTGATATGGTATATAGTATGCAAAAGTTAATTAGTCTAAAAGGAATGGTTTGATTTTCTTAGCTTATGAATAGGAAACTGACAATCACAAGGAGTTTAATTGAGCCCCCATTAATTACATTTTATTTTATTTTTCTTTCTAAAGACTAGTTAGGAATATAGAAATTAGATTGATTCAGGGAAAAGAGTAATCACTATCATTAATCATTTCCAGTTAGCAGTTAATGAAAATTTGGTGAAAAAAAAATCTGCTTTTCTTTACTGACTTCACACATTTTCCTGTATATTCATGTTTTCATAAACTCAGGACATACAAAAGAATTTGGGTTTTTTGGAAGAAGGAATTCATGTACTTAACACAGGCCTCTTTTTGGATATAAACCACAATTCTTATTTATTTATTTATTTATTTTTTTTTTTTGAGACAGAGTGTCGCTTTGTTGCCCTGGCTAGAGTGAGTGCCATGGTGTCAGCCTAGCTCACAGCAACCTCAAACTCCTGGGCTTAAGCAATCCTACTGCCTCAGCCTCCCGAGTAGCTGGGACTACAGGCATGCGCCACCATGCCCGGCTAATTTTTTCTATATATATTTTAGTTGGCCAGATAATTTCTTTCTATTTTTAGTAGAGACGGGGTCTCACTCTTGCTCAGGCTGGTCTTGAACTCCTGACCTTGAGCGATCCACCCACCTCGGCCTCCCAGAGTGCTAGGATTACAGGCGTGAGCCACCGCGCCCGGCCTACAATTCTTAACTTTTGTGTAATGGGGGCCCACTAATGTTATTTTAAAATGTTTTGGGAGTTGGCATTTTGGAATATAAATAAATAAAACTGGTAGTAGAGACTCTTCAGAAACTCTGATATTCTTTCTGTTTCAGCCACAAGCTTTGGAATTGCCCTGCCAGCTTGGATAGTTGACCAGAAAAACTCAATTTTGGTGAGTGTATTGAAGTAAGACACATAATGTATTTGACATAATTTTTGTTTTATACTGTATGTCTTGATAATATAAAGAGAACCATTACAAAGAAAATGCTTCTATGCATTAATTTAACTATGTATTGTGAAAACTTTTTACATAACAGAGAAAAGAATTGGTGCCCATTATCAGGCTGTTGCGTTGGGGCAGTGTGTTCTAAATGTAGTTGTAGAACCTTAAAGTTGTGATGATTTCTTTTCTTTAGTAAGTAGTTTCAGATCGAATCCTACCTTTGGTTTGGGAAACTATTGGTTTTTGTGGTGTCTACATTTATCCTAAGGTGTACTTAAAATTTAAATTATCCTTCCTTTCACCATTATCCAGGCTAAACTAATTTTAATGTATGATAAATTAAATTGTAAATAGTCCATATGGTACTTCAGGAGGCAGTAGGATATCAACTTCAATCAGTAATAGGTGTTGCAACCCTAAAACATCAGGAATCATCTTACTTTACAGTAACAGATAATTCCCTACTTCATCTTTTGACTTTCTTGAAAATAATTGTCTAGGAGCTATCTTTGAAGTAATAAAAACAAAATCCACACAGTCTGACTGTAATTTGTTTTGAAAGTGGCTATTAAATGTTATTTTATAGCAGATTAAAATTGGTTATCTTCAGGGGTGTACAGTTGCTGCATATAAATGTATTTGTCATGCTTAGGATTACTCCCATGGGAATAATAGAGAAGAGATATTCATAGTTACTACCAGATTTAGGATCAAGCAGTAGGAAAAAAAATCAATAGATAAAAATTCTTAGCAAACAGAACATCATGCAGTGGCTTCTTGATATTTGGGCAAAGTAACCAGTTTAGCCAAAGGCTTCTTAATTTCCAAGGCACTAAATACTTGCTGATTGTGGATAAATAAGTATCTGACTTGAAGGGAAATGTATTGCTGGTGTTATCTATATTGTGTTAGTAAATAACAAATTAAAAGGTAATTTATTATAGTGGATACGAGCATAGGCTCTAGAGCTGAACTGCCTTGGTATAAATTCTGGCTCCACCACTTACTAGCTGTGTGATCTAGGACAAGCTATATAATCTATATGTACTTCAGGTTCTCTACCTACCAAAAGACAATAGTGGTACCTTTCTCATAGAGTTTGAGAATAAGGATTAAACAAGATAATGCATGAAGAATGCTTTTAATAGTGGCTCCTCCATTATAAGCGTCAAAGTAAATGTTCATGGATATTGTTATCATTTACCTGATGAAGGCCATAATTTTTTCTCCTTCAATTCTAGGTTTTACTTGTATATGGATTGGCATTTATGGTTATCCTTCCAGTTGTTGTGGTAAGTTCTACCTCTTTTGCTAACATTTTTTGGAAAAGGAATTGACATGTTTTGGAGTCTCCCTATAAGATTTTAATTTGTGTTAGAATATAATCCATTGATCTTTGAATTTAAGAATTTACACTTTAAAACATCTGCTAAAGGTAATTTGAGCATGTTAATGTATATTTCCTTCCAATCTAAAAGTAACACAAAACTGAGTTAATACAGATATATTTAGAATTTAAGATGAATGTCTTTTTGCACCACCTCCCTCGATTCCATTTCTCTCAGAGATAATCACTGCTAAATTTGGTGTTGCATTTTTCAAATCTTTTTCTATGTATTTATGTACACACATGTTTTTTTTTTTTTTTAAACTTTAATGAGATTTTATTGTATGTTCTGTTCTTTGACTTTTCTGGCTTGAAATACTAGGGATACAACAAACAGAGCATCTTCACTTTAAAATACAGCTATATATAGTACCATAATATGGAGATACCATAGTTTATGATTTTTACTATTTCTTACTTTTGTGACTTTTGTTCTTTCTGATCCTGGAGTTCCTCTGAGTCCCATAATGAGCCTAATATTCAAGCTGTTTTGTCTTCTGTGTGGGATTGTCATGCGGATCCAGTTATATGAAATAATGTGAATGGAAGTGTCATATAAACTGTAAAATTACCCGTACATTTATTTATCAAATATTTATTGAAGACATGCTATGTGTCAGGAACCAGCTTGTTATTTATAACAATGGGTGGTTTTATTCCTGTTTTGTCTTCAACAAATTTCTACCTGAAATGTAAACATTTTAATCATATATATGCAATGACTTAGGATGGTGTTTAGACTTCAGACAATAACTAAATAAATCATTTGAAATATGTAACAAAGGGGCATTTGTTCTAAAGCTCAGGTATTTTATTGGCTTATGAATATTTAGAAGATTTGACCATAAACATATTCTGCATCAAACTTAACATTTATTATACTTTTCATGCTTTATTTCTTGCTTAATTTTATTTGTGTTTTAGGGTTCTTGGTGGTATCGCTCAATACGCTATAGTGGAGACCAGATTCTAATACGCACAACGCAGATTTATACATACTTTGTTTATAAAACCCGAAATATGGATATGAAACGTAAGTAAATTTCAGTGACTGATATTAATCACATTACTTTCTGGGTCACCTGTTTTGAGTTGATATATATATTCTTTAACTGTGTACTGGAGAAATCCCATTTTATAGTTTTATAGATAATTCATATAACTGATGTTGGAGAAAAATGCTAACACCTTAATTTGTATTCCCATTATTCCTATTTACTCATTTATATGTATATATCATCAGAAATGGTTTTGATTGAGTTTTATGTGTGCAAATTTTGTAGTAATATTAACTAACATTTATTATATGCCAAACACTTCTAGGGACTATACTTACAGTAACTTATTTCATCTTTGTTATGCCCCCATAAGTAAGTGCTGCTTTTTTAGTAAATCTTATAGATGACAAAACTGAGGCACAGAAAAGTAACATGCCTGAGGATACACAGTAAGTGACAGATCCAGGACTGAACCCAGACAATCTGATTCCTGAGACTTAGATCACTATATTGTACTGAATTGATCATAGTAAAAATAAAGAGTTCTTAGGTGTTGTTGAAAGAAAACTGGAATATTTCATTCCCGGAGACCTATTTAAAAATTGCTCAAGAAAAAGTACAATTTTAAATACTTTCTTTGATCACATAAAGCTAACTTTGTAAAGTTTATCTGTAGAATACATAGTGTTGCCTTTCAGAATGACTGCCCTGCAGAAAGCATAGACATTCCTCCATCTCTCTCCTTTAAAAAAGAGAAAGTATAAGTTCTAAATTGTGCCTCAATGGAGAATGCATTTTTGTTCCAAAACTGAAATGAACTTTTCTGTATTTTGGATTTGGCAATTCTGTTAATTCTCTTGTTAATGAGAAAGAAACTCCTCAGGGTCATTATGACTGTGAACAGATCTTATATTTCTGAGGAATGAGTGAATATTATTTCCCTTATGTGTACATATTACTCTTGCTTATGTAGGATTGAAATGTTAATATAGAAACTGATTCCCTTATGAAGTGTTTCATGTTTATAATACTTTGATGTATTTTTTGCCTCGGTGATCTTGATTTGTTTCATTGCTGAGGGTGGTACTTAGCCTTACACAGTTAATTCTGTCAGAAAAACGTTTAGTTGGTGGATTGGTTTACATATCCTTGGTTACATTAGCTGTCTGTCTTAGGAACAATTGTTTTCATGAAAACATTTGAGGCTAGTAATAGTAATAGCTCACACATGTACTGGGCTTGCTGTGAGTCAGGTGCATGTGAAGAAACTGAGGTGCGGGAGAGAGAAGTGAAGAGGCCTGGTGTGGTGACTCATGCCTGTCATCCCAGGATTTTGGGAGGCCAGGGTGGGAGGATTGCTTGAGGCCAGTTCAAGACCAGCCTGGGCAACATTGTGAGACTCACATCTCTACAAAAAACAAAAATAAAAACAAAAAAAGATGTGAAGAAAATTGCGTTAGGTCATTTAGCTAGGGCCCTAAAATACCAGGGTCTATGCGCTTAACCTCTATACTGCCCTGCCTTTTGTGAGTACATTATGTGTATTTTCTGCTGTATGGTTAAATTAATGACTATAGTGCCAATCCTGAAAGAGCTTGTACAGGCTAACAAGGAATATGATAATAAATATATATGGTTGCAAATTTTGTGTTCCAATTACGTGTATTTCCACAAAACCCTCCTGGGTTTCATAATAAAATTTTCTGGAAATTACAGTGTATTTTAGTTTACCCAAGGCTCTGAGACATCATGTAGTAAAGAAACCTTTAACTCTGTTTAACCCATTATTTCCAGCCATACTTAACCAAAGGGCCCCTTTTTTAATACAATAATTATTAACATCACGTGGTATATTAATGCTCTATTGAAAGTTTCTGTGGAACACGATGCCTAGGTCTAGAAACAGATGCTATTTTAAGTGATTTTAATGCCTCCTGTTGCTTTGATGCCCTTTATTTGGTGTATACTTCTATTCACTTGTGATAAGTATTAATAATATTATACATATTTTAAAAAGTGAGATGTTTCTTTTATTTATGGGAGAAATTAATACTCATCAGTAGTGGAGTTCAGATGATTTTTTAGCATTGTGCATTATTAGAAAAGTGTTTCACTTTAAAATTAATGAAATATCTCAGAGGATATTAATAGATGAGCAAATTTATTTATTCACCTTTGTATTTCTTTTGTTTTCTTAGGTCTCATTATGGTTTTGGCTGGAGCTTCTGAATTTGATCCTCAGTATAATAAAGATGCCACAAGCAGACCAACAGATAATATTCTAATACCACAGGTTAGGCCAATCTTCCAAATTCCTTGATGAACAGTTAAGTATTAAAGTGAATGCTTTTTTAGTATATATTTTTAAATAATTATTTTATTTACTCTAGCTAATCAGAGAAATTGGCAGCATTAATTTAAAGAAGAATGAGCCTCCACTTACCTGCCCATATAGCCTGAAGGCCAGAGTTCTTTTACTATCTCATCTTGCTAGAATGAAAATTCCTGAGACCCTTGAAGAAGGTATTTGTGATTCTGATATCTACAAGGTTTTAATGGGACCGAAGCAACAGATTTAATTAGACCTCATGGTGCAGTGTTTTTGTCGCTGTTCTTTTTTGCTCAATCAAATAATTGCTCAAGGACCTTTTTAAAAGAAATCTATATGCCACATAATTACTGCACAAATAGTTTGAAGGTCTAAGTCAGATGTTTTGGCAAATGTTAAAATTTAGTGTTTCAAGGTGAGAGAATGCTCTATAAGAGAAATGTTCAGTTAATTGTGGATTATGCAAAGTTCCTAATGATTTTTTAAAAATGATTTTGTAAGCTTTTGGGGAGAGAAAAATAGATTTCACATAAACCATCACACCCCCATTCACCAGCCCTCCTCCAGGAGTGGTTACCAATAGTGTCTGTTTTATATTTATCTAAAGCTCCGTAAGTACTTGAAGCCCCCTCTTCTGCTTAAAAGCAGTGGCTTGAGATGATAACGTTTCCAGGGATGTCATTAATCTGAGTGTCATCTCTTCACCCGCATTATTTCAATTGAAGTTTTAAAAGAAAGTGATCCTTAGGACATAAATGTTCTTCTAAATGAAATCTTACCATCCCCACCTCCTTTAAGCCGATAATGCAATCAATTGCCTTTGACAATAAGGCCACTTGATACTCAGTAACTGGTGGTAGGATAGGATGCTTATGATGGAATGAAGGAGCACTATTTCGGCATTGTCACTGGAGTTGCCTTGAAATGTTAACTAGTGATTCTCTTGCCAATATTCTGTACAGTTCTGTAGCCATCTCCATTTTTACCAGTTATCAAGAAACAATTTTTTTTAGGTTGAGTATCAAACCCAATGGATGGTCTTAATAGTTAACTATGATATGCAGTATAAATGAAAGAGCCTATCTCTGTCTCTCTGTCTCTGTTGTCCTCTTCCTCTTACCTTTCTGTACTTAGTTAATATTTATTTTTAATCTTAGTCTTTGGATTTATCTGTAAGTATACCTATAGAAACTTAAGTGCGCTAGAAGAACATTCTTAAAGTTTTCAAATATAGCAAAATGAAGATTAAAGTTAAGATTAGGACCATTTTGAAAAAAAGATGGGAGTTGATTTACTAAGCCTGACACCATAATATTAAAAATTTGCCTTTGAAACATCTTTTGTGAGCTAGGGTTTTCTCACTGATTGTGAGATAGTGGTGCTGAGAAGAAACTCTTCCATTCAACCTGTAAAATTCTGAAATCATGTGAAATATTTGTAGGACAACTTAAATTTAGTATTAGTTGTGGGCTACAGGTGGTAAAGATGCTTTAACTATAAAATTAGAATGATTTGTTTCAGGTTTTTGGTTGTTTTGCAGATCAGCAATTTATGCTGAAAAAATGCCCTGCCCTACTTCAAGAAATGGTTAATGTAATCTGCCAACTAATAATAATGGCCCGGAGCCGTGAAGGTGAGGAAGAGACATACTTAATTATGTTGTACTTTTTCTTGCAAGCATGTGCAGTTTACACTTCACAGTTTTAAGATTTATGGGTACTTACTGTAATTTTATCTACCAGTTCAATCAGCTTCCTCAATGTTGTTCGTGGCTTTTCTCATTTGTTTTCTTTATTTTCTATTATGTATAAGTCTTTATCACAGCTGTGTTTTTGAGTTTAATTTTTTCATTGTTTATTGTTTGCTTTGCAAAGATTTAAAATGTCCTTTTTCTTCCCCTAAGTATTTTTAGAGTTAGGTTATTCTGTTTTTTAACAGTGAGTATGAAATTATTCTTTAACTGATATAACAGTGATTCACCTGACATGGAATGTTTTTTTGTGTGAAAGGAAAAGAATCAGGATTTGTGGTCAGTAATGGAAAGAAAAACCCTTTAAAAAGGATAATGGTTGTGGTTTGTTATGGATGATGTCAGTTACTGACATGGTGTCAGTATATTCTTGATACTGATAATATCTGATAATTTACTGTTATTGGACATGATGCAAAGCATTTTTTTTATTAAATCAGTTGACATGGTGTCAGTATATTCTTGATACTGATAATATCTGATAATTTACTGTTATTGGACATGATGCAAAGCATTTATTTTTTATTAAATCAATGGTAGTTGCTGGATAAATGGGCATTTGACCAGGTTTGTATATTTTTAGTGTCTTATCTGGTAGCTTTTAAAGGAATGTCACCATGATCTTAAAATTTTGAGGTGTTGAGGATATTAGTGTAAGTTTTGTTTTTGTAGTGAATTATATATACTCCTGAACATGTAAGAATTGCAGCCCTGTTGTTTATTTTCCTATTCTTTCTAAGAAAGGGAGTTCCGTGCTCCAACTTTGGCATCCCTAGAAAACTGCATGAAGCTTTCCCAGATGGCTGTTCAAGGACTTCAGCAATTTAAGTCTCCCCTCCTACAGCTCCCTCACATTGAAGAGGACAATCTTAGAAGGGTTTCTAATCATAAAAAGGTAATTCTTTGCTACTTTAAAGTCAGTTTTCAGCAGGTTTTCATGTCATTTAAAGGTAACATGAGTAAAAAGTTTTCTACACATGGTTACTGTGAATTTCTTAGATTTAGAATGCCGTTTCAAGTAGTTGTGCTAACATTTTCTTGATTAGGTAGCTGTTTTA